>NW_024544613.1:0-322097 GCF_018167655.1 Microtus oregoni | reverse complement strand
GTACAGAGCACCAGCACACTGAGCAATGAGCACCCAGCACCCTGAGTACTGAGCACCGAGCACCCCGAGCACTGAGCACCCAGCACCCTGAGTACTGAGCACCGAGCACCCCGAGCACTGATCACCCAGCACCCCGAGCACTGAGCACCCAGCGCCCCGAGTACTGAGCACCCAGCGCCCCGAGCACTGAGGCACCCAGCACCCCGAGCACTGAGCACCCAGCACCCCGAGCACTGAGCACCCAGCACCCCGAGCAATGAGCACCCAGCACCCTGAGTACTGAGCACCAAGCACCCCGAGTACTGAGCACCCAGCAACGTGAGCACCGAGCCGCAAGCACACCGAGCACTGAGCACCCAGCACCCTGAGCACTGAGCACCCAGCACCCTGGAGTACTGAGCACTGAGCACCCCGAGTACTGAGCATCAAGCACACCGAGCACTGAGCACCGAGCACCCCGAGCACTGAGCACCCAGCAACCCGAGCACTGAGCACCCAGCACACCGAGCACTGAGCACCCAGCACCCTGAGCAATGAGCACCCTGAGTACTGAGCACCCAGCACCTTGAGCACTGAGCACCGAGCACCCCGAGCACTGAGCACCCAGCACCCGGAATACTGAGCACCCAGCACCCTGTGTACTAAGCACCGAGCACCCTGAGTACTGAGCACCCAGCACCCTGAGCACTGAACACACAGCACCCTGAGTTCTGAGCACCTCGAGCACTGAGCACCCAGCACCCTGAGTACTGAGCACCGAGCACCCCGAGCACTGAGCACCCAGCACCCCGAGCACAGAGCACCCAGCACCCTGAGTACTGAGCACCCAGCACCCTGAGTACTGAGCACCCAGCACCCTGAGCACTGAGTACCCAGCACCCTGAGCACTGAGCACCCCAGCACCCTGAGCACTGAGCACACAGCACCCTCAGTACTGAGCACTGAGCACCCAGCACCCCGAGCACTGAGCACCCAGCACCCTGAGTACTGAGCACTGAGCACCCAGCACCCCGAGCACTGAGCACCCCAGCACCCTGAGCACTGAGTACCCATCACCCGAGTACTGAGCACCCAGCACCCTGAGTACTGAGCACCCAGCACCCTGAGTACTGAACACCCAGCACCCTGAGCACTGAGCACTGAGCACCCTGAGCACTGAGTACTGAGCACCGAGCACCCCGAGCACTGAGCACCCAGCACCCGGAGTACTGAGCACCGAGCACCCCGAGCACTGAGCACCCAGCACCACGAGCACTGAGCACCCAGCACCCCGAGCACTGAGCACCCAGCAACCTGAGCACTGAGCACCCAGCACCCTGAGTACTGAGCACTGAGCACCCAGCACCCGGAGCACTGAGCACCCAGCACCCTGAGTACTGAGCACTGAGCACCCAGCGCCCCGAGCACTGAGCACCCAGCACCCTGAGCACTGAGCACCCAGCACCCGAGTACTGAGCACCCAGCACCCTGAGTACTGAGCACCCAGCACCTTGAGTACTGAGCACCCAGCACCCCGAGTACTGAGCACACAGCACCTTGAGTACTGAGCACCCAGCACCCTGAGCACTGAGCACCCAGCACCCCGAGCACTGAGCACCCAGCACCCTGAGCACTGAGCACCCAGCTCCCTGAGCACTGAGCACCCAGCACCCTGAGCACTGAGCACCCAGCACCCTGAGTAGTGAGCACCCAACGTACTGAGCACCGAGCACCCCGAGCACTGAGCACCCAGCACCCTGAGTACTGAGCACCAAGCACCCTGAGTACTGAGCACCCAGCACCCTGAGCACTGAACACACAGCACCCTGAGTACTGAGCACCCGAGCACTGAGCACGAAGCACCCCTGAGTACTGAGCACCGAGCACCCCGAGCACTGAGCACTCAGCACACCGAGCACTGAGCACCCAGCACCCTGAGTACTGAGCACCCAGCACCCTGAGTACTGAGCACCCAGCACCCCGAGCACTGAGTAGGCAGCACCCTGAGCACTGAGCACCCAGCACCCTGAGCACTGAGCGCCCAGCACCCTGAGCACTGAGCACCCAGCACCCTGAGTACTGAACACTGAGCACCCAGCACCCCGAGCACTGAGCACCCAGCACCCTGAGTACTGAGCACTGAGCACAGAGCACCCCGAGCACTGAGCACCCAGCACCCTGAGAACTGAGTACCCAGCACCCTGAGCACTGAGCACCCAGCACCCCGAGCACTGCGCACCCAGCACCCTGAGTACTGAGCACCCAGCGTACTGAGCAATGAGCACCCGCCCCCTGAGTACAGAGCACCCAGCACACTGAGCAATGAGCACCCAGCACCCTGAGTACTGAGCACCGAGCACCCCGAGCACTGAGCACCCAGCACCCTGAGTACTGAGCACCGAGCACCCGAGCACCTGAGCACCCAGCACCCCGAGCACTGAGCACCCAGCGCCCCGAGTACTGAGCACCCAGCGCCCCGAGCACTGAGCACCCAGTACCCCGAGCACTGAGCACCCAGCACCCCGAGCACTGAGCACCCAGCACCCCGAGCAATGAGCACCCAGCACCCTGAGTACTGAGCACCAAGCACCCCGAGTACTGAGCACCCAGCAACGTGAGCACCGAGCCGCAAGCACACCGAGCACTGAGCACCCAGCACCCTGAGCACTGAGCACCCAGCACCCTGAGTACTGAGCACTGAGCACCCCGAGTACTGAGCATCAAGCACACCGAGCACTGAGCACCGAGCACCCCGAGCACTGAGCACCCAGCACCCCGAGCACTGAGCACCCAGCACACCGAGCACTGAGCACCCAGCACCCTGAGCACTGAGCACCAAGCACCCTGAGCACTGAGCAGCCAGCACCCCGAGCATTGAGCACCCAGCACCCCGAGCACTGAGCACCCAGCACCCCGAGCACTGAGCACCCAGCACCCTGAGTACTGAGCAAACAGCACCCTGAGTACTGAGCACCCAGCACCCTGAGCACTGAGCACCCAGCACCCTGAGTACTGAGCACCCAACACCCCAAGCACTGAGCACCCTGAGAACTGAGCACCGAGCACCCTGAGTACTGAGCAGCCAGCACCCTGAGTACTGAGCACCCAGCGTACTGAGCACCGAGAACCCAGCACCCTGATTACTGAGCTCCCAGCACCCTGAGCACTGAGCACCCAGCACCCTGAGTACTGAGCACCGAGCACCCCGAGTACTGAGCACCCAGCACCCCGAGCACTGAGCACCCAGCACCCCGAGCACTGAGCACCCAGCACCCCGAGCACTGAGCACCCAGCACCCCGAGCACAGAGCACCCAGCACCCCGAGCACTGAGCACCCAGCACCCCGAGCACCGAGCACCCTGAGTACTAAGCACCGAGCACCCTGAGCACTGAGCACCCAGCACCCTGAGCACTGAGCACCCAGCACCCTGAGTACTGAGCACCCAGCACCCCAAGCACAGAGCACTCTGAGTACTGAGCACCCAGCACCCCAAGCACTGAGCACCCTGAGTACTGAGCACCCAGCACCCTGATTAATGAGCACCCAGCACCACGAGTACTGAGCACCCAGCACGCTAAGTACTGAGCACCCAACGTACTGAGCACCGAGCACCCTGATCACTGAGCACCCAGCACCCTGAGTACTGAGCACCCAGCACCCTGAGCAATGAGCACCCTGAGTACTGAGCACCCAGCACCTTGAGCACTGAGCACCGAGCACCCCGAGCACTGAGCACCCAGCACCCGGAATACTGAGCACCCAGCACCCTGAGCACTGAGTACCCAGCACCCTGAGCACTGAGCACCCAGCACCCCGAGCACAGAGCACCCAGCACCCTGAGTACTGAGCACCCAGCACCCTGAGTACTGAGCACCCAGCACCCTGAGCACTGAACACACAGCACCCTGAGTTCTGAGCACCTCGAGCACTGAGCACCCAGCACCCTGAGTACTGAGCACCGAGCACCCCGAGCACTGAGCACCCAGCACCCCGAGCACAGAGCACCCAGCACCCTGAGTACTGAGCACCCAGCACCCTGAGTACTGAGCACCCAGCACCCTGAGCACTGAGTACCCAGCACCCTGAGCACTGAGCACCCAGCACCCTGAGCACTGAGCACACAGCACCCTCAGTACTGAGCACTGAGCACCCAGCACCCCGAGCACTGAGCACCCAGCACCCTGAGTACTGAGCACTGAGCACCCAGCACCCCGAGCACTGAGCACCCAGCACCCTGAGCACTGAGTACCCATCACCCGAGTACTGAGCACCCAGCACCCTGAGTACTGAGCACCCAGCACCCTGAATACTGAGCACCCAGCACCCCCAGTACTGAGCACGCAGCACCCTGAGTACTGAACACCCAGCACCCTGAGCACTGAGCACTGAGCACCCTGAGCACTGAGTACTGAGCACCGAGCACCCCGAGCACTGAGCACCCAGCACCCGGAGTACTGAGCACCGAGCACCCCGAGCACTGAGCACCCAGCACCACGAGCACTGAGCACCCAGCACCCCGAGCACTGAGCACCCAGCACCCTGAGCACTGAGCACCCAGCACCCTGAGTACTGAGCACTGAGCACCCAGCACCCGGAGCACTGAGCACCCAGCACCCTGAGTACTGAGCACTGAGCACCCAGCACCCCGAGCACTGAGCACCCAGCACCCTGAGCACTGAGCACCCAGCACCCGAGTACTGAGCACCCAGCACCCTGAGTACTGAGCACCCAGCACCCTGAGCACTGAGCACCAAGCACCCTGAGCACTGAGCAGCCAGCACCCCGAGCATTGAGCACCCAGCACCCCGAGCACTGAGCACCCAGCACCCCGAGCACTGAGCACCCAGCACCCTGAGTACTGAGCAAACAGCACCCTGAGTACTGAGCACCCAGCACCCTGAGCACTGAGCACCCAGCACCCTGAGTACTGAGCACCCAACACCCCAAGCACTGAGCACCCTGAGAACTGAGCACCGAGCACCCTGAGTACTGAGCAGCCAGCACCCTGAGTACTGAGCACCCAGCGTACTGAGCACCGAGAACCCAGCACCCTGATTACTGAGCTCCCAGCACCCTGAGCACTGAGCACCCAGCACCCTGAGTACTGAGCACCGAGCACCCCGAGTACTGAGCACCCAGCACCCCGAGCACTGAGCACCCAGCACCCCGAGCACTGAGCACCCAGCACCCCGAGCACTGAGCACCCAGCACCCCGAGCACAGAGCACCCAGCACCCCGAGCACTGAGCACCCAGCACCCCGAGCACCGAGCACCCTGAGTACTAAGCACCGAGCACCCTGAGCACTGAGCACCCAGCACCCTGAGCACTGAGCACCCAGCACCCTGAGTACTGAGCACCCAGCACCCCAAGCACAGAGCACTCTGAGTACTGAGCACCCAGCACCCCAAGCACTGAGCACCCTGAGTACTGAGCACCCAGCACCCTGATTAATGAGCACCCAGCACCACGAGTACTGAGCACCCAGCACGCTAAGTACTGAGCACCCAACGTACTGAGCACCGAGCACCCTGATCACTGAGCACCCAGCACCCTGAGTACTGAGCACCCAGCACCCTGAGCAATGAGCACCCTGAGTACTGAGCACCCAGCACCTTGAGCACTGAGCACCGAGCACCCCGAGCACTGAGCACCCAGCACCCGGAATACTGAGCACCCAGCACCCTGAGCACTGAGTACCCAGCACCCTGAGCACTGAGCACCCAGCACCCCGAGCACAGAGCACCCAGCACCCTGAGTACTGAGCACCCAGCACCCTGAGTACTGAGCACCCAGCACCCTGAGCACTGAACACACAGCACCCTGAGTTCTGAGCACCTCGAGCACTGAGCACCCAGCACCCTGAGTACTGAGCACCGAGCACCCCGAGCACTGAGCACCCAGCACCCCGAGCACAGAGCACCCAGCACCCTGAGTACTGAGCACCCAGCACCCTGAGTACTGAGCACCCAGCACCCTGAGCACTGAGTACCCAGCACCCTGAGCACTGAGCACCCAGCACCCTGAGCACTGAGCACACAGCACCCTCAGTACTGAGCACTGAGCACCCAGCACCCCGAGCACTGAGCACCCAGCACCCTGAGTACTGAGCACTGAGCACCCAGCACCCCGAGCACTGAGCACCCAGCACCCTGAGCACTGAGTACCCATCACCCGAGTACTGAGCACCCAGCACCCTGAGTACTGAGCACCCAGCACCCTGAATACTGAGCACCCAGCACCCCCAGTACTGAGCACGCAGCACCCTGAGTACTGAACACCCAGCACCCTGAGCACTGAGCACTGAGCACCCTGAGCACTGAGTACTGAGCACCGAGCACCCCGAGCACTGAGCACCCAGCACCCGGAGTACTGAGCACCGAGCACCCCGAGCACTGAGCACCCAGCACCACGAGCACTGAGCACCCAGCACCCCGAGCACTGAGCACCCAGCACCCTGAGCACTGAGCACCCAGCACCCTGAGTACTGAGCACTGAGCACCCAGCACCCGGAGCACTGAGCACCCAGCACCCTGAGTACTGAGCACTGAGCACCCAGCACCCCGAGCACTGAGCACCCAGCACCCTGAGCACTGAGCACCCAGCACCCGAGTACTGAGCACCCAGCACCCTGAGTACTGAGCACCCAGCACCTTGAGTACTGAGCACCCAGCACCCCGAGTACTGAGCACCCAGCACCCTGAGTACTGAGCACCCAGCACCCTGAGCACTGAGCACCCAGCACCCCGAGCACTGAGCACCCAGCACCCTGAGCACTGAGCACCCAGCACCCTGAGCACTGAGCACCCAGCACCCTGAGTAGTGAGCACCCAACGTACTGAGCACCGAGCACCCCGAGCACTGAGCACCCAGCACCCTGAGTACTGAGCACCAAGCACCCTGAGTACTGAGCACCCAGCACCCTGAGCACTGAACACACAGCACCCTGAGTACTGAGCACCCCGAGCACTGAGCACCCAGCACCCTGAGTACTGAGCACCGAGCACCCCGAGCACTGAGCACCCAGCACACCGAGCACTGAGCACCCAGCACCCTGAGTACTGAGCACCCAGCACCCTGAGTACTGAGCACCCAGCACCCCGAGCACTGAGTAGGCAGCACCCTGAGCTCTGAGCACCCAGCACCCTGAGCACTGAGCGCCCAGCACCCTGAGCACTGAGCACCCAGCACCCTGAGTACTGAACACTGAGCACCCAGCACCCCGAGCACTGAGCACCCAGCACCCTGAGTACTGAGCACTGAGCACAGAGCACCCCGAGCACTGAGCACCCAGCACCCTGAGCACTGAGCACCCAGCACCCTGAGCACTGAGCACCCAGCACCCTGAGCACTGAGCACCCAGCACCCTGAGTAGTGAGCACCCAACGTACTGAGCACCGAGCACCCCGAGCACTGAGCACCCAGCACCCTGAGTACTGAGCACCAAGCACCCTGAGTACTGAGCACCCAGCACCCTGAGCACTGAACACACAGCACCCTGAGTACTGAGCACCCCGAGCACTGAGCACCCAGCACCCTGAGTACTGAGCACCGAGGACCCCGAGCACTGAGCACTCAGCACACCGAGCACTGAGCACCCAGCACCCTGAGTACTGAGCACCCAGCACCCTGAGTACTGAGCACCCAGCACCCCGAGCACTGAGTAGGCAGCACCCTGAGCACTGAGCACCCAGCACCCTGAGCACTGAGCGCCCAGCACCCTGAGCACTGAGCACCCAGCACCCTGAGTACTGAACACTGAGCACCCAGCACCCCGAGCACTGAGCACCCAGCACCCTGAGTACTGAGCACTGAGCACAGAGCACCCCGAGCACTGAGCACCCAGCACCCTGAGAACTGAGTACCCAGCACCCTGAGCACTGAGCACCCAGCACCCCGAGCACTGCGCACCCAGCACCCTGAGTACTGAGCACCCAGCGTACTGAGCAATGAGCACCCAGCCCCCTGAGTACAGAGCACCCAGCACACTGAGCAATGAGCACCCAGCACCCTGAGTACTGAGCACCGAGCACCCCGAGCACTGAGCACCCAGCACCCTGAGTACTGAGCACCGAGCACCCCGAGCACTGATCACCCAGCACCCCGAGCACTGAGCACCCAGCGCCCCGAGTACTGAGCACCCAGCGCCCCGAGCACTGAGCACCCAGCACCCCGAGCACTGAGCACCCAGCACCCCGAGCACTGAGCACCCAGCACCCCGAGCAATGAGCACCCAGCACCCTGAGTACTGAGCACCAAGCACCCCGAGTACTGAGCACCCAGCAACGTGAGCACCGAGCCGCAAGCACACCGAGCACTGAGCACCCAGCACCCTGAGCACTGAGCACCCAGCACCCTGAGTACTGAGCACTGAGCACCCCGAGTACTGAGCATCAAGCACACCGAGCACTGAGCACCGAGCACCCCGAGCACTGAGCACCCAGCAACGCGAGCACTGAGCACCCAGCACACCGAGCACTGAGCACCCAGCACCCTGAGCAATGAGCACCCTGAGTACTGAGCACCCAGCACCTTGAGCACTGAGCACCGAGCACCCCGAGCACTGAGCACCCAGCACCCGGAATACTGAGCACCCAGCACCCTGTGTACTAAGCACCGAGCACCCTGAGTACTGAGCACCCAGCACCCTGAGCACTGAACACACAGCACCCTGAGTTCTGAGCACCTCGAGCACTGAGCACCCAGCACCCTGAGTACTGAGCACCGAGCACCCCGAGCACTGAGCACCCAGCACCCCGAGCACAGAGCACCCAGCACCCTGAGTACTGAGCACCCAGCACCCTGAGTACTGAGCACCCAGCACCCTGAGCACTGAGTACCCAGCACCCTGAGCACTGAGCACCCAGCACCCTGAGCACTGAGCACACAGCACCCTCAGTACTGAGCACTGAGCACCCAGCACCCCGAGCACTGAGCACCCAGCACCCTGAGTACTGAGCACTGAGCACCCAGCACCCCGAGCACTGAGCACCCAGCACCCTGAGCACTGAGTACCCATCACCC
This sequence comes from Microtus oregoni, assembly GCF_018167655.1. Taxonomy (NCBI): domain Eukaryota; kingdom Metazoa; phylum Chordata; class Mammalia; order Rodentia; family Cricetidae; genus Microtus; species Microtus oregoni. The sequence goes on along the minus strand of NW_024544613.1, from coordinate 313,095 downwards.
GAGTACTGAGCACCCAGCACCCTGAGTGCTGAGCACCCAGCACCCTGAGTACTGAGCACCCAGCACCCCCAGTACTGAGCACCCAGCACCCTGAGTACTGAACACCCAGCACCCTGAGCACTGAGCACTGAGCACCCTGAGCACTGAGTACTGAGCACCGAGCACCCCGAGCACTGAGCACCCAGCACCCGGAGTACTGAGCACCGAGCACCCCGAGCACTGAGCACCCAGCACCACGAGCACTGAGCACCCAGCACCCCGAGCACTGAGCACCCAGCACCCTGAGCACTGAGCACCCAGCACCCTGAGTACTGAGCACTGAGCACCCAGCACCCGGAGCACTGAGCACCCAGCACCCTGAGTACTGAGCACTGAGCACCCAGCGCCCCGAGCACTGAGCACCCAGCACCCTGAGCACTGAGCACCCAGCACCCGAGTACTGAGCACCCAGCACCCTGAGTACTGAGCACCCAGCACCTTGAGTACTGAGCACCCAGCACCCCGAGTACTGAGCACCCAGCACCTTGAGTACTGAGCACCCAGCACCCTGAGCACTGAGCACCCAGCACCCCGAGCACTGAGCACCCAGCACCCTGAGCACTGAGCACCCAGCTCCCTGAGCACTGAGCACCCAGCACCCTGAGCACTGAGCACCCAGCACCCTGAGTAGTGAGCACCCAACGTACTGAGCACCGAGCACCCCGAGCACTGAGCACCCAGCACCCTGAGTACTGAGCACCAAGCACCCTGAGTACTGAGCACCCAGCACCCTGAGCACTGAACACACAGCACCCTGAGTACTGAGCACCCCGAGCACTGAGCACCCAGCACCCTGAGTACTGAGCACCGAGCACCCCGAGCACTGAGCACTCAGCACACCGAGCACTGAGCACCCAGCACCCTGAGTACTGAGCACCCAGCACCCTGAGTACTGAGCACCCAGCACCCCGAGCACTGAGTAGGCAGCACCCTGAGCACTGAGCACCCAGCACCCTGAGCACTGAGCGCCCAGCACCCTGAGCACTGAGCACCCAGCACCCTGAGTACTGAACACTGAGCACCCAGCACCCCGAGCACTGAGCACCCAGCACCCTGAGTACTGAGCACTGAGCACAGAGCACCCCGAGCACTGAGCACCCAGCACCCTGAGAACTGAGTACCCAGCACCCTGAGCACTGAGCACCCAGCACCCCGAGCACTGCGCACCCAGCACCCTGAGTACTGAGCACCCAGCGTACTGAGCAATGAGCACCCAGCCCCCTGAGTACAGAGCACCCAGCACACTGAGCAATGAGCACCCTGCACCCTGAGTACTGAGCACCGAGCACCCCGAGCACTGAGCACCCAGCACCCTGAGTACTGAGCACCGAGCACCCCGAGCACTGAGCACCCAGCACCCCGAGCACTGAGCACCCAGCGCCCCGAGTACTGAGCACCCAGCGCCCCGAGCACTGAGCACCCAGAACCCCGAGCACTGAGCACCCAGCACCCCGAGCACTGAGCACCCAGCACCCTGAGCAATGAGCACCCAGCACCCTGAGTACTGAGCACCAAGCACCCCGAGTACTGATCACCCAGCAACGTGAGCACCGAGCCGCAAGCACACCGAGCACTGAGCACCCAGCACCCTGAGCACTGAGCACCCAGCACCCTGAGTACTGAGCAGCCAGCACCCTGAGTACTGAGCACCCAGCGTACTGAGCACCGAGAACCCAGCACCCTGAGTACTGAGCTCCCAGCACCCTGAGCACTGAGCACCCAGCACCCTGAGTACTGAGCACCGAGCACCCCGAGTACTGAGCACCCAGCACCCCGAGGACTGAGCACCCAGCACCCCGAGCACTGAGCACCCAGCACCCCGAGCACTGAGCACCCAGCACCCCGAGCACTGAGCACCCAGCACCCCGAGCACTGAGCACCCAGCACCCCGAGCACCGAGCACCCTGAGTACTAAGCACCGAGCACCCTGAGCACTGAGCACCCAGCACCCTGAGCACTGAGCACCCAGCACCCTGAGTACTGAGCACCCAGCACGGCGAGCACTGAGCACCCACCCCCCTGAGTACTGAGCACCCAGCACGGTGAGCACTGAGCACCGAGCACCCTGAGCACTGAGCACCCAGCACCCTGAGGACTGAGCACCCAGCACCCCGAGCACTGAGCACCCAGCACCCTGAGCACTGAGCACCCAGCACCCCGAGCACTGAGTACCAAGCACCCTGAGCACTGAGTACCCAGCACACTGAGTACTGAGCACTGAGCACACAGAACCCCGAGCACTGAGCACCCAGCACCCTGAGTACTGAGCACTGAGCACCCAGCACCCCTAGCACTGAGCACCCAGCACCCTGAGTACTGAGTACCAAGCACCCTGAGCACTGAGTACCCAGCACACTGAGTACTGAGCACTGAGCACCCAGCACCCCGAGCACTGAGCACACAGCACCCCGAGCACTGAGCAGCCAGCACCCTGAGTCCTGAGCACCCAGCACCCTGAGTACTGGGCACCCAGCACCCTGAGCACTGAGCACCCAGCACCCTGAGTACTGAGCACTGAGAACCCTGAGTACTGAGCACCGAGCACCCTGAGTACTGACCACCCAGCACCCTGATCACTGAGCATGGAGCACCCCGAGGACTGAGTACCCAGCACCCTGAGCACTGAGCACCCAGCACCTTGAGTACAGAGCACCGAGCGCCACGAGCACTGAGCACTGAGCACCCTGAGTACTGAGCACCCAGCACCCTGAGCACTGAGCACCCAGCAGCCTGAGCACGGAGCACGCAGCACCCCGAGCACTGAGCACCCAGCACCCTGAGTACTGAGCACAGAGCACCCTGAGCACTGAGAACCCAGCACCCTGAGTACTGAGCACCCAGCACCCTGAGTACTGAGCAACCAGCACCCTGAGCACTGAGCACCCAGCACCCTGAGCACTGAGCACTGAGCACCCAGAACCACAGCCCTGAGCACCCAGCACCCCGAGCACTGAGCACCCAGCACCCTGAGCACTGAGCACCCAGCACCCTGAACACTGAGCACCCAGCACCCTGAGTACTGAGCACCCAGCACCCTGAATACTGAGCACCCAGAACCCTGAGTACTGAGCACTCAGCACCCTGAGTACTGAGCACCGAGCACCCCGAGCACTGAGCACCCAGCACCCTGAGCACTGAGCACCCGGAGGACTGAGCACCCTGCACCCTGAGCACTGAGCACCGATCACCCTGAGCACTGAGCACCCAGCACCCCGAGCACTGAGCACCCAGCACCCTGAGTACTGAGCACCCAGCACCCCGAGTACTGAGCACCCAGCACCCTGAGTACTGAGCACCCAGCACCCCGAGCACTGAGCACCCAGCACCCTGAGTACTGAGCACCCTGAGTACTGAGCACTGAGCACCGAGCACCCTGAGAACTGAGCACCCTGAGGACTGAGCACCCAGCACCCTGAGCACTGAGCACGCAGCACCCTGAGTACTGAGCACTGATCACCCTGAGCACTGAGCACCCAGCACGCCGAGCACTGAGCACCCAGCACCCTGAGTACTGAGCACCCAGCACCCTGAGCACTGAGCACAGAGCACCCAGCACGCTGAGTACTGAGCACTGAGCACACAGCACCCTGAGTACTGAGCACCCAGCACCCCGAGCACTGAGCACCCAGAGCCCTGAGCACTGAGCACCCAGCACCCCGAGCACTGAGCACTGAGCACACTGAGCACTGAGCACCCAGCACCCCGAGTACTGAGCACTGAGCACCCTGAGTACTGAGCACCGAGCACGCTGAGCACTGAGCACCGAGCACCCTGCGTACTGAACACCCAGCACCCTGAGCACTGAGCACTGAGCACCCAGTACCCTGAGCACTGAGCACTGAGCACCCAGCACCCCGAGCACTGAGCACCCAGGACCCTGAGCACCCAGCACCCTGAGCACTGAGCACCCTGAGCACTGAGCACCCTGAGCACTGAGCACTGAGCACCCAGCACCCTGAGTACTGAGCACCCAACACTCTGAGCACTGAGCACCCAGCACGCTGAGTACTGAGCACTAAGCACACAGCACCCTGAGTACTGAGCACCCAGCACCCCGAGCACTGAGCACCCAGCGCCCCGAGCACTGAGCACCCAGCACCCCGAGCACTGAGCACTGAGCACACTGAGCACTGAGCACCCAGCACCCTGAGCACTGAGCACCCAGCACCTTGAGTACTGAGCACCGAGCACCTCGAGCACTAAGCACCCAGCACCCTGAGTACTGAGCACCCAGCACCCTGAGCATTGAGCACCCAGCACCCTGAGCACTGAGCACCCAGCACCCCGAGCACGGAGCACCCAGCACCATGAATACTGAGCACCCAACACCCAGAGTACTGAGCACCCAGCACCCTGAGCACTGAGCACCCAGCACCCTGAGTACTGAGCACCCAGCACCCTGAGTACTGAACACCCAGCACCCTGAGCACTGAGCACTGAGCACCCTGAGCACTGAGTACTGAGTACTGAGCACCCTGAGCACTGAGCACCCAGCACCCCGAGTACTGAGCACCCAGCACCCTGAGCACTGAGCACCCAGCACCCTGAGTACTGAGCACTGAGAACCCTGAGTACTGAGCACCGAGCACCCTGAGTACTGAGCACCCAGCACCCTGATCACTGAGCACGGAGCACCCCGAGGACTGAGTACCCAGCACCCTGAGCACTGAGCACCCAGCACCTTGAGTACAGAGCACCGAGCGCCCCGAGCACTGAGCACCCAGCACCCTGAGTACTGAGCACCCAGCACCCTGAGCACTGAGCACCCAGCACCCTGAGCACTGAGCACGCAGCACCCCGAGCACTGAGCACCCAGCACCCTGAGTACTGAGCACAGAGCACCCTGAGCACTGAGAACCCAGCACCCTGAGTACTGAGCACCCAGCACGCAGAGTACTGAGCACTCAGGACCCTGAGTACTGAGCACCGAGCACCCCGAGCACTGAGCACCCAGCACCCTGAGCACTGAGCACCCGGAGGACTGAGCACCCAGCACACTGAGCACTGAGCACCGATCACCCTGAGCACTGAGCACCCAGCACCCCGAGCACTGAGCACCGAGCACCCTGAGTACTGAGCACCCAGCACCCCGAGTACTGAGCACGCAGCACCCTGAGTACTGAGCACCCAGCACCCCGAGCACTGAGCACCCAGCACCCTGAGTACTGAGCACCCTGAGTACTGAGCACTGAGCACCGAGCACCCTGAGAACTGAGCACGCTGAGGACTGAGCACCCAGCACCCTGAGCACTGAGCACCCAGCACCCTGAGTAATGAGCACTGATCACCCTGAGCACTGAGCACCCAGCACCCCGAGCACTGAGCACCCAGCACCCTGAGTACTGAGCACCCAGCACCCTGAGCACTGAGCACCAAGCACCCTGAGTACTGAGCACCCAGCACCCTGATCACTGAGCACGGAGCACCCCGAGGACTGAGTACCCAGCACCCTGAGCACTGAGCACCCAGCACCTTGAGTACAGAGCACCGAGCGCCCCGAGCACTGAGCACCCAGCACCCTGAGTACTGAGCACCCAGCACCCTGAGCACTGAGCACCCAGCACCCTGAGCACTGAGCACGCAGCACCCCGAGCACTGAGCACCCAGCACCCTGAGTACTGAGCACAGAGCACCCTGAGCACTGAGAACCCAGCACCCTGAGTACTGAGCACCCAGCACGCTGAGTACTGAGCACTCAGCACCCTGAGTACTGAGCACCGAGCACCCCGAGCACTGAGCACCCAGCACCCTGAGCACTGAGCACCCGGAGGACTGAGCACCCAGCACACTGAGCACTGAGCACCGATCACCCTGAGCACTGAGCACCCAGCACCCCGAGCACTGAGCACCCAGCACCCTGAGTACTGAGCACCCAGCACCCCGAGTACTGAGCACCCAGCACCCTGAGTACTGAGCACCCAGCACCCCGAGCACTGAGCACCCGCACCCTGAGTACTGAGCACCCTGAGTACTGAGCACTGAGCACCGAGCACCCTGAGAACTGAGCACGCTGAGGACTGAGCACCCAGCACCCTGAGCACTGAGCACCCAGCACCCTGAGTACTGAGCACTGATCACCCTGTGGACTGAGCACCCAGCACCCCGAGCACAGAGCACCCAGCACCCTGAGTACTGAGCACCCTGCACCCTGAGCACTGAGCACCGAGCACCCTGAGTACTGAACACCCAGCACACTGAGCACTGAGCACTGAGCACCCAGCACCCTGAGCACTGAGCACTGAGCACCCAGCACCCCGAGCACTGAGCACCCAGCACCCTGAGCACCCAGGACCCTGAGCACTGAGCACCCTGAGCACTGAGCACCCTGAGCACTGAGCACCCAGCACCCTGAGTACTGAGCACCCAACACTCTGAGCACTGAGCACCCAGCACCCTGAGCACTGAGCACGCAGCACCCCGAGCACTGAGCACCCAGCACCCTGAGTACTGAGCACAGAGCACCCTGAGCACTGAGAACCCAGCACCCTGAGTACTGAGCACCCAGCACGCTGAGTACTGAGCACTCAGCACCCTGAGTACTGAGCACCGAGCACCCCGAGCACTGAGCACCCAGCACCCTGAGCACTGAGCACCCGGAGGACTGAGCACCCAGCACACTGAGCACTGAGCACCGATCACCCTGAGCACTGAGCACCCAGCACCCCGAGCACTGAGCACCGAGCACCCTGAGTACTGAGCACCCAGCACCCCAAGTACTGAGCACCCAGCACCCTGAGTACTGAGCACCCAGCACCCCGAGCACTGAGCACCCAGCACCCTGAGTACTGAGCACCCTGAGTACTGAGCACTGAGCACCGAGCACCCTGAGAACTGAGCACGCTGAGGACTGAGCACCCAGCACCCTGAGCACTGAGCACCCAGCACCCTGAGTACTGAGCACTGATCACCCTGAGCACTGAGCACCCAGCACCCCGAGCACTGAGCACCCAGCACCCTGAGTACTGAGCACCCAGCACCCTGAGCACTGAGCACCGAGCACCCTGAGTACTGAGCACCCAGCACCCTGATCACTGAGCACGGAGCACCCCGAGGACTGAGTACCCAGCACCCTGAGCACTGAGCACCCAGCACCTTGAGTACAGAGCACCGAGCGCCCCGAGCACTGAGCACCCAGCACCCTGAGTACTGAGCACCCAGCACCCTGAGCACTGAGCACCCAGCACCCTGAGCACTGAGCACGCAGCACCCCGAGCACTGAGCACCCAGCACCCTGAGTACTGAGCACAGAGCACCCTGAGCACTGAGAACCCAGCACCCTGAGTACTGAGCACCCAGCACCCTGAGTACTGAGCACCCAACACTCTGAGCACTGAGCACCCAGCACGCTGAGTACTGAGCACTAAGCACACAGCACCCTGAGTACTGAGCACCCAGCACCCCGAGCACTGAGCACCCAGCACCCCGAGCACTGAGCACTGAGCACACTGAGCACTGAGCACCCAGCACCCTGAGCACTGAGCACCCAGCACCTTGAGTACTGAGCACCGAGCACCTCGAGCACTAAGCACCCAGCACCCTGAGTACTGAGCACCCAGCACCCTGAGCATTGAGCACCCAGCACCCCGAGCACTGAGCACCCAGCACCCCGAGCACGGAGCACCCAGCACCATGAATACTGAGCACCCAACACCCAGAGTACTGAGCACCCAGCACCCTGAGCACTGAGCACCCAGCACCCTGAGTACTGAGCACCCAGCACCCTGAGTACTGAACACCCAGCACCCTGAGAACTGAGCACTGAGCACCCTGAGCACTGAGTACTGAGTACTGAGCACCCTGAGCACTGAGCACCCAGCACCCCGAGTACTGAGCACCTAGCACCCTGAGCACTGAGCACCCAGCACCCTGAGTACTGAGCACTGAGAACCCTGAGTACTGAGCACCGAGCACCCTGAGTACTGAGCACCCAGCACCCTGATCACTGAGCACGGAGCACCCCGAGGACTGAGTACCCAGCACCCTGAGCACTGAGCACCCAGCACCTTGAGTACAGAGCACCGAGCGCCCTGAGCACTGAGCACCCAGCACCCTGAGTACTGAGCACCCAGCACACTGAGCACTGAGCACCCAGCACCCTGAGCACTGAGCACGCAGCACCCCGAGCACTGAGCACCCAGCACCCTGAGTACTGAGCACAGAGCACCCTGAGCACTGAGAACCCAGCACCCTGAGTACTGAGCACCCAGCACGCTGAGTACTGAGCACTCAGGACCCTGAGTACTGAGCACCGAGCACCCCGAGCACTGAGCACCCAGCACCCTGAGCACTGAGCACCCGGAGGACTGAGCACCCAGCACACTGAGCACTGAGCACCGATCACCCTGAGCACTGAGCACCCAGCACCCCGAGCACTGAGCACCGAGCACCCTGAGTACTGAGCACCCAGCACCCCGAGTACTGAGCACGCAGCACCCTGAGTACTGAGCACCCAGCACCCCGAGCACTGAGCACCCAGCACCCTGAGTACTGAGCACCCTGAGTACTGAGCACTGAGCACCGAGCACCCTGAGAACTGAGCACGCTGAGGACTGAGCACCCAGCACCCTGAGCACTGAGCACCCAGCACCCTGAGTAATGAGCACTGATCACCCTGAGCACTGAGCACCCAGCACCCCGAGCACTGAGCACCCAGCACCCTGAGTACTGAGCACCCAGCACCCTGAGCACTGAGCACCAAGCACCCTGAGTACTGAGCACCCAGCACCCTGATCACTGAGCACGGAGCACCCCGAGGACTGAGTACCCAGCACCCTGAGCACTGAGCACCCAGCACCTTGAGTACAGAGCACCGAGCGCCCCGAGCACTGAGCACCCAGCACCCTGAGTACTGAGCACCCAGCACCCTGAGCACTGAGCACCCAGCACCCTGGGCACTGAGCACGCAGCACCCCGAGCACTGAGCACCCAGCACCCTGAGTACTGAGCACAGAGCACCCTGAGCACTGAGAACCCAGCACCCTGAGTACTGAGCACCCAGCACGCTGAGTACTGAGCACTCAGCACCCTGAGTACTGAGCACCGAGCACCCCGAGCACTGAGCACCCAGCACCCTGAGCACTGAGCACCCGGAGGACTGAGCACCCAGCACACTGAGCACTGAGCACCGATCACCCTGAGCACTGAGCACCCAGCACCCCGAGCACTGAGCACCCAGCACCCTGAGTACTGAGCACCCAGCACCCCGAGTACTGAGCACCCAGCACCCTGAGTACTGAGCACCCAGCACCCCGAGCACTGAGCACCCAGCACCCTGAGTACTGAGCACCCTGAGTACTGAGCACTGAGCACCGAGCACCCTGAGAACTGAGCACGCTGAGGACTGAGCACCCAGCACCCTGAGCACTGAGCACCCAGCACCCTGAGTACTGAGCACTGATCACCCTGAGGACTGAGCACCCAGCACCCCGAGCAGAGAGCACCCAGCACCCTGAGTACTGAGCACCCTGCACCCTGAGCACTGAGCACCGAGCACCCTGAGTACTGAACACCCAACACACTGAGCAGTGAGCACTGAGCACCCAGCACCCTGAGCACTGAGCACTGAGCACCCAGCACCCCGAGCACTGAGCACCCAGCACCCTGAGCACCCAGGACCCTGAGCACTGAGCACCCTGAGCACTGAGCACCCTGAGCACTGAGCACCCAGCACCCTGAGTACTGAGCACCCAACACTCTGAGCACTGAGCACCCAGCACCCTGAGCACTGAGCACGCAGCACCCCGAGCACTGAGCACCCAGCACCCTGAGTACTGAGCACAGAGCACCCTGAGCACTGAGAACCCAGCACCCTGAGTACTGAGCACCCAGCACGCTGAGTACTGAGCACTCAGCACCCTGAGTACTGAGCACCGAGCACCCCGAGCACTGAGCACCCAGCACCCTGAGCACTGAGCACCCGGAGGACTGAGCACCCAGCACACTGAGCACTGAGCACCGATCACCCTGAGCACTGAGCACCCAGCACCCCGAGCACTGAGCACCGAGCACCCTGAGTACTGAGCACCCAGCACCCCAAGTACTGAGCACCCAGCACCCTGAGTACTGAGCACCCAGCACCCCGAGCACTGAGCACCCAGCACCCTGAGTACTGAGCACCCTGAGTACTGAGCACTGAGCACCGAGCACCCTGAGAACTGAGCACGCTGAGGACTGAGCACCCAGCACCCTGAGCACTGAGCACCCAGCACCCTGAGTACTGAGCACTGATCACCCTGAGCACTGAGCACCCAGCACCCCGAGCACTGAGCACCCAGCACCCTGAGTACTGAGCACCCAGCACCCTGAGCACTGAGCACCGAGCACCCTGAGTACTGAGCACCCAGCACCCTGATCACTGAGCACGGAGCACCCCGAGGACTGAGTACCCAGCACCCTGAGCACTGAGCACCCAGCACCTTGAGTACAGAGCACCGAGCGCCCCGAGCACTGAGCACCCAGCACCCTGAGTACTGAGCACCCAGCACCCTGAGCACTGAGCACCCAGCACCCTGAGCACTGAGCACGCAGCACCCCGAGCACTGAGCACCCAGCACCCTGAGTACTGAGCACAGAGCACCCTGAGCACTGAGAACCCAGCACCCTGAGTACTGAGCACCCAGCACCCTGAGTACTGAGCACTCAGCACCCTGAGTACTGAGCCTCGAGCACCCCGAGCTCTGAGCACCCAGCACCCTGAGCACTGAGCACCCGGAGGACTGAGCACCCAGCACACTGTGCACTGAGCACCGATCACCCTGAGCACTGAGCACCCAGCACCCCGAGCACTGAGCACCCAGCACCCTGAGTACTGAGCACCCAGCACCCCGAGTACTGAGCACCCAGCACCCTGAGTACTGAGCACTCAGCACCGCGAGCACTGAGCACCCAGCACCCTGAGTACTGAGCACCCTGAGTACTGAGCACTGAGCACCGAGCACCCTGAGAACTGATCACGCTGAGGACTGAGCACCCAGCACCCTGAGCACTGAGCACCCAGCACCCTGAGCACTGAGCACCCAGCACCCTGAGCACTGAGCACCCTGAGCACTGAGCACCCTGAGCACTGAGCACTGAGCACCCAGCACCCTGAGTACTGAGCACCCAACACTCTGAGCACTGAGCACCCAGCACGCTGAGTACTGAGCACTGAGCACACAGCACCCTGAGTACTGAGCACCCAGCACCCCGAGCACTGAGCACCCAGAGCCCTGAGCACTGAGCACCCAGCACCCCGAGCACTGAGCACTGAGCACACTGAGCACTGAGCACCCAGCACCCCGAGTACTGAGCACTGAGCACCCTGAGTACTGAGCACCCAGCACGCTGAGCACTGAGCACCGAGCACCCTGCGTACTGAACACCCAGCACCCTGAGCACTGAGCACTGAGCACCCAGCACCCTGAGCACTGAGCACTGAGCACCCAGCACCCCGAGCACTGAGCACCCAGGACCCTGAGCACCCAGCACCCTGAGCACTGAGCACCCTGAGCACTGAGCACCCTGAGCACTGAGCTCTGAGCACCCAGCACCCTGAGTACTGAGCACCCAACACTCTGAGCACTGAGCACCCAGCACGCTGAGTACTGAGCACTAAGCACACAGCACCCTGAGTACTGAGCACCCAGCACCCCGAGCACTGAGCACCCAGCGCCCCGATCACTGAGCACCCAGCACCCCGAGCACTGAGCACTGAGCACACTGAGCACTGAGCACCCAGCACCCTGAGCACTGAGCAACCAGCACCTTGAGTACTGAGCACCGAGCACCTCGAGCACTAAGCACCCAGCACCCTGAGTACTGAGCACCCAGCACCCTGAGCACTGAGCACCCAGCACCCTGTGCACTGAGCACCCAGCACCCCGAGCACGGAGCACCCAGCACCATGAATACTGAGCACCCAACACCCAGAGTACTGAGCACCCAGCACCCTGAGCACTGAGCACCCAGCACCCTGAGTACTGAGCACCCAGCACCCTGAGTACTGAACACCCAGCACCCTGAGCACTGAGCACTGAGCACCCTGAGCACTGAGTACTGAGTACTGAGCACCCTGAGCACTGAGCACCCAGCACCCCGAGTACTGAGCACCCAGCACCCTGAGCACTGAGCACCCAGCACCCTGAGTACTGAGCACTGAGAACCCTGAGTACTGAGCACCGAGCACCCTGAGTACTGAGCACCCAGCACCCTGATCACTGAGCACGGAGCACCCCGAGGACTGAGTACCCAGCACCCTGAGCACTGAGCACCCAGCACCTTGAGTACAGAGCACCGAGCGCCCCGAGCACTGAGCACCCAGCACCCTGAGTACTGAGCACCCAGCACCCTGAGCACTGAGCACCCAGCACCCTGAGCACTGAGCACGCAGCACCCCGAGCACTGAGCACCCAGCACCCTGAGTACTGAGCACAGAGCACCCTGAGCACTGAGAACCCAGCACCCTGAGTACTGAGCACCCAGCACGCTGAGTACTGAGCACTCAGCACCCTGAGTACTGAGCACCGAGCACCCCGAGCACTGAGCACCCAGCACCCTGAGCACTGAGCACCCGGAGGACTGAGCACCCAGCACACTGAGCACTGAGCACCGATCACCCTGAGCACTGAGCACCCAGCACCCCGAGCACTGAACACCGAGCACCCTGAGTACTGAGCACCCAGCACCCCGAGTACTGAGCACCCAGCACCCTGAGTACTGAGCACCCAGCACCCCGAGCACTGAGCACCCAGCACCCTGAGTACTGAGCACCCTGAGTACTGAGCACTGAGCACCGAGCACCCTGAGAACTGAGCACGCTGAGGACTGAGCACCCAGCACCCTGAGCACTGAGCACCCAGCACCCTGAGTACTGAGCACTGATCACCCTGAGCACTGAGCACCCAGCACCCCGAGCACTGAGCACCCAGCACCCTGAGTACTGAGCACCCAGCACCCTGAGCACTGAGCACCGAGCACCCTGAGTACTGAGCACCCAGCACCCTGATCACTGAGCACGGAGCACCCCTAGGACTGAGTACCCAGCACCCTGAGCACTGAGCACCCAGCACCTTGAGTACAGAGCACCGAGCGCCCCGAGCACTGAGCATCCAGCACCCTGAGTACTGAGCACCCAGCACCCTGAGCACTGAGCACCCAGCACCCTGAGCACTGAGCACGCAGCACCCCGAGCACTGAGCACCCAGCACCCTGAGTACTGAGCACAGAGCACCCTGAGCACTGAGAACCCAGCACCCTGAGTACTGAGCACCCAGAACCCTGAGTACTGAGCACTCAGCACCCTGAGTACTGAGCACCGAGCACCCCGAGCACTGAGCACCCAGCACCCTGAGCACTGAGCACCCGGAGGACTGAGCACCCAGCACACTGAGCACTGAGCACCGATCACCCTGAGCACTGAGCACCCAGCACCTCGAGCACTGAGCACCCAGCACCCTGAGTACTGAGCACCCAGCACCCCGAGTACTGAGCACCCAGCACCCTGAGTACTGAGCACCCAGCACCCCGAGCACTGAGCACCCAGCACCCTGAGTACTGAGCACCCTGAGTACTGAGCACTGAGCACCGAGCACCCTGAGAACTGAGCACGCTGAGGACTGAGCACCCAGCACCCTGAGCACTGAGCACCCAGCACCCTGAGTACTGAGCACTGATCACCCTGAGGACTGAGCACCCAGCACCCCGAGCACTGAGCACCCAGCACCCTGAGTACTGAGCACCCTGCACCCTGAGCACTGAGCACCGAGCACCCTGAGTACTGAACACCCAGCACCCTGAGCACTGAGCACTGAGCACCCAGCACCCTGAGCACTGAGCACTGAGCACCCAGCACCCCGAGACCTGAGCACCCAGCACCCTGAGCACCCAGGACCCTGAGCACTGAGCACCCTGAGCACTGAGCACCCTGAGCACTGAGCACTGAGCACCCAGCACCCTGAGTACTGAGCACCCAACACTCTGAGCACTGAGCACCCAGCACCCTGAGCACTGAGCACGCAGCACCCCGAGCACTGAGCAACCAGCACCCTGAGTACTGAGCACAGAGCACCCTGAGCACTGAGAACCCAGCACCCTGAGTACTGAGCACCCAGCACGCTGAGTACTGAGCACTCAGCACCCTGAGTACTGAGCACCGAGCACCCCGAGCACTGAGCACCCAGCACCCTGAGCACTGAGCACCCGGAGGACTGAGCACCCAGCACACTGAGCACTGAGCACCGATCACCCTGAGCACTGAGCACCCAGCACCCCGAGCACTGAGCACCGAGCACCCTGAGTACTGAGCACCCAGCACCCCGAGTACTGAGCACCCAGCACCCTGAGTACTGAGCACCCAGCACCCCGAGCACTGAGCACCCAGCACCCTGAGTACTGAGCACCCTGAGTACTGAGCACTGAGCACCGAGCACCCTGAGAACTGAGCACGCTGAGGACTGAGCACCCAGCACCCTGAGCACTGAGCACCCAGCACCCTGAGTACTGAGCACTGATCACCCTGAGCACTGAGCACCCAGCACCCCGAGCACTGAGCACCCAGCACCCTGAGTACTGAGCACCCAGCACCCTGAGCACTGAGCACCGAGCACCCTGAGTACTGAGCACCCAGCACCCTGATCACTGAGCACGGAGCACCCCGAGGACTGAGTACCCAGCACCCTGAGCACTGAGCACCCAGCACCTTGAGTACAGAGCACCGAGCGCCCCGAGCACTGAGCACCCAGCACCCTGAGTACTGAGCACCCAGCACCCTGAGCACTGAGCACCCAGCACCCTGAGCACTGAGCACGCAGCACCCCGAGCACTGAGCACCCAGCACCCTGAGTACTGAGCACAGAGCACCCTGAGCACTGAGAACCCAGCACCCTGAGTACTGAGCACCCAGCACCCTGAGTACTGAGCACTCAGCACCCTGAGTACTGAGCACCGAGCACCCCGAGCACTGAGCACCCAGCACCCTGAGCACTGAGCACCCGGAGGACTGAGCACCCAGCACACTGAGCACTGAGCACCGATCACCCTGAGCACTGAGCACCCAGCACCCCGAGCACTGAGCACCCAGCACCCTGAGTACTGAGCACCCAGCACCCCGAGTACTGAGAACCCAGCACCCTGAGTACTGAGCACCCAGCACCCCGAGCACTGAGCACCCAGCACCCTGAGTACTGAGCACCCTGAGGACTGAGCACTGAGCACCGAGCACCCTGAGAACTGAGCACGCTGAGGACTGAGCACCCAGCACCCTGAGCACTGAGCACCCAGCACCCTGAGTACTGAGCACTGATCACCCTGAGCACTGAGCACCCAGCACCCCGAGCACTGAGCACCCAGCACCCTGAGTACTGAGCACCCTGCACCCTGAGCACTGAACACCCAGCACCCTGAGCACTGAGCACTGAGCACCCAGCACCCTGAGCACTGAGCACTGAGCACCCAGCACCCCGAGCACTGAGCATCCAGCACCCTGAGCACCCAGCACCCTGAGCACTGAGCACCCTGAGCACTGAGCACCCTGAGCACTGAGCACTGAGCACCCAGCACCCTGAGTAATGAGCACCCAACAATCTGAGCACTGAGCACCCAGCACGCTGAGTACTGAGCACTGAGCACACAGCACCCTGAGTACTGAGCACCCAGCACCCCGAGCACTGAGCACCCAGCGCCCCGAGCACTGAGCACCCAGCACCCCGAGCACTGAGCACTGAGCACACTGAGCACTGAGCACCCAGCACCCCGAGTACTGAGCACTGAGCACCCTGAGTACTGAGCACCCAGCACCCCGAGTACTGAGCACTGAGCACCCTGAGTCCTGAGCACCCAGCACCCTGAGCACTGAGCACCCAGCACCCTGAGTACTGAGCAGCCAGCACCCTGAGTACTGAGCAGCCAGCACCCTGAGTACTGAGTACCCAGCACCCTGAGCACTGAGCACCCAGCACCCTGAGTACTGAACAGCCAGCACCCTGAGTACTGAGTACCCAGCACCCTGAGTACTGAGCAACCAGCACCCTGAGCACTGAGCACTGAGCACCCAGCTCCCTGAGCACTGAGCACCCAGCACCCTGAGCACTGAGCACGCAGCACCCCGAGCACTGAGCACCCAGCACCCTGAGTACTGAGCACAGAGCACCCTGAGCACTGAGCACCCAGCACCCTGAGTACTGAGCACCCAGCACCCCGAGCACTGAACACCCAGCACCCTGAGTACTGAGCACCCTGAGTACTGAGCACTGAGCACCGATCACCCTGAGTACTGAGCACCCTGAGGACTGAGCACCCAGCACCCTGAGCACTGAGCACCCAGCACCCTGAGTACTGAGCACTGATCACCCTGAGCACTGAGCACCCAGCACACCGAGCACTGAGCACCCAGCACCCTGAGTACTGAGCACCCAGCACCCTGAGCACTGAGCACCGAGCACCCTGAGTACTGAACACCGAGCACCCTGAGCACTGAGCACTGAGCACCCAGCACCCTGAGCACTGAGCACTGAGCACCCAGCACCCTGAGCACTGAGCACCCAGCACCCTGAGCACCCAGCACCCTGAGCACTGAGCACCCTGAGCACTGAGCACACTGAGCACTGAGCACCCAGCACCCTGAGCACTGAGCACCCAGCACCTTGAGTACTGAGCACCGAGCACCTCGAGCACTAAGCACCCAGCACCCTGAGTACTGAGCACCCAGCACCCTGAGCACTGAGCACCCAGCACCCTGAGCACTGAGCACCCAGCACCCCGAGCACGGAGCGCCCAGCACCATGAATACTGAGCACCCAACACCCAGAGTACTGAGCACCCAGCACCCTGAGCACTGAGCACCCAGCTCCCTGAGTACTGAGCACCCAGCACCCTGAGTACTGAACACCCAGCACCCCGAGTACTGAGCACCCATCACCCCGAGCACTGAGCACCCAGCGCCCCGAGCACTGAGCACCCAGCACCCCGAGCACTGACCACTGAGCACCCTGAGCACTGAGCACCCAGCAGCCCGAGTACTGAGCACTGAGCAGCCTGAGTACTGAGCACCAAGCACCCCGAGTACTGAGCACTGAGCACCCTGAGTACTGAGCACCCAGCACCCTGAGCACTGAGCACCCAGCACCCTGAGTACTGAGCACTGAGAACCCTGAGTACTGAGCACCGAGCACCCTGAGTACTGAGCACCCAGCACCCTGATCACTGAGCACGGAGCACCCCGAGGAATGAGTACCCAGCACCCTGAGCACTGAGCACCCAGCACCTTGAGTACTGAGCACCGAGCGCCCCGAGCACTGAGCACCCAGCACCCTGAGTACTGAGCACCCAGCACCCTGAGCACTGAGCACCCAGCACCCTGAGCACTGAGCACGCAGCACCCTGAGCACTTAGCACCCAGCACCCTGATTACTGAGCACAGAGCACCCTGAGCACTGAGAACCCAGCACCCTGAGTACTGAACACCCAGCACCCTGAGTACTGAGCAACCAGCACCCTGAGCTCTGAGCACTGAGCACCCAGCACCCTGAGCACTGAGCACTGAGCACCCAGCACCACAGCCCTGAGAACCCAGCACACCGAGCACTGAGCACCCAGCACCCTGAGCACTGAGCACCCAGCACCCTGAACACTGAGCACCCAGCACCCCGAGCACTGAGCACCCAGCGCCCCGAGAACTGAGCACCCAGCACCCCGAGCACTGAGCACTGAGCACACTGAGCACTGAGCACCCAGCACCCCGAGTACTGAGCACTGAACACCCTGAGTACTGAGCACCCAGCACCCCGAGTACTGAGCACGGAGCACCCTGAGTACTGAGCACCCAGCACCCTGAGCACTGAGAACCGTGAGTACTGAGCACCGAGCACCCTGAGTACTGAGCACCCAGCACCCTGAGCACTGAGCACGGAGCACCCCGAGGACTGAGCACCCAGCACCCTGAGCACTGAGCACCCAGCACCTTGAGTACTGAGCACCGAGCACCGCGAGCACTGAGCACCCAGCACCCTGAGTACTGAGCACCCAGCACCGTTAGCACTGAGCACCCAGCACCCTGAGCACTGAGCACCCAGCACCCTGAGAACTGAGCACCCAGCACCCTGAGTACTGAGCACCCAGCACCCTGAGTACTGAGCACACAGCACCCTGAGCACTGAGCACTGAGCACCCAGCACCCTGAGCACTGAGCACTGACCAAACAGCACCCCGAGAACTGAGCACCCAGCACCCCGAGCACTGAGCACACAGCGCCCTGAGCACTGAGCACCCAGATCCCTGAGCACTGAGAACCCAGCCCCCTGAGTACTGAGCACCCAGCACCATGAGTACTGAGCACCCAGCACCCTGAGTACTGAGCACTCAGCACCCTGAGTACTGAGCACCGAGAACCCCGAGCACTGAGCGCCCAGCACCCTGAGCACTGAGCACCCTGAGGACTGAGCACCCAGCACCCGGAGCACTGAGCACCCAGCACCCTGAGTACTGAGCACCGATCACCCTGAGCACTGAGCACCCAGCACCCCGAGCACTGAGCACCCAGCACCCTGAGTACTGAGCACCCAGCACCCTGAGCACTGAGCACGCAGCACCCTGAGCACTGAGCACCCTGAGTACTGAGCACCGATCACCCTGAGCACTGAGCACCCAGCACCCTGAGCACTGAGCACCCAGCACCCTGAGCACTGAGCACCCAGCACCCTGAGCACTGAGCACGCAGCACCCCGAGCACTGAGCACCCAGCACCCTGAGTACTGAGCACAGAGCACCCTGAGCACTGAGAACCCAGCACCCTGAGTACTGAGCACCCAGCACCCTGAGTACTGAGCAACCAGCACCCTGAGCACTGAGCACTGAGCACCCAGCACCCTGAGCACTGAGCACACAGCACCCTGAGCACTGAGCACGCAGCACCCCGAGCACTGAGCACCCAGCACCCTGAGTACTGAGCACAGAGCACCCTGAACACTGAGCACCCAGCACCCTGAGTACTGAGCACCCAGCACCCTGAGTACTGAGCAACCAGCACCCTGAGCACTGAGCACTGAGCACCCAGCACCCTGAGCACTGAGCACTGAGCACCCAGCACCACAGCCCTGAGCACCCAGCACCCCGAGCACTGAGCACCCAGCACCCTGAGCACTGAGCACCCAGCACCCTGAACACTGAGCACCCAGCACCCTGAGTATTGAGCAACCAGCACCCTGAGTACTGAGCACCCAGCACCCTGAGTACTGAGCACTCAGCACCCTGAGTACTGATCACCGAGCACCCCGAGCACTGAGCACCCAGCACCCTGAGCACTGAGCACCGATCACCCTGAGCACTGAGCACCCAGCACCCCGAGCACTGAGCACCCAGCACCCTGAGTACTGAGCACCCAGCACCCCGAGTACTGAGCACCCAGCACCCTGAGTACTGAGCACCCAGCACCTTGAGTACTGAGCACACAGCACCCTGAGTACTGAGCACCGAGTACCCCGAGCACTGAGCACCCAGCACCCTGAGCACTGAGCACCCGGAGGACTGAGCACCCAGCACCCTGAGCACTGAGCACCGATCACCCTGAGCACTGAGCACCCAGCACACCGAGCACTGAGCACCCAGCACCCTGAGTACTGAGCACCCAGCACCCCGAGTACTGAGCACCCAGCACCCTGAGTACTGAGCACCCAGCACCCCGAGCACTGAGCACCCAGCACCCTGAGTACTGAGCACCCTGAGTACTGAGCACTGAGCACCGAGCACCCTGAGTACTGAGCACCCAGAGGACTGAGCACCCAGCACCCTGAGCACTGAGCACCCAGCACCCTGAGTACTGAGCACTGATCACCCTGAGCACTGAGCACCCAGCACCCCGAGCACTGAGCACCCAGCACCCTGAGTACTGAGCACCCAGCACCCTGAGCACTGAGCACCGAGCACCCTGAGTACTGAACACCCAGGACCCTGAGCACTGAGCACTGAGCACCCAGCACCCTGAGCACTGAGCACTGAGCACCCAGCACCCCGAGCACTGAGCACCCAGCACCCTTAGCACCCAGCACCCTGAGCACTGAGCACCCAGCACCCTGAGCACTGAGCACTGAGCACCCTGAGTACTGAGCACCCAGCACCCTGAGCACTGAGCACCCAGCACCCTGAGTACTGAGCACTGAGAACCCTGAGTACTGAGCACCGAGCACCCTGAGTACTGAGCACCCAGCACCCTGATCACTGAGCACGGAGCACCCCGAGGACTGAGTACCCAGCACCCTGAGCACTGAGCACCCAGCACCTTGAGTACTGAGCACCGAGCGCCCCGAGCACTGAGCACCCAGCACCCTGAGTACTGAGCACCCAGCATCCTGAGTACTGAGCACTCAGCACCCTGAGTACTGAACACCGAGCACCCTGAGCACTGAGCACCCAGCACCCTGAGTACTGAGGACCCAGCACCCTGAGTACTGAGCACCCAGCATCCTGAGTACTGAGCACACAGCACCCTGAGTACTGAGCACCGAGCACCCTGAGCACTGAGCACCCAGCACCCTGAGCACTGAGCACCCTGAGGACTGAGCACCCAGCACCCTGAGCACTGAGCACCGATCACCCTGAGCACTGAGCACCCAGCACCCCGAGCACTGAGCACTGAGCACCCTGAGCACTGAGCACTGAGCACCCAGCACCCTGAGCACTGAGCACTGAGCACCCAGCACCCTGAGCACTGAGCACAAAGCACCCCGAGAACTGAGCACCCAGCACCCTGAGCACCCAGCACCCTGAGCACTGAGCACCCTGAGCACTGTGCACTGAGCACCCAGCACACTGAGTACTGAGCACCCAACACTCTGAGCACTGAGCAACCTGCACGCTGAATACTGAGCACTGAGCACCGAGCACCCTGAGTACTGAACACCCAGGACCCCGAGCACTGAGCACAGAGCACCCTGAGTACTGAGCACTGAGCACCCTGAGGACCGAGAACCCAGCACCCTGAGTACTGAGCACCCAGCACCCTGAGCACTGAGCACCCTGAGTACTGAGCACCCAGCACCCTGAGCACTGAGCACCCAGCACCCCGAGCACTGAGCACCCAGCACCCAGAGCACTGAGCACTGAGCACCCTGAGTACTGAGCACTGAGCACCCTGAGCACTGAGCACCCAGCACCCTGAGTACTGAGCACCCAGCACCCTGAGCACTGAGGACCGAGCACCCTGAGTACTAAGCACCCAGCACACTGAGCACTGAGCACCCAGCACCCTGAGTACTGAGCACCCATCACCCTGAGCACTGAGGACCGAGCACCCTGAGTATTAAGCACCCAGCACCCTGAGTACTGAGCACCCAGCACCCTGAGCACTGAGCACCCAGCACGCTGAGTACTGAGCCCTGAGCACTCTGAGTACTGAGCACCGAGCACCCTGAGTACTGAGCACCCAGCACTCTGAGCACTGAGCACCGAGCACCCTGAGCACTGAGCACCCAGCACCCCGAGCACTGAGCACCCAGCACCCCGAGCACTGAGCACCCAGCACCCCGAGCACTGAGCACTGAGCACCCTAAGTACTGAGCTCTGAGCACCCTGAGTACTAAACACCCAGCACCCTGAGTACTGAGCACCCAGCAGGCTGTGTACTGAGCACCCAGCACCCTGAGTACTGAGCAACCAGCACCCTGAGTACTGAGCAACCAGCGTACTGAGCACCGAGCACCCCGAGCACTGAGCACCCAGCACCCTGAGTACTGAGCACCCAGCACCCCGAGCACTGAGCACCCAGCACCCTGAGTACTGAGCACCGAGCACCCTGAGTACTGAGCAGCCACCACCCTGAGTACTGAGCACCCAGCGTACTGAGCACCGAGCACCCAGCACCCTGAGTACTGAGCACCCAGCACCCTGATCACTGAGCACCCAGCACCCTGAGTACTGAGCACCGAACAACCCGAGTACTGAGCACCCAGCACCCCAAGCACTGAGCACCCTGAGTACTGAGCACCCAGCACCCCAAGCACTGAGCACCCTGAGTACTGAGCACCCAGCACCCTGAGCACTGAGCACCCAGCACCCTCAGTACTGAGCACCGAGCAACCCGAGTACTGAGCACCCAGCACCCCGAGCACTGAGCACCCAGCACCCCGAGCACTGAGCACCCAGCACCCCGAGCACTGAGCACCCAGCACCCCGAGCACTGAGCACATAGCACCCCGAGCACTGAGCACCCAGCACCCCGAGCACCGAGCACCCTGAGTACTAAGCACCGAGCACCCTGAGCATTGAACACCCAGCACCCTGAGCACTGAGCACTCAGCACCCTGAGTACTGAGCACGCAGCACCCTGAGCACTGAGCACCGAGCACCCTGAGCACTGAGCACCCAGCACCTTGAGGACTGAGCACCCAGCACCCAGAGCACTGAGCACCCAGCACCCTGAGTACTGAGCACCGATCACCCTGAGCACTGAGCACCCAGCACCCTGAGTACTGAGCACCCAGCACCCTGAGTACTGAGCACCCAGCACCCTGAGCACTGAGCACGCAGCACCCTGAGCACTGAGCACCCTGAGTACTGAGCACCGATCACCCTGAGCACTGAGCACCCAGCACCCTGAGCACTGAGCACCCAGCACCCTGAGCACTGAGCACCCAGCACCCTGAGCACTGAGCACCCAGCACCCTGAGCACTGAGCACGCAGCACCCCGAGCACTAAGCACCCAGCACCCTGAGTACTGAGCACAGAGCACCCTGAGCACTGAGAACCCAGCACCCTGAGTACTGAGCACCCAGCACCCTGAGTACTGAGCAACCAGCACCCTGAGCACTGAGCACTGAGCACCCAGCACCCTGAGCACTGAGCACACAGCACCCTGAGCACTGAGCACGCAGCACCCCGAGCACTGAGCACCCAGCACCGTGAGTACTGAGCACAGAGCACCCTGAACACTGAGCACCCAGCACCCTGAGTACTGAGCACCCAGCACCCTGAGTACTGAGCACCCAGCACCCTGAGCACTGAGCACCCAGCACCCTGAGCACTGAGCACCCAGCACCCTGAGCACTGAGCACGCAGCACCCCGAGCACTAAGCACCCAGCACCCTGAGTACTGAGCACAGAGCACCCTGAGCACTGAGAACCCAGCACCCTGAGTACTGAGCACCCAGCACCCTGAGTACTGAGAAACCAGCACCCTGAGCACGGAGCACTGAGCACCCAGCACCCTGAGCACTGAGCACACAGCACCCTGAGCACTGAGCACGCAGCACCCCGAGCACTGAGCACCCAGCACCCTGAGTACTGAGCACAGAGCACCCTGAACACTGAGCACCCAGCACCCTGAGTACTGAGCACCCAGCACCCTGAGTACTGAGCAACCAGCACCCTGAGCACTGAGCACTGAGCACCCAGCACCCTGAGCACTGAGCACTGAGCACCCAGCACCACAGCCCTGAGCACCCAGCACCCCGAGCACTGAGCACCCAGCACCCTGAGCACTGAGCACCCAGCACCCTGAACACTGAGCACCCAGCACCCTGAGTATTGAGCAACCAGCACCCTGAGTACTGAGCACCCAGCACCCTGAGTACTGAGCACTCAGCACCCTGAGTACTGATCACCGAGCACCCCGAGCACTGAGCACCCAGCACCCTGAGCACTGAGCACCGATCACCCTGAGCACTGAGCACCCAGCACCCCGAGCACTGAGCACCCAGCACCCTGAGTACTGAGCACCCAGCACCCCGAGTACTGAGCACCCAGCACCCTGAGTACTGAGCACCCAGCACCTTGAGTACTGAGCACACAGCACCCTGAGTACTGAGCACCGAGCACCCCGAGCACTGAGCACCCAGCACCCTGAGCACTGAGCACCCGGAGGACTGAGCACCCAGCACCCTGAGCACTGAGCACCGATCACCCTGAGCACTGAGCACCCAGCACACCGAGCACTGAGCACCCAGCACCCTGAGTACTGAGCACCCAGCACCCCGAGTACTGAGCACCCAGCACCCTGAGTACTGAGCACCCAGCACCCCGAGCACTGAGCACCCAGCACCCTGAGTACTGAGCACCCTGAGTACTGGGCACTGAGCACCGAGCACCCTGAGTACTGAGCACCCTGAGGACTGAGCACCCAGCACCCTGAGCACTGAGCACCCAGCACCCTGAGTACTGAGCACTGATCACCCTGAGCACTGAGCACCCAGCACCCCGAGCACTGAGCACCCAGCACCCTGAGTACTGAGCACCCAGCACCCTGAGCACTGAGCACCGAGCACCCTGAGTACTGAACACCCAGGACCCTGAGCACTGAGCACTGAGCAGCCAGCACCCTGAGCACTGAGCACTGAGCACCCAGAACCCCGAGCACTGAGCACCCAGCACCCTTAGCACCCAGCACCCTGAGCACTGAGCACCCAGCACCCTGAGCACTGAGCACTGAGCACCCTGAGTACTGAGCACCCAGCACCCTGAGCACTGAGCACCCAGCACCCTGAGTACTGAGCACTGAGAACCCTGAGTAATGAGCACCGAGCACCCTGAGTACTGAGCACCCAGCACCCTGATCACTGAGCACGGAGCACCCCGAGGACTGAGTACCCAGCACCCTGAGCACTGAGCACCCAGCACCTTGAGTACTGAGCACCGAGCGCCCCGAGCACTGAGCACCCAGCACCCTGAGTACTGAGCACCAAGCATCCTGAGTACTGAGCACTCAGCACCCTGAGTACTGAACACCGAGCACCCTGAGCACTGAGCACCCAGCACCCTGAGTACTGAGGACCCAGCACCCTGAGTACTGAGCACCCAGCATCCTGAGTACTGAGCACACAGCACCCTGAGTACTGAGCACCGAGCACCCCGAGCACTGAGCACCCAGCACCCTGAGCACTGAGCACCCTGAGGACTGAGCACCCAGCACCCTGAGCACTGAGCACCGATCACCCTGAGCACTGAGCACCCAGCACCCCGAGCACTGAGCACTGAGCACCCTGAGCACTGAGCACTGAACACCCAGCACCCTGAGCACTGAGCACTGAGCACCCAGCACCCTGAGCACTGAGCACAAAGCACCCCGAGAACTGAGCACCCAGCACCCTGAGCACCCAGCACCCTGAGCACTGAGCACCCTGAGCACTGTGCACTGAGCACCCAGCACACTGAGTACTGAGCACCCAACACTCTGAGCACTGAGCAACCAGCACGCTGAATACTGAGCACTGAGCACCGAGCACCCTGAGTACTGAACACCCAGGACCCCGAGCACTGAGCACAGAGCACCCTGAGTACTGAGCACTGAGCACCCTGAGGACCGAGCACCCAGCACCCTGAGTACTGAGCACCCAGCACCCTGAGCACTGAGCACCCTGAGTACTGAGCACCCAGCACCCTGAGCACTGAGCACCCAGCACCCCGAGCACTGAGCACCCAGCACCCAGAGCACTGAGCACTGAGCACCCTGAGTACTGAGCACTGAGCACCCTGAGCACTGAGCACCCAGCACCCTGAGTACTGAGCACCCAGCACCCTGAGCACTGAGGACCGAGCACCCTGAGTACTAAGCACCCAGCACACTGAGCACTGAGCACCCAGCACCCTGAGTACTGAGCACCCATCACCCTGAGCACTGAGGACCGAGCACCCTGAGTACTAAGCACCCAGCACCCTGAGTACTGAGCACCCAGCACCCTGAGCACTGAGCACCCAGCACGCTGAGTACTGAGCACTGAGCACTCTGAGTACTGAGCACCGAGCACCCTGAGTACTGAGCACCCACCACTCTGAGCACTGAGCACCGAGCACCCTGAGCACTGAGCACCCAGCACCCCGAGCACTGAGCACCCAGCACCCCGAGCACTGAGCACCCAGCACCCCGAGCACTGAGCACTGAGCACCCTAAGTACTGAGCTCTGAGCACCCTGAGTACTAAACACCCAGCACCCTGAGTACTGAGCACCCAGCAGGCTGTGTACTGAGCACCCAGCACCCTGAGTACTGAGCAACCAGCACCCTGAGTACTGAGCAACCAGCGTACTGAGCACCGAGCACCCCGAGCACTGAGCACCCAGCACCCTGAGTACTGAGCACCCAGCACCCCGAGCACTGAGCACCCAGCACCCTGAGTACTGAGCACCGAGCACCCTGAGTACTGAGCAGCCACCACCCTGAGTACTGAGCACCCAGCGTACTGAGCACCGAGCACCCAGCACCCTGAGTACTGAGCACCCAGCACCCTGATCACTGAGCACCCAGCACCCTGAGTACTGAGCACCGAGCAACCCGAGTACTGAGCACCCAGCACCCCAAGCACTGAGCACCCTGAGTACTGAGCACCCAGCACCCCAAGCACTGAGCACCCTGACTACTGAGCACCCAGCACCCCAAGCACTGAGCATCCTGAGTACTGAGCACCCACCACCCTGAGTAATGAGCACCCAGCACGCCGAGCACTGAGCACCCAGCACCCTGAGTACTGAGCACCGAGCACCCTGTGTACTGAGCAGCCAGCACCCTGAGTACTGAGCACCCAGCGTACTGAGCACCGAGCACACAGCTCCCTGAGTACTGAGCACCCAGCACCCTGAGCACTGAGCACCCAGCACCCTCAGTACTGAGCACCGAGCAACCCGAGTACTGAGCACCCAGCACCCCGAGCACTGAGCACCCAGCACCCCGAGCACTGAGCACCCAGCACCCCGAGCACTGAGCACCCAGCACCCCGAGCACTGAGCACATAGCACCCCGAGCACTGAGCACCCAGCACCCCGAGCACCGAGCACCCTGAGTACTAAGCACCGAGCACGCTGAGCATTGAACACCCAGCACCCTGAGCACTGAGCACTCAGCACCCTGAGTACTGAGCACGCAGCACCCTGAGCACTGAGCACCGAGCACCCTGAGCACTGAGCACCCAGCACCTTGAGGACTGAGCACCCAGCACCCCGAGCACTGAGTACCCAGCACCCTGAGGACTGAGCACCCAGCACCCCGAGCACTGAGTACCCAGCACCCTGAGCACTGAGTACCCAGCACCCTGAGCACTGAGCACCCAGCACCCTGAGCACTGAGCACCCAGCACCCCGAGCACTGAGCACCCAGCACCCTGAGCACTGAGCACCCTGAGTACTGAGCACTGAGCACCCTGAGTACTGAGCACCCAGCACCCTGAGCACTGAGCACCCAGCACCCTGAGTACTGAGCACCCAGCACCCTGAGCACTGAGCACCCAGCACCCTGAGTACTGAGTACTGAGCACCCAGCACCCTGAGTACTGAGCACTGTGCACCCAGCACCCCGCGCACTGAGCACCCAGCACTCTGAGCACTGAGCACCCAGCACCCGAGTACTGATCACCCAGCACCCTGAGTACTGAGCACCCAGCACCCTGAGTACTGAGCACCCAGCACCCCGAGTACTGAGCACCCAGCACCCTGAGCACTGAGCACCCAGCACCCTGAGCACTGAGCACCCAACACCCCGAGCACTGCGCACCCAGCACCCTGAGTACTGAGCACCCAGCACCCTGAGGACTGAGCACCCAGCACCCTGAGCACTGAGCACCCAGCACCCCGAGCACTAAGCACCCAGCACCCCGAGCACTGAGCACCCAGCACCCTGAGTACTGAGCACCCAGCACCCTGAGCATTGAGCACCCAGCACCCTGAGTTCTGAGCACCCAACACCCCAAGCACTAAGCACACTGAGTACTGAGCACCCACCACCCTGAGTAATGAGCACCCAGCACCCCGAGCACTGAGCACACAGCACCCCGAGCACTGAGTACCCAGCACCCCGAGCACTGAGTACCCAGCACCCTGAGCACTGAACACACAGCACCCTGAGTACTGAGCACCCCGAGCACGGAGCACACAGCACCCTGAGTACTGAGCACCCAGCACCCCGAGTACTGAGCACCCAGCAACCTGACCTCCGAGCAGCCAGCACCCTGAGCACTGAGCACCCAGCACCCTGAGCACTGAGCACCCAGCACCCTGAGTACTGAGCACTGAGCACCCCGAGTACTGAGCACCCAGCACCCCGA
The DNA here is from genome assembly GCF_018167655.1 of Microtus oregoni. Classification (NCBI taxonomy): domain Eukaryota; kingdom Metazoa; phylum Chordata; class Mammalia; order Rodentia; family Cricetidae; genus Microtus; species Microtus oregoni. The sequence goes on along the minus strand of NW_024544613.1, from coordinate 285,067 downwards.
GCACTGAGCACCGAGCACCCCGAGCACTGAGCACCCAGAACCCCGAGCACTGAGCACCCAGCACCAAGAGCACTGAGCACCCAGCTCCCTGAGTACTGAGCACCGAGCACCCTGAGTACTGAGTAGCCAGCACCCTGAGAACTGAGCACCCAGCGTACTGAGCACCGAGCACCCAGCACCATGAGTACTGAGCACCCAGCACCCCGAGCACTGAGTACCCAGCACCCTGAGTACTGGGCACCGAGCACCCAGAGTACTGAGCACCCAGCACCTCGAGCACTGAGCACCCAGCACCCCGAGCACTGAGCACCCAGCACCCCGAGCAACGAGCACCCTGAGTACTTAGCACCGAGCACCCTGAGCACTGAGCACCCAGCACCCTGAGCACTGAGGACCCAGCACCCTGAGCACCGAGCACCCAGCACCCTGAGTACTGAGCACCCAGCACCCCGAGTACTGAGCACCCAGCACCCCGAGCACTGAGCACACAGCACCCCGAGCACTGAGCACCCAGCACCCTGAGCACTGAACACACAGCACCCTGAGTACTGAGCACCCCGAGCACTGAGCACACAGCACCCTGAGTACTGAGCACCGAGCACCCCGAGCACTGAGAACCCAGCACCCCGAGTACTGAGCACCCAGCACCCCGAATACTGAGCACCCAGCAACCTGAGCACCGCGCAGCCAGCACCCTGAGCACTGAGCACCCATCACCCTGAGCACTGAGCACCCAGCACCCCGAGCACTGAGCACCCAGCACCCCGTGCACTGAGCACCCAGCACCCCGAGCACTGAGCACCCAGCACCCTGAGTACTGAGCACCCAGCACCCTGAGTACTGAGCACCCAGCACCCTGAGCACTGAGCACACAGCACCCTGAGTACTGAGCACCCAACACCCCAAGCACTGAGCACCCGAGCACCCTGAGTACTGAGCACCCAGCACTCTGAGCACTGAGCACCCAGCACCCTGAGCACTGAGCACCCAGCACCCCGAGCACTGAGGACCCAGCACCCTGAGCACTGAGCACCCAGCACCCCGAGCACTGAGCACTGAGCACCCTGCGTACTGAGCACCGAGCACCCTGAGTACTGAGCACCCAGCACCCTGAGTACTGAGCACACAGCACCCTGAGTACTGAGCACCCAGCACCCTGAGTACTGAGCACCCAGCACCCCGAGCATGGAGCACCCAGCACCCTGAGCACTGAGCACCCAGCACCCTGAGCACTGAGCACCCAGCACCCTGAGCACTGAGCACCCAGCACCCTGAGCACTGAGCACCCAGCACCCTGAGTACTGAGCACCCAACGTACTGATCACCGAGCACCCTGAGCACTGAGCACCCAGCACCCTGAGTACTGAGCACCCAGCACCCTGAGCAATGTGCACCCGAGTACTGACTACCCAGCACCTTGAGCACTGAGCACCGAGCACCCCGAGCACTGATCACCCAGCACCCGGAGTACTGAGCACCCAGCACCCTGAGTACTAAGCACCGAGCACCCTGAGTACTGAGCACCCAGCACCCTGAGCACTGAACACACAGCACCCTGAGTACTGAGCACCCCGAGCACTGAGCACCCAGCACCCTGAGCACTGAGCACCCAGCACCCCGAGCACTGAGCAGCCAGCACCCTGAGTACTGAGCACCCAGCACCCTGTGTACTGAGCACCCAGCACCCCGAGCACTGAGTACCCAGCACCCTGAGCACTGAGCACCCAGCACCCTGAGCACTAAGCACCCAGCACCCGGAGCACTGAGCACCCAGCACCCTGAGTACTGAGCACTGAGCACCCAGCACCCCGAGCACTGAGGACCCAGCACCCTGAGTACTGAGCACTGAGCACCCAGCACCCCGAGCACTGAGCACCCAGGACCCTGAGAACTGAGCACCCAGCACCCGAGTACTGAGCACCCAGCACCCTGAGTACTGAGCACCTAGCACCCCGAGCACTGAGCACCCAGCAACCTGAGTACTGAGCACCCAGCACCCTGAGCACTGAGCACCGAGCACCCTGAGCACTGAGCACCCAGCACCCTGAGGACTGAGCACCCAGCACCCCGAGCACTGAGCACCCAGCACCCTGAGCACTGAGCACCCTGAGTACTGAGCACTGAGCACCCTGAGTACTTAGCCATGAGCACCCTGAGTACTGAGCACAAAGCACCATTAGTACTGAGCACCCAGCACCCTGAGCACTGAGCACCGAGCACCCTGAGCACTGAGCACCCAGCACCCTGAGCACTGAGCACCCAGCACCCTGAGCACTGAGCACCCAGCACCCTGAGCACTGAGCACCCAGCACCCTGAGCACTGAGCACCCAGCACCCCGAGCACTGAGCACCCAGCACCCTGAGGACTGAGCACCCAGCACCCCGAGCACTGAGCACCCAGCACCCTGAGCACTGAGCACCCTGAGTACTGAGCACTGAGCACCGAGCACCCCGAGCACTGAGCACCCAGCACCCCGAGAACTGAGCACCCAGCACCAAGAGCACTGAGCACCCAGCACCCTGAGCACTGAGCACCCAGCACCCTGAGCACTGAGCACCCAGCACCCCGAGCACTGAGCACCCAGCACCCCGTGCACTGAGCACCCAGCACCCCGAGCACTGAGCACCCAGCACCCTGAGTACTGAGCACCCAGCACCCTGAGTACTGAGCACCCAGCACCCTGAGCACTGAGCACACAGCACCCTGAGTACTGAGCACCCAACACCCCAAGCCCTGAGCACCCGAGCACCCTGAGTACTGATCACCCAGCACTCTGAGCACTGAGCACCCAGCACCCTGAGCACTGAGCACCCAGCACCCCGAGCACTGAGGACCCAGCACCCTGAGCACTAAGCACCCAGCACCCCGAGCACTGAGCACTGAGCACCCTGCGTACTGAGCACCGAGCACCCTGAGTACTGAGCACCCAGCACCCTGAGTACTGAGCACCCAGCACCCTGAGTACTGAGCACCCAGCACCCTGAGTACTGAGCACCCAGCGTACTGAGCACCGAGCACCCTGAGCACTGAGCACCCAGCACCCTGAGTACTGAGCACCCAGCACCCTGAGTACTGAGCACCCAGCACCCTGAGTACTGAGCACCCAGCGTACTGAGCACCGAGCACCCTGAGCACTGAGCACCCAGCATCCTGAGTACTGAGCACCCAGCACCCCGAGCATGGAGCACCCAGCACCCTGAGCACCGAGCACCCAGCACCCTGAGCACTGAGCACCCAGCACCCTGAGCACTGAGCACCCAGCACCCTGAGCACTGAGCACCCAGCACACTGAGCACTGAGCACCCTGAGTACTGAGCACCCAGCACCCTGAGCACTGAGCACCGAGCACCCTGAGCACTGAGCACCCAGCACCCTGAGGACTGAGCACCCAGCACCCCGAGCACTGAGCACCCAGCACCCTGAGCACTGAGCACACTGAGTACTGAGCACTGAGCACCCTGAGTACTTAGCCATGAGCACCCTGAGTACTGAGCACAAAGCACCATTAGTACTGAGCACCGAGCACCCTGAGCACTGAGCACCCAGCACCCTGAGCACTGAGCACCCAGCACCCTGAGCACTGAGCACCCAGCACCCTGAGTACTGAGCACCCTGAGTACTGAGCACCCAGCACCCTGAGCACTGAGCACCCAGCACCCCGAGCACTGAGCACCCAGCACCCTGAGGACTGAGCACCCAGCACCCCGAGCACTGAGCACCCAGCACCCTGAGCACTGAGCACCCTGAGTACTGAGCACTGAGCACCGAGCACCCCGAGCACTGAGCACCCAGCACCCCGAGAACTGAGCACCCAGCACCAAGAGCACTGAGCACCCAGCACCCTGAGCACTGAGCACCCAGCACCCTGAGCACTGAGCACCCAGCACCCCGAGCACTGAGCACCCAGCACCCCGTGCACTGAGCACCCAGCACCCCGAGCACTGAGCACCCAGCACCCTGAGTACTGAGCACCCAGCAGCCTGAGTACTGAGCACCCAGCACCCTGAGCACTGAGCACACAGCACCCTGAGTACTGAGCACCCAACACCCCAAGCACTGAGCACCCGAGCACCCTGAGTACTGAGCACCCAGCACTCTGAGCACTGAGCACCCAGCACCCTGAGCACTGAGCACCCAGCACCCCGAGCACTGAGGATCCAGCACCCTGAGCACTGAGCACCCAGCACCCCGAGCACTGAGCACTGAGCAACCTGCGTACGGAGCACCGAGCACCCTGAGTACTGAGCACCCAGCACCCTGAGTACTGAGCACCCAGCACCCTGAGTACTGAGCACCCAGCACCCTGAGTACTGAGCACCCAGCGTACTGAGCACCGAGCACCCTGAGCACTGAGCACCCAGCACCCTGAGTTCTGAGCACCCAGCACCCTGAGTACTGAGCACCCAGCACCCTGAGTACTGAGCACCCAGCGTACTGAGCACCGAGCACCCTGAGCACTGAGCACCCAGCATCCTGAGTACTGAGCACCCAGCACCCCGAGCATGGAGCACCCAGCACCCTGAGCACCGAGCACCCAGCACCCTGAGCACTGAGCACCCAGCACCCTGAGCACTGAGCACCCAGCACCCTGAGCACTGAGCACCCAGCACCCTGAGTACTGAGCACCCAACGTACTGATCACCGAGCACCCTGAGCACTGAGCACCCAGCACCCTGAGTACTGAGCACCCAGCACCCTGAGCAATGTGCACCCGAGTACTGACTACCCAGCACCTTGAGCACTGAGCACCGAGCACCCCGAGCACTGATCACCCAGCACCCGGAGTACTGAGCACCCAGCACCCTGAGTACTATGCACCGAGCACCCTGAGTACTGAGCACCCAGCACCCTGAGCACTGAACACACAGCACCCTGAGTACTGAGCACCCCGAGCACTGAGCACCCAGCACCCCGAGCACTGAGCACCCAGCACCCCGAGCACTGAGCACCCAGCACCCTGAGTACAGAGCACCCAGCACCCTGAGTACTGAGCACCCAGCACCCCGTGCACTGAGCACCCAGCACCCCGAGCACTGAGCACCCAGCACCCTGAGTACTGAGCACCCAGCACCCTGAGTACTGAGCACCCAGCACCCTGAGCACTGAGCACACAGCACCCTGAGTACTGAGCACCCAACACCCCAAGCCCTGAGCACCCGAGCACCCTGAGTACTGATCACCCAGCACTCTGAGCACTGAGCACCCAGCACCCTGAGCACTGAGCACCCAGCACCCCGAGCACTGAGGACCCAGCACCCTGAGCACTGAGCACCCAGCAACCCGAGCACTGAGCACTGAGCACCCTGCGTACTGAGCACCGAGCACCCTGAGTACTGAGCACCCAGCACCCTGAGTACTGAGCACCCAGCACCCTGAGTACTGAGCACCCAGCACCCTGAGTACTGAGCACCCAGCGTACTGAGCACCGAGCACCCTGAGCACTGAGCACCCAGCACCCTGAGTACTGAGCACCCAGCACCCTGAGTACTGAGCACCCAGCACCCTGAGTACTGAGCACCCAGCGTACTGAGCACCGAGCACCCTGAGCACTGAGCACCCAGCATCCTGAGTACTGAGCACCCAGCACCCCGAGCATGGAGCACCCAGCATCCTGAGCACCGAGCACCCAGCACCCTGAGCACTGAGCACCCAGCACCCTGAGCACTGAGCACCCAGCACCCAGAGCACTGAGCACCCAGCACCCTGAGCACTGAGCACCCTGAGTACTGAGCACCCAGCACCCTGAGCACTGAGCACCGAGCACCCTGAGCACTGAGCACCCAGCACCCTTAGGACTGAGCACCCAGCACCCCGAGCACTGAGCACCCAGCACCCTGAGCACTGAGCACCCTGAGTACTGAGCACTGAGCACCCTGAGTACTTAGCCATGAGCACCCTGAGTACTGAGCACAAAGCACCATTAGTACTGAGCACCCAGCACCCTGAGCACTGAGCACCGAGCACCCTGAGCACTGAGCACCCAGCACCCTGAGGACTGAGCACCCAGCATCCCGAGCACTGAGCACCCAGCACCCTGAGCACTGAGCACCCTGAGTACTGAGCACTGAGCACCCTGAGTACTTAGCCATGAGCACCCTGAGTACTGAGCACAAAGCACCATTAGTACTGAGCACCCAGCACCCTGAGCACTGAGCACCGAGCACCCTGAGCACTGAGCACCCAGCACCCTGAGCACTGAGCACCCAGCACCCTGAGTACTGAGCACCCTGAGTACTGAGCACCCAGCACCCTGAGCACTGAGCACCCAGCACCCCGAGCACTGAGCACCCAGCACCCTGAGGACTGAGCACCCAGCACCCCGAGCACTGAGCACCCAGCACCCTGAGCACTGAGCACCCTGAGTACTGAGCACTGAGCACCGAGCACCCCGAGCACTGAGCACCCAGCACCAAGAGCACTGAGCACCCAGCACCCTGAGCACTGAGCACCCAGCACCCCAAGCACTGAGCACCCGAGCACCCTGAGTACTGAGCACCCAGCACTCTGAGCACTGAGCACCCAGCACCCTGAGCACTGAGCAACCAGCACCCCTAGCACTGAGGACCCAGCACCCTGAGCACTGAGCACCCAGCACCCCGAGCACTGAGCACTGAGCACCCTGCGTAATGAGCACCGAGCACCCTGAGTACTGAGCACCCAGCACCCTGAGTACTGAGCACCCAGCACCCTGAGTACTGAGCACCCAGCACCCTGAGTACTGAGCACCCAGCGTACTGAGCACGGAGCACCCTGAGCACTGAGCACCCAGCACCCTGAGTACTGAGCACCCAGCACCCTGAGTACTGAGCACCCAGCACCCTGAGTACTGAGCACCCAGCGTACTGAGCACCGAGCACCCTGAGCACTGAGCACCCAGCATCCTGAGTACTGAGCACCCAGCACCCCGAGCATGTAGCACCCAGCACCCTGAGCACCGAGCACCCAGCACCCTGAGCACTGAGCACCCAGCAACCTGAGCACTGAGCACCCAGCACCCTGAGCACTGAGCACCCAGCACCCTGAGTACTGAGCACCCAACGTACTGATCACCGAGCACCCTGAGCAATGAGCACCCAGCACCCTGAGTACTGAGCACCCAGCACCCTGAGCAATGTGCACCCGAGTACTGACTACCCAGCACCTTGAGCACTGAGCACCGAGCACCCCGAGCACTGATCACCCAGCACCCGGAGTACTGAGCACCCAGCACCCTGAGTACTATGCACCGAGCACCCTGAGTACTGAGCACCCAGCACCCTGAGCACTGAACACACAGCACCCTGAGTACTGAGCACCCCGAGCACTGAGCACCCAGCACCCCGAGCACTGAGCACCCAGCACCCCGAGCACTGAGCACCCAGCACCCTGAGTACAGAGCACCCAGCACCCTGAGTACTGATCACCCAGCACCCCGAGCACTGAGTACCCAGCACCCTGAGCACTGAGCACCCAGCACCCTGAGCACTAAGCACCCAGCACCCGGAGCACTGAGCACCCAGCACCCTGAGTACTGAGCACTGAGCACCCAGCACCCCGAGCACTGAGGACCCAGCACCCTGAGTACTGAGCACTGAGCACCCAGCACCCCGAGCACTGAGCACCCAGGACCCTGAGAACTGAGCACCCAGCACCCGAGTACTGAGCACCCAGCACCCTGAGTACTGAGCACCTAGCACCCCGAGCACTGAGCACCCAGCAAACTGAGTACTGAGCACCCAGCACCCTGAGCACTGAGCACCGAGCACCCTGAGCACTGAGCACCCAGCACCCTGAGGACTGAGCACCCAGCACCCCGAGCACTGAGCACCCAGCACCCTGAGCACTGAGCACCCTGAGTACTGAGCACTGAGTACCCTGAGTACTTAGCCATGAGCACCCTGAGTACTGAGCACAAAGCACCATTAGTACTGAGCACCCAGCACCCTGAGCACTGAGCACCGAGCACCCTGAGCACTGAGCACCCAGCACCCTGAGCACTGAGCACCCAGCACCCTGAGCACTGAGCACCCAGCACCCTGAGTACTGAGCACCCTGAGTACTGAGCACCCAGCACCCTGAGCACTGAGCACCAAGCACCCCGAGGACTGAGCACCCAGCACCCTGAGGACTGAGCACCCAGCACCCCGAGCACTGAGCACCCAGCACCCTGAGCACTGAGCACCCTGAGTACTGAGCACTGAGCACCGAGCACCCCGAGCACTGAGCAACCAGCACCCCGAGCACTGAGCACCCAGCACCAAGAAAACTGAGCACCCAGCACCCTGAGCACTGAGCACCCAGCACCCTGAGCACTGAGCACCCAACACCCCAAGCACTGAGCACCCGAGCACCCTGAGTACTGAGCACCCAGCACTCTGAGCACTGAGCACCCAGCACCCTGAGCACTGAGCACCCAGCACCCTGAGCACTGAGCACCCAGCACCCCGAGCACTGAGGACCCAGCACCCTGAGCACTGAGCACCCAGCACCCCGAGCACTGAGCACTGAGCACCCTGCGTACTGAGCACCGAGCACCCTGAGTACTGAGCACCCAGCACCCTGAGTACTGAGCACCCAGCACCCTGAGTACTGAGCACCCAGCACCCTGAGTACTGAGCACCCAGCGTACTGAGCACCGAGCACCCTGAGCACTGAGCACCCAGCACCCTGAGTACTGAGCACCCAGCACCCTGAGTACTGAGCACCCAGCACCCTGAGTACTGAGCACCCAGCGTACTGAGCACCGAGCACCCTGAGCACTGAGCACCCAGCACCCTGAGTACTGAGCACCCAGCACCCGAGCACTGAGCACCCAGCACCCTGAGCACTGAGCAACCAGCACCCTGAGCACTGAGCACCCAGCACCCTGAGCACTGAGCACCCAGCACCCTGAGTACTGAGCACCCAGCACCCCGAGTACTGAGCACCCAGCACCCCGAGCACTGAGCACGCAGCAACCCGAGCACTGAGCACCCAGCACCCCGAGCACTGAGCACCCAGCACCCCGAGCACTGAGCACTCAGCACCCTGAGCACTGAGCACCCAGCACCCTGAGCACTGAGCACCCAGCACCCCGAGCACTGCGCACCCAGCACCCTGAGTACTGAGCACCCAGCACCCTGAGCACTGAGCACCCAGCACCCTGAGCGCTGAGCACCCAGCACCCTGAGCACTGAGCACACAGCACCCTGAGTAGTCAGCACCCAACGTACTGAGCACCGAGCACCCCGAGCACTGAGCACCCCGCACCCTGAGTACTGAGCTCCGAGCACCCCGAGCACTGAGCACCCAGCACCCCGAGCACTGAGCACTGAGCACCCTGCGTACTGAGCACCGAGCACCCTGAGTACTGAGCACTCAGCACCCTGAGTACTGAGCACCCAGCACCCTGAGTACTGAGCACACAGCACCCTGAGTACTGAGCACCCAGCGTACTGAGCACCGAGCACCCTGAGCACTGAGCACCCAGCACCCTGAGTACTGAGCACCCAGCACCCTGAGTACTGAGCACCCAGCACCCTGAGTACTGAGCACCCAGCGTACTGAGCACCGAGCACCCTGAGCACTGAGCACCCAGCACCCTGAGTACTGAGCACCCAGCACCCCGAGCACTGAGCACCCAGCACCCTGAGCACTGAGCAACCAGCACCCTGAGCACTGAGCACCCAGCACCCTGAGCACTGAGCACCCAGCACCCTGAGCAATGTGCACCCGAGTACTGACTACCCAGCACCTTGAGCACTGAGCACCGAGCACCCCGAGCACTGATCACCCAGCACCCGGAGTACTGAGCACCCAGCACCCTGAGTACTATGCACCGAGCACCCTGAGTACTGAGCACCCAGCACCCTGAGCACTGAACACACAGCACCCTGAGTACTGAGCACCCCGAGCACTGAGCACCCAGCACCCCGAGCACTGAGCACCCAGCACCCCGAGCACTGAGCACCCAGCACCCTGAGTACAGAGCACCCAGCACCCTGAGTACTGATCACCCAGCACCCCGAGCACTGAGTACCCAGCACCCTGAGCACTGAGCACCCAGCACCCTGAGCACTAAGCACCCAGCACCCGGAGCACTGAGCACCCAGCACCCTGAGTACTGAGCACTGAGCACCCAGCACCCCGAGCACTGAGGACCCAGCACCCTGAGTACTGAGCACTGAGCACCCAGCACCCCGAGCACTGAGCACCCAGGACCCTGAGAACTGAGCACCCAGCACCCGAGTACTGAGCACCCAGCACCCTGAGTACTGAGCACCTAGCACCCCGAGCACTGAGCACCCAGCAAACTGAGTACTGAGCACCCAGCACCCTGAGCACTGAGCACCGAGCACCCTGAGCACTGAGCACCCAGCACCCTGAGGACTGAGCACCCAGCACCCCGAGCACTGAGCACCCAGCACCCTGAGCACTGAGCACCCTGAGTACTGAGCACTGAGTACCCTGAGTACTTAGCCATGAGCACCCTGAGTACTGAGCACAAAGCACCATTAGTACTGAGCACCCAGCACCCTGAGCACTGAGCACCGAGCACCCTGAGCACTGAGCACCCAGCACCCTGAGCACTGAGCACCCAGCACCCTGAGCACTGAGCACCCAGCACCCTGAGTACTGAGCACCCTGAGTACTGAGCACCCAGCACCCTGAGCACTGAGCACCAAGCACCCCGAGGACTGAGCACCCAGCACCCTGAGGACTGAGCACCCAGCACCCCGAGCACTGAGCACCCAGCACCCTGAGCACTGAGCACCCTGAGTACTGAGCACTGAGCACCGAGCACCCCGAGCACTGAGCAACCAGCACCCCGAGCACTGAGCACCCAGCACCAAGAAAACTGAGCACCCAGCACCCTGAGCACTGAGCACCCAGCACCCTGAGCACTGAGCACCCAACACCCCAAGCACTGAGCACCCGAGCACCCTGAGTACTGAGCACCCAGCACTCTGAGCACTGAGCACCCAGCACCCTGAGCACTGAGCACCCAGCACCCTGAGCACTGAGCACCCAGCACCCCGAGCACTGAGGACCCAGCACCCTGAGCACTGAGCACCCAGCACCCCGAGCACTGAGCACTGAGCACCCTGCGTACTGAGCACCGAGCACCCTGAGTACTGAGCACCCAGCACCCTGAGTACTGAGCACCCAGCACCCTGAGTACTGAGCATCCAGCACCCTGAGTACTGAGCACCCAGCGTACTGAGCACCGAGCACCCTGAGCACTGAGCACCCAGCACCCTGAGTACTGAGCACCCAGCACCCTGAGTACTGAGCACCCAGCACCCTGAGTACTGAGCACCCAGCGTACTGAGCACCGAGCACCCTGAGCACTGAGCACCCAGCACCCTGAGTACTGAGCACCCAGCACCCGAGCACTGAGCACCCAGCACCCTGAGCACTGAGCAACCAGCACCCTGAGCACTGAGCACCCAGCACCCTGAGAACTGAGCACCCAGCACCCTGAGTACTGAGCACCCAGCACCCCGAGTACTGAGCACCCAGCACCCCGAGCACTGAGCACGCAGCAACCCGAGCACTGAGCACCCAGCACCCCGAGCACTGAGCACCCAGCACCCCGAGCACTGAGCACTCAGCACCCTGAGCACTGAGCACCCAGCACCCTGAGCACTGAGCACCCAGCACCCCGAGCACTGCGCACCCAGCACCCTGAGTACTGAGCACCCAGCACCCTGAGCACTGAGCACCCAGCACCCTGAGCGCTGAGCACCCAGCACCCTGAGCACTGAGCACACAGCACCCTGAGTAGTCAGCACCCAACGTACTGAGCACCGAGCACCCCGAGCACTGAGCACCCCGCACCCTGAGTACTGAGCTCCGAGCACCCCGAGCACTGAGCACCCAGCACCCCGAGCACTGAGCACTGAGCACCCTGCGTACTGAGCACCGAGCACCCTGAGTACTGAGCACTCAGCACCCTGAGTACTGAGCACCCAGCACCCTGAGTACTGAGCACACAGCACCCTGAGTACTGAGCACCCAGCGTACTGAGCACCGAGCACCCTGAGCACTGAGCACCCAGCACCCTGAGTACTGAGCACCCAGCACCCTGAGTACTGAGCACCCAGCACCCTGAGTACTGAGCACCCAGCGTACTGAGCACCGAGCACCCTGAGCACTGAGCACCCAGCACCCTGAGTACTGAGCACCCAGCACCCCGAGCACTGAGCACCCAGCACCCTGAGCACTGAGCAACCAGCACCCTGAGCACTGAGCACCCAGCACCCTGAGCACTGAGCACCCAGCACCCTGAGTACTGAGCACCCAGCACCCCGAGTACTGAGCACCCAGCACCCCGAGCACTGAGCACGCAGCAACCCGAGCACTGAGCACCCAGCACCCCGAGCACTGAGCACCCAGCACCCCGAGCACTGAGCACTCAGCACCCTGAGCACTGAGCACCCAGCACCCTGAGCACTGAGCACCCAGCACCCCGAGCACTGCGCACCCAGCACCCTGAGTACTGAGCACCCAGCACCCTGAGCACTGAGCACCCAGCACCCTGAGCGCTGAGCACCCAGCACCCTGAGTACTGAGCACACAGCACCCTGAGTAGTCAGCACCCAACGTACTGAGCACCGAGCACCCCGAGCACTGAGCACCCCACACCCTGAGTACTGAGCTCCGAGCACCCCGAGCACTGAGCACCCAGCGCCCCGAGCACTGAGCACCCAGCGCCCCGAGCACTGAGCACCCAGCACCCTGAGTACTGAGCACCGAGCACCCAGAGTACTGAGCACCCAGCACCCCGAGCACTGAGCACCCAGCACCCCGAGCACTGAGCACCCAGCACCCCAAGCAACGAGCACCCTGAGTACTAAGCACCGAGCACCCTGAGCACTGAGCACCCAGCACCCTGAGCACTGAGGACCCAGCACCCTGAGCACCGAGCACCCAGCACCCTGAGTACTGAGCACCCAGCACCCCGAGTACTGAGCACCCAGCACCCCGAGCACTGAGCACACAGCACCCCGAGCACTGAGCACCCAGCACCCTGAGCACTGAACACACAGCACCCTGAGTACTGAGCACCCCGAGCACTGAGCACACAGCACCCTGAGTACTGAGCACCGAGCACCCCGAGCACTGAGAACCCAGCACCCCGAGTACTGAGCACCCAGCACCCGATTACTGAGCACCCAGCAACCTGAGCACCGCGCAGCCAGCACCCTGAGCACTGAGCACCCATCACCCTGAGCACTGAGCACCCAGCACCCTGAGTACTGAGCACCGAGCACCCCGAGTACTGAGCACCCAGCACCCCGAGCACTGAGCACCGAGCACCCCGAGCACTGAGCACCCAGCACCCCGAGCACTGAGCACCCAGCACCAAGAGCACTGAGCACCCAGCACCCTGAGCACTGAGCACCCAGCACCCTGAGAACTGAGCACGCAGCACCCCGAGCACTGAGCACCCAGCACCCCGTGCACTGAGCACCCAGCACCCCGAGCAATGAGCACCCAGCACCCTGAGTACTGAGCACCCAGCACCCTGAGTACTGAGCACCCAGCACCCTGAGCACTGAGCACACAGCATCCTGAGTACTGAGCACCCAACACCCCAAGCACTGAGCACCCGAGCACCCTGAGTACTGAGCACCCAGCACTCTGAGCACTGAGCACCCAGCACCCTGAGCACTGAGCACCCAGCACCCCGAGCACTGAGGACCCAGCACCCTGAGCACTGAGCACCCAGCACCCTGAGTACTGAGCACCCAGCACCCTGAGTACTGAGCACCCAGCACCCTGAGCACTGAGCACACAGCATCCTGAGTACTGAGCACCCAACACCCCAAGCACTGAGCACCCGAGCACCCTGAGTACTGAGCACCCAGCACTCTGAGCACTGAGCACCCAGCACCCTGAGCACTGAGCACCCAGCACCCCGAGCACTGAGGACCCAGCACCCTGAGCACTGAGCACCCATCACCCTGAGCACTGAGCACCCAGCACCCTGAGTACTGAGCACCGAGCACCCCGAGTACTGAGCACCCAGCACCCCGAGCACTGAGCACCCAGCACCCCGAGCACTGAGCACCCAGCACCAAGAGCACTGAGCACCCAGCACCCTGAGCACTGAGCACCCAGCACCCTGAGAACTGAGCACGCAGCACCCCGAGCACTGAGCACCCAGCACCCCGTGCACTGAGCACCCAGCACCCCGAGCAATGAGCACCCAGCACCCTGAGTACTGAGCACCCAGCACCCTGAGTACTGAGCACCCAGCACCCTGAGCACTGAGCACACAGCATCCTGAGTACTGAGCACCCAACACCCCAAGCACTGAGCACCCGAGCACCCTGAGTACTGAGCACCCAGCACTCTGAGCACTGAGCACCCAGCACCCTGAGCACTGAGCACCCAGCACCCCGAGCACTGAGGACCCAGCACCCTGAGCACTGAGCACCCAGCACCCTGAGTACTGAGCACCCAGCGTACTGAGCACCGAGCACCCTGAGCACTGAGCACCCAGCACCCTGAGTACTGAGCACCCAGCACCCCGAGCACTGAGCACCCAGCACCCCGAGCACCGAGCACCCAGCACCCTGAGCACTGAGCACCCAGCACCCTGAGCACTGAGCACCCAGCACCCTGAGCACTGAGCACCCAGCACACTGAGTACTGAGCACCCAACGTAGTGATCACCGAGCACCCTGAGCACTGAGCACCCAGCACCCTGAGTACTGAGCACCCAGCACCCTGAGCAATGTGTACCCGAGTACTGACTACCCAGCACTTGAGCGCTGAGCACCGAGCACCCCGAGCACTGATCACCCAGCACCCGGAGTACTGAGCACCCAGCACCCTGAGTACTAAGCACTGAGCACCCTGAGTACTGAGCACCCAGCACCCTGAGCACAGAACACACAGCACCCTGAGTACTGAGCACCCCGAGCACTGAGCACCCAGCACCCCGAGCACTGAGCACCCAGCACCCCGAGCACTGAGCACCCAGCACCCTGAGTACTGAGCACCCAGCACCCTGAGTACTGAGCTCCCAGCACCCCGAGCACTGAGTACCCAGCACCCTGAGCACTGAGCACCCAGCACCCTGAGCACTAAGCACCCAGCACCCTGAGCACTGAGCACCCAGCACCCTGAGTACTGAGCACTGAGCACCCAGCACCCCGAGCACTGAGCACCCAGCACCCTGAGTACTGAGCACTGAGCACCCAGCACCCCGAGCACTGAGCACCAAGGACCCTGAGAACTGAGCACCCAGCAACCGAGTACTGAGCACCCAGCACACTGAGTACTGAGCACCTAGCACCCCGAGCACTGAGCACCCAGCAACCTGAGTACTGAGCACCCAGCACCCTGAGCACTGAGCATCGAGCACCCTGAGCACTGAGCACCCAGCACCCTGAGGACTGAGCACCCAGCACCCCGAGCACTGAGCACCCAGCACCCTGAGCACTGAGCACCCTGAGTACTGAGCACTGAGCACCCTGAGTACTGAGCCATGAGCACCCTGAGTACTGAGCACAAAGCACCATTAGTACTGAGCACCCAGCACCCTGAGCACTGAGCACCGAGCACCCTGAGCACTGAGCACCCAGGACCCTGAGCACTGAGCACCCAGCACCCTGACCACTGAGCACCCAGCACCCTGAGTACTGAGCACCCTGAGTACTGAGCACCCAGCACCCTGAGCACTGAGCACCCAGCACCCCGAGCACTGAGCACCCAGCACCCTGAGGACTGAGCACCCAGCACCCCGAGCACTGAGCACCCAGCACCCTGAGCACTGAGCACCCTGAGTACTGAGCACTGAGCACCGAGCACCCCGAGCACTGAGCACCCAGCACCCCGAGCACTGAGCACCCAGCACCAAGTGCACTGAGCACCCAGCACCCTGAGCACTGAGCACCCAGCACCCTGAGCACTGAGCACCCAGCACCCCGAGCACTGAGCACCCAGAACCCCGTGCACTGAGCACCCAGCACCCCGAGCACTGAGCAACCAGCACCCTGAGTACTGAGCACCCAGCACCCTGAGTACTGAGCACCCAGCACCCTGAGCACTGAGCACACAGCACCCTGAGTACTGAGCACCCAACAGCCCAAGCACTGAGCACCCGAGCACCCTGAGTACTGAGCACCCAGCACTCTGAGCACTGAGCACCCAGCACCCTGAGCACTGAGCACCCAGCACCCCGAGCACTGAGGACCCAGCACCCTGAGCACTGAGGACCCAGCACCCCGAGCACTGAGCACTGAGCACCCTGCGTACTGAGCACCGAGCACCCTGAGTACTGAGCACCCAGCACCCTGAGTACTGAGCACCCAGCACCCTGAGTACTGAGCACCCAGCACCCTGAGTACTGAGCACCCAGCGTACTGAGCACCGAGCACCCTGAGCACTGAGCACCCAGCACCCTGAGTACTGAGCACCCAGCACCCTGAGTACTGAGCACCCAGCACCCTGAGTACTGAGCACCCAGCGTACTGAGCACCGAGCACCCTGAGCACTGAGCACCCAGCACCCTGAGTACTGAGCACCCAGCACCCCGAGCACTGAGCACCCAGCACCCTGAGCACTGTGCAACCAGCACCCTGAGCACTGAGCACCCAGCACCCTGAGCACTGAGCACCCAGCACCCTGAGTACTGAGCACCCAACGTACTGATCACCGAGCACCCTGAGCACTGAGCACCCAGCACCCTGAGAACTGAGCACCCAGCACCCTGAGCAATGTGCACCCGAGTACTGACTACCCAGCACCTTGAGCACTGAGCACCGAGCACCCCGAGCACTGATCACCCAGCACCAGGAGTACTGAGCACCCAATACCCCAAGCACTGAGCACCCGAGCACCCTGAGTACTGAGCACCCAGCACCCTGTGTACTGAGCACCGAGCACCCAGCACCCTGAGTACTGAGCACCCAGCACCCCGAGTACTGAGCACCCAGCACCCTGAGCACTGAGCACCCAGCACCCTGAGCACTGAGCACCCAGCACCCCGAGCACTGCGCACCCAGCACCCTGAGTACTGAGCACCCAGCACCCTGAGCACTGAGCACCCAGCACCCTGAGCGCTGAGCACCCAGCACCCTGAGCACTGAGCACACAGCACCCTGAGTAGTGAGCTCCCAACGTACTGAGCACCGAGCACCCGAGCACTGAGCACCCAGGACCCTGAGTACTGAGCACCGAGCACCCCGAGCACTGAGCACCCCGCACCCTGAGTACTGAGCTCCGAGCACCCCGAGCACTGAGCACCCAACGCCCCGAGCACTGAGCACACAGCGCCCCGAGAACTGAGCACCCAGCACCCCGAGCACTGAGCACCCAGCACCCCGAGCACTGAGCACCCAGCACCCCGAGCATTGAGCACCCAGCACCCTGAGTACTGAGCACCCAGCACCCTGAGTACTGAGCACCCAGCACCCTGAGCATTGAGCACCCAGCACCCTGAGTACTGAGCACCCAACACCCCAAGCACTGAGCACCCTGAGTACTGAGCACCCAGCACCCCAAGCACTGAGCACACTGAGTACTGAGCACCCAGCATCCTGAGTAATGAGCACCCAGCAGCCCGAGCACTGAGCACCCAGCTCCCTGAGTACTGAGCACCGAGCACCCTGAGTACTGAGCAGCCAGCACCCTGAGAACTGAGCACCCAGCGTACTGAGCACCGAGCACCCAGCACCATGAGTACTGAGCACCCAGCACCCCGAGCACTGAGCACCCAGCACCCTGAGTACTGGGCACCGAGCACCCAGAGTACTGAGCACCCAGCACCTCGAGCACTGAGCACCCAGCACCCCGAGCACTGAGCACCCAGCACCCCGAGCAACGAGCACCCTGAGTACTTAGCACCGAGCACCCTGAGCACTGAGCACCCAGCACCCTGAGCACTGAGGACCCAGCACCCTGAGCACCGAGCACCCAGCACCCTGAGTACTGAGCACCCAGCACCCCGAGTACTGAGCACCCAGCACCCCGAGCACTGAGCACACAGCACCCCGAGCACTGAGCACCCAGCACCCTGAGCACTGAACACACAGCACCCTGAGTACTGAGCACCCCGAGCACTGAGCACACAGCACCCTGAGTACTGAGCACCGAGCACCCCGAGCACTGAGAACCCAGCACCCCGAGTACTGAGCACCCAGCACCCCGAATACTGAGCACCCAGCAACCTGAGCACCGCGCAGCCAGCACCCTGAGCACTGAGCACCCATCACCCTGAGCACTGAGCACCCAGCACCCCGAGCACTGAGCACCCAGCACCCCGTGCACTGAGCACCCAGCACCCCGAGCACTGAGCACCCAGCACCCTGAGTACTGAGCACCCAGCACCCTGAGTACTGAGCACCCAGCACCCTGAGCACTGAGCACACAGCACCCTGAGTACTGAGCACCCAACACCCCAAGCACTGAGCACCCGAGCACCCTGAGTACTGAGCACCCAGCACTCTGAGCACTGAGCACCCAGCACCCTGAGCACTGAGCACCCAGCACCCCGAGCACTGAGGACCCAGCACCCTGAGCACTGAGCACCCAGCACCCCGAGCACTGAGCACTGAGCACCCTGCGTACTGAGCACCGAGCACCCTGAGTACTGAGCACCCAGCACCCTGAGTACTGAGCACCCAGCACCCTGAGTACTGAGCACCCAGCACCCCGAGCATGGAGCACCCAGCACCCTGAGCACTGAGCACCCAGCACCCTGAGCACTGAGCACCCAGCACCCTGAGCACTGAGCACCCAGCACCCTGAGCACTGAGCACCCAGCACCCTGAGTACTGAGCACCCAACGTACTGATCACCGAGCACCCTGAGCACTGAGCACCCAGCACCCTGAGTACTGAGCACCCAGCACGCTGAGCAATGTGCACCCGAGTACTGACTACCCAGCACCTTGAGCACTGAGCACCGAGCACCCCGAGCACTGATCACCCAGCACCCGGAGTACTGAGCACCCAGCACCCTGAGTACTAAGCACCGAGCACCCTGAGTACTGAGCACCCAGCACCCTGAGCACTGAACACACAGCACCCTGAGTACTGAGCACCCCGAGCACTGAGCACCCAGCACCCCGAGCACTGAGCACCCAGCACCCCGAGCACTGAGCAGCCAGCACCCTGAGTACTGAGCACCCAGCACCCTGTGTACTGAGCACCCAGCACCCCGAGCACTGAGTACCCAGCACCCTGAGCACTGAGCACCCAGCACCCTGAGCACTAAGCACCCAGCACCCGGAGCACTGAGCACCCAGCACCCTGAGTACTGAGCACTGAGCACCCAGCACCCCGAGCACTGAGGACCCAGCACCCTGAGTACTGAGCACTGAGCACCCAGCACCCCGAGCACTGAGCACCCAGGACCCTGAGAACTGAGCACCCAGCACCCTGAGCACTGAGCACACAGCACCCTGAGTACTGAGCACCCAACACCCCAAGCCCTGAGCACCCGAGCCCCCTGAGTACTGATCACCCAGCACTCTGAGCACTGAGCACCCAGCACCCTGAGCACTGAGCACCCAGCACCCCGAGCACTGAGGACATAGCACCCTGAGCACTGAGCACCCAGCACCCCGAGCACTGAGCACTGAGCACCCTGCGTACTGAGCACCGAGCACCCTGAGTACTGAGCACCCAGCACCCTGAGTACTGAGCACCCAGCACCCTGAGTACTGAGCACCCAGCACCCTGAGTACTGAGCACCCAGCGTACTGAGCACCGAGCACCCTGAGCACTGAGCACCCAGCACCCTGAGTACTGAGCACCCAGCACCCTGAGTACTGAGCACCCAGCACCCTGAGTACTGAGCACCCAGCGTACTGAGCACCGAGCACCCTGAGCACTGAGCACCCAGCATTCTGAGTACTGAGCACCCAGCACCCCGAGCATGGAGCACCCAGCACCCTGAGCACCGAGCACCCAGCACCCTGAGCACTGAGCACCCAGCACCCTGAGCACTGAGCACCCAGCACCCCGAGCACTGAGCACCCAGCACCCTGAGCACTGAGCACCCTGAGTACTGAGCACCCAGCACCCTGAGCACTGAGCACCGAGCACCCTGAGCACTGAGCACCCAGCACCCTGAGGACTGAGCACCCAGCACCCCGAGCACTGAGCACCCAGCACCCTGAGCACTGAGCACCCTGAGTACTGAGCACTGAGCACCCTGAGTACTTAGCCATGAGCACCCTGAGTACTGAGCACAAAGCACCATTAGTACTGAGCACCCAGCACCCTGAGCACTGAGCACCGAGCACCCTGAGCACTGAGCACCCAGCACCCTGAGCACTGAGCACCCAGCACCCTGAGCACTGAGCACCCAGCACCCTGAGTACTGAGCACCCTGAGTACTGAGCACCCAGCACCCTGAGCACTGAGCACCCAGCACCCCGAGCACTGAGCACCCAGCACCCTGAGTACTGAGCACCCAGCACCCCGAGCACTGAGCACCCAGCACCCTGAGCACTGAGCACCCTGAGTACTGAGCACTGAGCACCGAGCACCCCGAGCACTGAGCACCCAGCACCCCGAGAACTGAGCACCCAGCACCAAGAGCACTGAGCACCCAGCACCCTGAGCACTGAGCACCCAGCACCCTGAGCACTGAGCACCCAGCACCCCGAGCACTGAGCACCCAGCACCCCGTGCACTGAGCACCCAGCACCCCGAGCACTGAGCACCCAGCACCCTGAGTACTGAGCACCCAGCACCCTGAGTACTGAGCACCCAGCACCCTGAGCACTGAGCACACAGCACCCTGAGTACTGAGCACCCAACACCCCAAGCACTGAGCACCCGAGCACCCTGAGTACTGAGCACCCAGCACTCTGAGCACTGAGCACCCAGCACCCTGAGCACTGAGCACCCAGCACCCCGAGCACTGAGGACCCAGCACCCTGAGCACTGAGCACCCAGCACCCCGAGCACTGAGCACTGAGCACCCTGCGTACTGAGCACCGAGCACCCTGAGTACTGAGCACCCAGCACCCTGAGTACTGAGCACCCAGCACCCTGAGTACTGAGCACCCAGCACCCTGAGTACTGAGCACCCAGCGTACTGAGCACCGAGCACCCTGAGCACTGAGCACCCAGCACCCTGAGTACTGAGCACCCAGCACCCTGAGTACTGAGCACCCAGCACCCTGAGTACTGAGCACCCAGCGTACTGAGCACCTAGCACCCTGAGCACTGAGCACCCAGCATCCTGAGTACTGAGCACCCAGCACCCCGAGCATGGAGCACCCAGCACCCTGAGCACCGAGCACCCAGCACCCTGAGCACTGAGCACCCAGCACCCTGAGCACTGAGCACCCAGCACCCTGAGCACTGAGCACCCAGCACCCTGAGTACTGAGCACCCAACGTACTGATCACCGAGCACCCTGAGCACTGAGCACCCAGCACCCTGAGTACTGAGCACCCAGCACCCTGAGCAATGTGCACCCGAGTACTGACTACCCAGCACCTTGAGCACTGAGCACCGAGCACCCCGAGCACTGATCACCCAGCACCCGGAGTACTGAGCACCCAGCACCCTGAGTACTATGCACCGAGCACTTTGAGTACTGAGCACCCAGCACCCTGAGCACTGAACACACAGCACCCTGAGTACTGAGCACCCCGAGCACTGAGCACCCAGCACCCCGAGCACTGAGCACCCAGCACCCCGAGCACTGAGCACCCAGCACCCTGAGTACAGAGCACCCAGCACCCTGAGTACTGAGCACCCAGCACCCCGAGCACTGAGTACCCAGCACCCTGAGCACTGAGCACCCAGCACCCTGAGCACTAAGCACCCAGCACCCGGAGCACTGAGCACCCAGCACCCTGAGTACTGAGCACTGAGCACCCAGCACCCCGAGCACTGAGGACCCAGCACCCTGAGTACTGAGCACTGAGCACCCAGCACCCCGAGCACTGAGCACCCAGGACCCTGAGAACTGAGCACCCAGCAACCGAGTACTGAGCACCCAGCACCCTGAGTACTTAGCACCTAGCACCCCGAGCACTGAGCACCCAGCAACCTGAGTACTGAGCACCCAGCACCCTGAGCACTGAGCACCGAGCACCCTGAGCACTGAGCACCCAGCACCCTGAGGACTGAGCACCCAGCACCCCAAGCACTGAGCACCCAGCACCCTGAGCACTGAGCACCCTGAGTACTGAGCACTGAGTACCCTGAGTACTTAGCCATGAGCACCCTGAGTACTGAGCACAAAGCACCATTAGTACTGAGCACCCAGCACCCTGAGCACTGAGCACCGAGCACCCTGAGCACTGAGCACCCAGCACCCTGAGCACTGAGCACCCAGCACCCTGAGCACTGAGCACCCAGCACCCTGAGTACTGAGCACCCTGAGTACTGAGCACCCAGCACCCTGAGCACTGAGCACCCAGCACCCCGAGGACTGAGCACCCAGCACCCTGAGCACTGAGCACCCAGCACCCTGAGCACTGAGCACCCAGCACCCTGAGCACTGAGCACCCAGCACCCTGAGTACTGAGCACCCTGAGTACTGAACACCCAGCACCCTGAGCACTGAGCACCCAGCACCCCGAGCACTGAGCACCCAGCACCCTGAGGACTGAGCACCCAGCACCCCGAGCACTGAGCACCCAGCACCCTGAGCACTGAGCACCCTGAGTACTGAGCACTGAGCACCGAGCACCCCGAGCACTGAGCACCCAGCACCCCGAGAACTGAGCACCCAGCACCAAGAGCACTGAGCACCCAGCACCCTGAGCACTGAGCACCCAGCACCCTGAGCACTGAGCACCCAGCACCCCGAGCACTGAGCACCCAGCACCCCGTGCACTGAGCACCCAGCACCCCGAGCACTGAGCACCCAGCACCCTGAGTACTGAGCACCCAGCACCCTGAGTACTGAGCACCCAGCACCCTGAGCACTGAGCACACAGCACCCTGAGTACTGAGCACCCAACACCCCAAGCCCTGAGCACCCGAGCACCCTGAGTACTGATCACCCAGCACTCTGAGCACTGAGCACCCAGCACCCTGAGCACTGAGCACCCAGCACCCCGAGCACTGAGGACCCAGCACCCTGAGCACTGAGCACCCAGCACCCCGAGCACTGAGCACTGAGCACCCTGCGTACTGAGCACCGAGCACCCTGAGTACTGAGCACCCAGCACCCTGAGTACTGAGCACCCAGCACCCTGAGTACTGAGCACCCAGCACCCTGAGTACTGAGCACCCAGCATACTGAGCACCGAGCACCCTGAGCACTGAGCACCCAGCACCCTGAGTACTGAGCACCCAGCACCCTGAGTACTGAGCACCCAGCACCCTGAGTACTGAGCACCCAGCGTACTGAGCACCGAGCACCCTGAGCACTGAGCACCCAGCATTCTGAGTACTGAGCACCCAGCACCCCGAGCATGGAGCACCCAGCACCCTGAGCACCGAGCACCCAGCACCCTGAGCACTGAGCACCCAGCACCCTGAGCACTGAGCACCCAGCACCCCGAGCACTGAGCACCCAGCACCCTGAGCACTGAGCACCCTGAGTACTGAGCACCCAGCACCCTGAGCACTGAGCACCGAGCACCCTGAGCACTGAGCACCCAGCACCCTGAGGACTGAGCACCCAGCACCCCGAGCACTGAGCACCCAGCACCCTGAGCACTGAGCACCCTGAGTACTGAGCACTGAGCACCCTGAGTACTTAGCCATGAGCACCCTGAGTACTGAGCACAAAGCACCATTAGTACTGAGCACCCAGCACCCTGAGCACTGAGCACCGAGCACCCTGAGCACTGAGCACCCAGCACCCTGAGCACTGAGCACCCAGCACCCTGAGCACTGAGCACCCAGCACCCTGAGTACTGAGCACCCTGAGTACTGAGCACCCAGCACCCTGAGCACTGAGCACCCAGCACCCCGAGCACTGAGCACCCAGCACCCTGAGGACTGAGCACCCAGCACCCCGAGCACTGAGCACCCAGCACCCTGAGCACTGAGCACCCTGAGTACTGAGCACTGAGCACCGAGCACCCCGAGCACTGAGCACCCAGCACCCCGAGAACTGAGCACCCAGCACCAAGAGCACTGAGCACCCAGCACCCTGAGCACTGAGCACCCAGCACCCTGAGCACTGAGCACCCAGCACCCCGAGCACTGAGCACCCAGCACCCCGTGCACTGAGCACCCAGCACCCCGAGCACTGAGCACCCAGCACCCTGAGTACTGAGCACCCAGCACCCTGAGTACTGAGCACCCAGCACCCTGAGCACTGAGCACACAGCACCCTGAGTACTGAGCACCCAACACCCCAAGCACTGAGCACCCGAGCACCCTGAGTACTGAGCACCCAGCACTCTGAGCACTGAGCACCCAGCACCCTGAGCACTGAGCACCCAGCACCCCGAGCACTGAGGACCCAGCACCCTGAGCACTGAGCACCCAGCACCCCGAGCACTGAGCACTGAGCACCCTGCGTACTGAGCACCGAGCACCCTGAGTACTGAGCACCCAGCACCCTGAGTACTGAGCACCCAGCACCCTGAGTACTGAGCACCCAGCACCCTGAGTACTGAGCACCCAGCGTACTGAGCACCGAGCACCCTGAGCACTGAGCACCCAGCACCCTGAGTACTGAGCACCCAGCACCCTGAGTACTGAGCACCCAGCACCCTGAGTACTGAGCACCCAGCGTACTGAGCACCTAGCACCCTGAGCACTGAGCACCCAGCATCCTGAGTACTGAGCACCCAGCACCCCGAGCATGGAGCACCCAGCACCCTGAGCACCGAGCACCCAGCACCCTGAGCACTGAGCACCCAGCACCCTGAGCACTGAGCACCCAGCACCCTGAGCACTGAGCACCCAGCACCCTGAGTACTGAGCACCCAACGTACTGATCACCGAGCACCCTGAGCACTGAGCACCCAGCACCCTGAGTACTGAGCACCCAGCACCCTGAGCAATGTGCACCCGAGTACTGACTACCCAGCACCTTGAGCACTGAGCACCGAGCACCCCGAGCACTGATCACCCAGCACCCGGAGTACTGAGCACCCAGCACCCTGAGTACTATGCACCGAGCACTTTGAGTACTGAGCACCCAGCACCCTGAGCACTGAACACACAGCACCCTGAGTACTGAGCACCCCGAGCACTGAGCACCCAGCACCCCGAGCACTGAGCACCCAGCACCCCGAGCACTGAGCACCCAGCACCCTGAGTACAGAGCACCCAGCACCCTGAGTACTGAGCACCCAGCACCCCGAGCACTGAGTACCCAGCACCCTGAGCACTGAGCACCCAGCACCCTGAGCACTAAGCACCCAGCACCCGGAGCACTGAGCACCCAGCACCCTGAGTACTGAGCACTGAGCACCCAGCACCCCGAGCACTGAGGACCCAGCACCCTGAGTACTGAGCACTGAGCACCCAGCACCCCGAGCACTGAGCACCCAGGACCCTGAGAACTGAGCACCCAGCACCCTGAGCACTGAGCACCGAGCACCCTGAGCACTGAGCACCCAGCACCCTGAGGACTGAGCACCCAGCACCCCAAGCACTGAGCACCCAGCACCCTGAGCACTGAGCACCCTGAGTACTGAGCACTGAGTACCCTGAGTACTTAGCCATGAGCACCCTGAGTACTGAGCACCTAGCACCCCGAGCACTGAGCACCCAGCAACCTGAGTACTGAGCACCCAGCACCCTGAGCACTGAGCACCGAGCACCCTGAGCACTGAGCACCCAGCACCCTGAGGACTGAGCACCCAGCACCCCAAGCACTGAGCACCCAGCACCCTGAGCACTGAGCACCCTGAGTACTGAGCACTGAGTACCCTGAGTACTTAGCCATGAGCACCCTGAGTACTGAGCACAAAGCGCCATTAGTACTGAGCACCCAGCACCCTGAGCACTGAGCACCGAGCACCCTGAGCACTGAGCACCCAGCACCCTGAGCACTGAGCACCCAGCACCCTGAGCACTGAGCACCCAGCACCCTGAGTACTGAGCACCCTGAGTACTGAGCACCCAGCACCCTGAGGACTGAGCACCCAGCACCCCGAGCACTGAGCACCCAGCACCCTGAGCACTGAGCACCCTGAGTACTGAGCACTGAGCACCGAGCACCCCGAGCACTGAGCACCCAGCACCCCGAGCACTGAGCACCCAGCACCAAGAAAACTGAGCACCCAGCACCCTGAGCACTGAACACCCAGCACCCTGAGCACTGAGCACCCAGCACCCCGAGCACTGAGCACCCAGCACCCCGTGCACTGAGCACCCAGCACCCCGAGCACTGAGCACCCAGCACCCTGAGTACTGAGCACCCAGCACCCTGAGTACTGAGCACCCAGCACCCTGAGCACTGAGCACACAGCACCCTGAGTACTGAGCACCCAACACCCCAAGCACTGAGCACCCGAGCACCCTGAGTACTGAGCACCCAGCACTCTGAGCACTGAGCACCCAGCACCCTGAACACTGAGCACCCAGCACCCCGAGCACTGAGGACCCAGCACCCTGAGTACTGAGCACCCAGCACCCCGAGCACTGAGCACTGAGCACCCTGCGTACTGAGCACCGAGCACCCTGAGTACTGAGCACCCAGCACCCTGAGCACTGAGCACCCAGCACCCGAGCACTGAGCACCAGCACCCTGAGCACTGAGCACCCAGCACCCTGAGCACTGAGCACCCAGCACCCGAGCACTGAGCACCCAGCACCCTGAGCACTGAGCAACCAGCACCCTGAGCACTGAGCACCCAGCACCCTGAGCACTGAGCACCCAGCACCCTGAGCACTGAGCACCCAGCACCCTGAGTACTGAGCACCCAGCACCCGAGCACTGAGCACCCAGCACCCTGAGTACTGAGCACCCAGCACCCTGAGCACTGAGCACCCAGCACCCTGAGCGCTGAGCACCCAGCACCCTGAGCACTGAGCACACAGCACCCTGAGTAGTCAGCACCCAACGTACTGAGCACCGAGCACCCCGAGCACTGAGCACCCCGCACCCTGAGTACTGAGCTCCGAGCACCCCGAGCACTGAGCACCCAGCACCCCGAGCACTGAGCACTGAGCACCCTGCATACTGAGCACCGAGCACCCTGAGTACTGAGCACTCAGCACCCTGAGTACTGAGCACCCAGCACCCTGAGTACTGAGCACCCAGCACACTGAGTACTGAGCACCCAGCGTACTGAGCACCGAGCACCCTGAGCACTGAGCACCCAGCACCCTGAGTACTGAGCACCCAGCACCCTGAGTACTGAGCACCCAGCACCCTGAGTACTGAGCACCCAGCGTACTGAGCACCGAGCACCCTGAGCACTGAGCACCCAGCACCCTGAGTACTGAGCACCCAGCTCCCCGAGCACTGAGCACCCAGCACCCTGAGCACTGAGCAACCAGCACCCTGAGCACTGAGCACCCAGCACCCTGAGCACTGAGCACCCAGCACCCTGAGTACTGAGCACACAGCACCCCGAGTACTGAGCACCCAGCACCCCGAGCACTGAGCACGCAGCAACCCGAGCACTGAGCACCCAGCACCCCGAGCACTGAGCACCCAGCACCCCGAGCACTGAGCACTCAGCACCCTGAGCACTGAGCACCCAGCACCCTGAGCACTGAGCACCCAGCACCCCGAGCACTGCGCACCCAGCACCCTGAGTACTGAGCACCCAGCACCCTGAGCACTGAGCACCCAGCACCCTGAGCGCTGAGCACCCAGCACCCTGAGCACTGAGCACACAGCACCCTCAGTATTCAGCACCCAACGTACTGAGCACCGAGCACCCCGAGCACTGAGCACCCCGCACCCTGACTACTGAGCTCCGAGCACCCCGAGCACTGAGCACCCAGCGCCCCGAGCACTGAGCACCCAGAACCCCGAGCCCTGAGCACCCAGCACCCCGAGGACTGAGCACCCAGCACCCCGAGCACTGAGCACCCAGCACCCCGAGCATTGAGCACCCAGCACCCTGAGTACTGAGCACCCAGCACCCTGAGTACTGAGCACCCAGCACCCTGAGCATTGAGCACCCAGCACCCTGAGTACTGAGCACCCAACACCCCAAGCACTGAGCACCCTGAGTACTGAGCAGCCAGCCCCATGAGAACTGAGCACCCAGCGTACTGAGCACCGAGAACCCAGCACCATGAGTACTGAGCACCCAGCACCCCGAGCACTGAGCACCCAGCACCCTGAGTACTGAGAACCGAGCACCCAGAGTACTGAGCACCCAGCACCCCGAGCACTGAGCACCCAGCACCCCGAGCACTGAGCACCCAGCACCCCGAGCAACGAGCACCCTGAGTTCTAAGCACCGAGCACCCTGAGCACTGAGCACCCAGCACCCTGAGCACTGAGGACCCAGCACCCTGAGCACCGAGCACCCAGCACCCTGAGTACTGAGCACCCAGCACCCCGAGTACTGAGCACCCAGCACCCCGAGCACTGAGCACACAGCACCCCGAGCACTGAGCACCCAGCACCCTGAGCACTGAACACACAGCACCCTGAGTACTGAGCACCCCGAGCACTGAGCACACAGCACCCTGAGTTCTGAGCACCGAGCACCCCGAGCACTGAGAACCCAGCACCCCGAGTACTGAGCACCCAGCACCCGAATACTGAGCACCCAGCAACCTGAGCACCGCGCAGCCAGCACGCTGAGCACTGAGCACCCATCACCCTGAGCACTGAGCACCCAGCACCCTGAGTACTGAGCACCGAGCACCCCGAGTACTGAGCACCCAGCACCCCGAGCACTGAGCACCGAGCACCCCGAGCACTGAGCACCCAGCACCCCGAGCACTGAGCACCCAGCACCAAGAGCACTGAGCACCCAGCACCCTGAGCACTGAGCACCCAGCACCCTGAGAACTGAGCACCCAGCACCCCGAGCACTGAGCACCCAGCACCCCGTGCACTGAGCACCCAGCACCCCGAGCAATGAGCACCCAGCACCCTGAGTACTGAGCACCCAGCACCCTGAGTACTGAGCACCCAGCACCCTGAGCACTGAGCACACAGCATCCTGAGTACTGAGCACCCAACACCCCAAGCACTGAGCACCCGAGCACCCTGAGTACTGAGCACCCAGCACTCTGAGCACTGAGCACCCAGCATCCTGAGCACTGAGCACCCAGCACCCCGAGCACTGAGGACCCAGCACCCTGAGCACTGAGCACCCAGCACCCTGAGTACTGAGCACCCAGCGTACTGAGCACCGAGCACCCTGAGCACTGAGCACCCAGCAACCTGAGTACTGAGCACCCAGCACCCCGAGCACTGAGCACCCAGCACCCCGAGCACCGAGCACCCAGCACCCTGAGCACTGAGCACCCAGCACCCTGAGCACTGAGCACCCAGCACCCTGAGCACTGAGCACCCAGCACACTGAGTACTGAGCACCCAACGTACTGATCACCGAGCACCCTGAGCACTGAGCACCCAGCACCCTGAGTACTGAGCACCCAGGACCCTGAGCAATGTGTACCCGAGTACTGACTACCCAGCACTTGAGCGCTGAGCACCGAGCACCCCGAGCACTGATCACCCAGCACCCGGAGTACTGAGCACCCAGCACCCTGAGTACTAAGCACTGAGCACCCTGAGTACTGAGCACCCAGCACCCTGAGCACAGAACACACAGCACCCTGAGTACTGAGCACCCCGAGCACTGAGCACCCAGCACCCCGAGCACTGAGCACCCAGCACCCCGAGCACTGAGCACCCAGCACCCTGAGTACTGAGCACCCAGCACCCTGAGTACTGAGCACCCAGCACCCCGAGCACTGAGTACCCAGCACCCTGAGCACTGAGCACCCAGCACCCTGAGCACTAAGCACCCAGCACCCTGAGCACTGAGCACCCAGCACCCTGAGTACTGAGCACTGAGCACCCAGCACCCCGAGCACTGAGCACCCAGCACCCTGAGTACTGAGCACTGAGCACCCAGCACCCCGAGCACTGAGCACCCAGGACCCTGAGAACTGAGCACCCAGCACCCGAGTACTGAGCACCCAGCACACTTAGTACTGAGCCCCTAGCACCCCGAGCACTGAGCACCCAGCAACCTGAGTACTGAGCACCCAGCACCCTGAGCACTGAGCACCGAGCACCCTGAGCACTGAGCACCCAGCACCCTGAGGAATGAGCACCCAGCACCCCGAGCACTGAGCACCCAGCACCCTGAGCACTGAGCACCCTGAGTACTGAACACTGAGCACCCTGAGTACTGAGCCATGAGCACCCTGAGTACTGAGCACAAAGCACCATTAGTACTGAGCACCCAGCACCCTGAGCACTGAGCACCGAGCACCCTGAGCACTGAGCACCCAGGACCCTGAGCACTGAGCACCCAGCACCCTGACCACTGAGCACCCAGCACCCTGAGTACTGAGCACCCTGAGTACTGAGCACCCAGCACCCTGAGCACTGAGCACCCAGCACCCCGAGCATTGAGCACCCAGCACCCTGAGCACTGAGCACCCAGCACCCCGAGCACTGAGCACCCAGCACCCTGAGCACTGAGCACCCTGAGTACTGAGCACTGAGCACCGAGCACCCCGAGCACTGAGCACCCAGCACCCCGAGCACTGAGCACCCAGCACCAAGTGCACTGAGCACCCAGCACCCTGAGCACTGAGCACCCAGCACCCTGAGCACTGAGCACCCAGCACCCCGAGCACTGAGCACCCAGAACCCCGTGCACTGAGCACCCAGCACCCCGAGCACTGAGCACCCAGCACCCTGAGTACTGAGCACCCAGCACCCTGAGTACTGAGCACCCAGCACCCTGAGCACTGAGCACACAGCACCCTGAGTACTTAGCACCCAACAGCCCAAGCACTGAGCACCCGAGCACCCTGAGTACTGAGCACCCAGCACTCTGAGCACTGAGCACCCAGCACCCTGAGCACTGAGCAACCAGCACCCCGAGCACTGAGGACCCAGCACCCTGAGCACTGAGGACCCAGCACCCCAAGCACTGAGCACTGAGCACCCTGCGTACTGAGCACCGAGCACCCTGAGTACTGAGCACCCAGCACCCTGAGTACTGAGCACCCAGCACCCTGAGTACTGAGCACCCAGCACCCTGAGTACTGAGCACCCAGCGTACTGAGCACCGAGCACCCTGAGCACTGAGCACCCAGCACCCTGAGTACTGAGCACCCAGCACCCTGAGTACTGAGCACCCAGCACCCTGAGTACTGAGCACCCAGCGTACTGAGCACCGAGCACCCTGAGCACTGAGCACCCAGCACCCTGAGTACTGAGCACCCAGCACCCCGAGCACTGAGCACCCAGAACCCTGAGCACTGTGCAACCAGCACCCTGAGCACTGAGCACCCAGCACCCTGAGCACTGAGCACCCAGCACCCTGAGTACTGAGCACCCAACGTACTGATCACCGAGCACCCTGAGCACTGAGCACCCAGCACCCTGAGAACTGAGCACCCAGCACCCTGAGCAATGTGCACCCGAGTACTGACTACCCAGCACCTTGAGCACTGAGCACCGAGCACCCCGAGCACTGATCACCCAGCACCCGGAGTACTGAGCACCCAACACCCCAAGCACTGAGCACCCTGAGTACTGAGCAGCCAGCACCATGAGAACTGAGCACCCAGCGTACTGAGCACCGAGAACCCAGCACCATGAGTACTGAGCACCCAGCACCCCGAGCACTGAGCACCCAGCACCCTGAGTACTGAGCACCGAGCACCCAGAGTACTGAGCACCCAGCACCCCGAGCACTGAGCACCCAGCACCCCGAGCACTGAGCACCCAGCACCCCGAGCAACGAGCACCCTGAGTACTAAGCACCGAGCACCCTGAGCACTGAGCACCCAGCACCCTGAGCACTGAGGACCCAGCACC
The DNA here is from genome assembly GCF_018167655.1 of Microtus oregoni. Classification (NCBI taxonomy): domain Eukaryota; kingdom Metazoa; phylum Chordata; class Mammalia; order Rodentia; family Cricetidae; genus Microtus; species Microtus oregoni. The sequence continues at coordinate 253,224 of NW_024544613.1, read as the reverse complement.
CTGAGCACCGAGCACCCAGCACCCTGAGTACTGAGCACCCAGCACCCCGAGTACTGAGCACCCAGCACCCCGAGCACTGAGCACACAGCACCCCGAGCACTGAGCACCCAGCACCCTGAGCACTGAACACACAGCACCCTGAGTACTGAGCACCCCGAGCACTGAGCACACAGCACCCTGAGTACTGAGCACCGAGCACCCCGAGCACTGAGAACCCAGCACCCCGAGTACTGAGCACCCAGCACCCGATTACTGAGCACCCAGCAACCTGAGCACCGCGCAGCCAGCACGCTGAGCACTGAGCACCCATCACCCTGAGCACTGAGCACCCAGCACCCTGAGTACTGAGCACCGAGCACCCCGAGTACTGAGCACCCAGCACCCCGAGCACTGAGCACCGAGCACCCCGAGCACTGAGCACCCAGCACCCCGAGCACTGAGCACCCAGCACCAAGAGCACTGAGCACCCAGCACCCTGAGCACTGAGCACCCAGCACCCTGAGAACTGAGCACCCAGCACCCCGAGCACTGAGCACCCAGCACTCCGTGCACTGAGCACCCAGCACCCCGAGCAATGAGCACCCAGCACCCTGAGTACTGAGCACCCAGCACCCTGAGTACTGAGCACCCAGCACCCTGAGCACTGAGCACACAGCATCCTGAGTACTGAGCACCCAACACCCCAAGCACTGAGCACCCGAGCACCCTGAGTACTGAGCACCCAGCACTCTGAGCACTGAGCACCCAGCATCCTGAGCACTGAGCACCCAGCACCCCGAGCACTGAGGACCCAGCATCCTGAGCACTGAGCACCCAGCACCCTGAGTACTGAGCACCCAGCGTACTGAGCACCGAGCACCCTGAGCACTGAGCACCCAGCACCCTGAGTACTGAGCACCCAGCACCCCGAGCACTGAGCACCCAGCACCCCGAGCACCGAGCACCCAGCACCCTGAGCACTGAGCACCCAGCACCCTGAGCACTGAGCACCCAGCACCCTGAGCACTGAGCACCCAGCACACTGAGTACTGAGCACCCAACGTACTGATCACCGAGCACCCTGAGCACTGAGCACCCAGCACCCTGAGTACTGAGCACCCAGAACCCTGAGCAATGTGTACCCGAGTACTGACTACCCAGCACTTGAGCGCTGAGCACCGAGCACCCCGAGCACTGATCACCCAGCACCCGGAGTACTGAGCACCCAGCACCCTGAGTACTAAGCACTGAGCACCCTGAGTACTGAGCACCCAGCACCCTGAGCACAGAACACACAGCACCCTGAGTACTGAGCACCCCGAGCACTGAGCACCCAGCACCCCGAGCACTGAGAACCCAGCACCCCGAGCACTGAGCACCCAGCACCCTGAGTACTGAGCACCCAGCACCCTGAGTACTGAGCACCCAGCACCCCGAGCACTGAGTACCCAGCACCCTGAGCACTGAGCACCCAGCACCCTGAGCACTAAGCACCCAGCACCCTGAGCACTGAGCACCCAGCACCCTGAGTACTGAGCACTGAGCACCCAGCACCCCGAGCACTGAGCACCCAGCACCCTGAGTACTGAGCACTGAGCACCCAGCACCCCGAGCACTGAGCACCCAGGACCCTGAGAACTGAGCACCCAGCACCCGAGTACTGAGCACCCAGCACACTGAGTACTGAGCCCCTAGCACCCCGAGCACTGAGCACCCAGCAACCTGAGTACTGAGCACCCAGCACCCTGAGCACTGAGCACCGAGCACCCTGAGCACTGAGCACCCAGCACCCTGAGGAATGAGCACCCAGCACCCCGAGCACTGAGCACCCAGCACCCTGAGCACTGAGCACCCTGAGTACTGAACACTGAGCACCCTGAGTACTGAGCCATGAGCACACTGAGTACTGAGCACAAAGCACCATTAGTACTGAGCACCCAGCACCCTGAGCACTGAGCACCGAGCACCCTGAGCACTGAGCACCCAGGACCCTGAGCACTGAGCACCCAGCACCCTGACCACTGAGCACCCAGCACCCTGAGTACTGAGCACTCTGAGTACTGAGCACCCAGCACCCTGAGCACTGAGCACCCAGCACCCCGAGCACTGAGCACCCAGCACCCTGAGGACTGAGCACCCAGCACCCCGAGCACTGAGCACCCAGCACCCTGAGCACTGAGCACCATGAGTACTGAGCACTGAGCACCGAGCACCCCGAGCACTGAGCACCCAGCACCCCGAGCACTGAGCACCCAGCACCAAGTGCACTGAGCACCCAGCACCCTGAGCACTGAGCACCCAGCACCCTGAGCACTGAGCACCCAGCACCCCGAGCACTGAGCACCCAGCACCCTGAGGACTGAGCACCCAGCACCCCGAGCACTGAGCACCCAGCACCCTGAGCACTGAGCACCCTGAGTACTGAGCACTGAGCACCGAGCACCCCGAGCACTGAGCACCCAGCACCCTGAGTACTGAGCACCCAGCACCCTGAGTACTGAGCACCCAGCACCCTGAGCACTGAGCACACAGCACCCTGAGTACTGAGCACCCAACAGCCCAAGCACTGAGCACCCGAGCACCCTGAGTACTGAGCACCCAGCACTCTGAGCACTGAGCACCCAGCACCCTGAGCACTGAGCACCCAGCACCCCGAGCACTGAGGACCCAGCACCCTGAGCACTGAGGACCCAGCACCCCGAGCACTGAGCACTGAGCACCCTGCGTACTGAGCACCGAGCACCCTGAGTACTGAGCACCCAGCACCCTGAGTACTGAGCACCCAGCACCCTGAGTACTGAGCACCCAGCACCCTGAGTACTGAGCACCCAGCGTACTGAGCACCGAGCACCCTGAGCACTGAGCACCCAGCACCCTGAGTACTGAGCACCCAGCACCCTGAGTACTGAGCACCCAGCACCCTGAGTACTGAGCACCCAGCGTACTGAGCACCGAGCACCCTGAGCACTGAGCACCCAGCACCCTGAGTACTGAGCACCCAGCACCCCGAGCACTGAGCACCCAGAACCCTGAGCACTGTGCAACCAGCACCCTGAGCACTGAGCACCCAGCACCCTGAGCACTGAGCACCCAGCACCCTGAGTACTGAGCACCCAACGTACTGATCCCCGAGCACCCTGAGCACTGAGCACCCAGCACCCTGAGAACTGAGCACCCAGCACCCTGAGCAATGTGCACCCGAGTACTGACTACCCAGCACCTTGAGCACTGAGCACCGAGCACCCCGAGCACTGATCACCCAGCACCCGGAGTACTGAGCACCCAACACCCCAAGCACTGAGCACCCGAGCACCCTGAGTACTGAGCACCCAGCACTCTGAGCACTGAGCACCCAGCACCCTGAGCACTGAGCACCCAGCACCCCGAGCACTGAGGACCCAGCAACCTGAGCACTGAGCACCCAGCACCCCGAGCACTGAGCACTGAGCACCCTGCGTACTGAGCACCGAGCACCCTGAGTACTGAGCACCCAGCACCCTGAGTACTGAGCACCCAGCACCCTGAGTACTGAGCACCCAGCACCCTGAGTACTGAGCACCCAGCGTACTGAGCACCGAGCACCCTGAGCACTGAGCACCCAGCACCCTGAGTACTGAGCACCCAGCACCCCGAGCACTGAGCACCCAGCACCCCGAGCACCGAGCACCCAGCACCCTGAGCACTGAGCACCCAGCACCCTGAGCACTGAGCACCCAGCACCCTGAGCACTGAGCACCCAGCACCCTGAGTACTGAGCACCCAACGTACTGATCACCGAGCACCCTGAGCACTGAGCACCCAGCACCCTGAGTACTGAGCACCCAGCACCCTGAGCACTGAACACACAGCACCCTGAGTACTGAGCACCCCGAGCACTGAGCACCCAGCACACCGAGCACTGAGCACCCAGCACCCCGAGCACTGAGCACCCAGCACCCTGAGCACTGAGCACCAAGCACCCTGAGCACTGAGCACCCAGCACCCTGAGCACTGAGCACCAAGCACCCTGAGCACTGAGCACCCAGCACCCTGAGTACTGAGCACCCAGCGTACTGAGCACCGAGCACCCCGAGCACTGAGCACCCAGCACCCTGAGTACTGAGCACCCAGCACCCCGAGCACTGAGCATTGAGCACCCAGCACCCTGAGAACTGAGCACCCAGCACCCGAGGACTGAGCACCCAGCACCCTGAGTACTGAGCACCCAGCACCCCGAGCACTGAGCACCCAGCACCCTGAGTACTGAGCACCCAGCACCCTGAGCACTGAGCACCGAGCACCCTGAGCACTCAGCACCCAGCACCCTGAGGACTGAGCACCCAGCACCCCAAGCACTGAGCACCCAGCACCCTGAGCACTGAGCACCCTGAGTACTGAGCACTGAGCACCCTGAGTACTGAGCCATGAGCACCCTGAGTACTGAGCACAAAGCACCATTAGTACTGAGCACCCAGCACCCTGAGCACTGAGCACCGAGCACCCTGAGCACTGAGCACCCAGCACCCTGAGCACTGAGCACCCAGCACCCTGAGCACTGAGCACCCAGCACCCTGAGTACTGAGCACCCTGAGTACTGAGCACCCAGCACGCTGAGCACTGAGCACCCAACACCCGATCACTGAGCACCCAGCACCCTGAGGACTGAGCACCCAGCACCCCGAGCACTGAGCACCCAGCACCCTGAGCACTGAGCAACCTGAGTACTGAGCACTGAGCACCGAGCACCCCGAGCACTGAGCACCCAGCACCCCGAGCATTGAACACCCAGCACCAAGAGCACTGAGCACCCAGCACCCTGAGCACTGAGCACCCAGCACCCAGAGCACTGAGCACCCAGCACCCCGAGCACTGAGCACCCAGCACCCCGTGCACTGAGCACCCAGCACCCCGAGCACTGAGCACCCAGCACCCTGAGTACTGAGCACCCAGCACCCTGAGTACTGAGCACCCAGCACCCTGAGCACTGAGCACACAGCACCCTGAGTACTGAGCACCCAACACCCCAAGCAGTGAGCACCCGAGCACCCTGAGTACTGAGCACCCAGCACTCTGAGCACTGAGCACCCAGCACCCTGAGCACTGAGCACCCAGCACCCCGAGCACTGAGGTCCAACACCCTGAGCACTGAGCACCCAGCACCCCGAGCACTGAGCACTGAGCACCCTGCGTACTGAGCACCGAGCACCCTGAGTACTGAGCACCCAGCACCCTGAGTACTGAGCACCCAGCACCCTGAGTACTGAGCACCCAGCACCCTGAGAACTGAGCACCCAGCGTACTGAGCACCGAGCACCCTGAGCACTGAGCACCAGCACCCTGAGTACTGAGCACCCAGCACCCTGAGTACTGAGCACCCAGCACCCTGAGGACTGAGCACCCAGCGTACTGAGCACCGAGCACCCTGAGCACTGAGCACCCAGCACCCTGAGTACTGAGCACCCAGCACCCCGAGCACTGAGCACCCAGCACCCTGAGCACTGAGCAACCAGCACCCTGAGCACTGAGCACCCAGCACCCTGAGCACTGAGCACCCAGCACCCTGAGTACTGAGCACCCAACGTACTGATCACCGAGCACCCTGAGCACTGAGCACCCAGCACCCTGAGTACTGAGCACCCAGCACCCTGAGCAATGTGCACCTGAGTACTGACTACCCAGCACCTTGAGAATTGAGCACCGAGCACCCCGAGCACTGATCACCCAGCACCCGGAGTACTGAGCACCCAGCACGCTGAGTACTAAGCACCGAGCACCCTGAGTACTGAGCACCCAGCACCCTGAGCACTGAACACACAGCACCCTGAGTACTGAGCACCCCGAGCACTGAGCACCCAGCACCCCGAGCACTGAGCACCCAGCACCCCGAGCACTGAGCACCCAGCACCCTGAGTACTGAGCACCCAGCACCCTGAGTACTGAGCACCCAGCACCCCGAGCACTGAGTACCCAGCACCCTGAGCACTGAGCACCCAGCACCCTGAGCACTAAGCACCCAGCACCCTGAGCACTGAGCACCCAGCACCCTGAGTACTGAGCACTGAGCACCCAGCACCCCGAGCACTGAGCACCCAGCACCCTGAGTACTGAGCACTGAGCACCCAGCACCCCGAGCACTGAGCACCCAGCACCCTGAGAACTGAGCACCCAGCACCCGAGTACTGAGCACCCAGCACCCTGAGTACTGAGCACCCAGCACCCCGAGCACTGAGCACCCAGCACCCTGAGTATTGAGCACCCAGCACCCTGAGCACTGAGCACCGAGCACCCTAAGCACTGAGCACCCAGCACCCTGAGGACTGAGCACCCAGCACCCCGAGCACTGAGCACCCAGCACCCTGAGCACTGAGCACCCTGAGTACTGAGCACTGAGCACCCTGAGTACTGAGCCATGAGCACCCTGAGTACTGAGCACAAAGCACCATTAATACTGAGCACCCAGCACCCTGAGCACTGAGCACCGAGCACCCTGAGCACTGAGCACCCAGCACCCTGAGCACTGAGCACCCAGCACCCTGAGCACTGAGCACCCAGCACCCTGAGTACTGAGCACCCTGAGTACTGAGCACCCAGCACCCTGAGCACTGAGCACCCAGCACCCCGAGCACTGAGCACCCAGCACCCTGAGGACTGAGCACCCAGCACCCCGAGCACTGAGCACCCAGCACCCTGAGCACTGAGCACCCGGAGTACTGAGCACTGAGCACCCTGAGTACTGAGCAATGAGCACCCTGAGTACTGAGCACCCAGCACCCTGAGTACTGAGCACCCTGTGTACTGAGCACCCAGCACCCTGAGCACTGAGCACCCAGCACCCCGAGCACTGAGCACCCAGCACCCTGAGCACTGAGCACCCTGAGTACTGAGCACTGAGCACCCTGAGTACTGAGCACTGAGCACCCTGAGGACAGAGCACCCAGCACCCTGAGTATTGAGCACCCAGCACCCTGAGCAATGAGCACCCTGAGTTCTGAGCACCCAGCACCCTGAGCACTGAGCACCGAGCACCCTGAGTTCTAAGCACCGAGCACCCTGAGTACTGAGCACCCAGTACCCTGAGCACTGAACACACAGCACCCTGAGTACTGAGCACCCAGCACCCTGAGCACTGAGCACCCAGCACCCTGAGTACTGAGCACCCAGCACCCTGAGTACTGAGCACCCAGCACCCTGAGTACTGAGCATCCAGCACCCCGTGCACTGAGCACCCAGCGCCCTGAGTACTGAGCACTGAGCACCCAGCACCCCGAGCACTGAGCACTCAGCACCCTGTGTACTGAGCAGAGAGTACCCAGCACGCCGAGCACTGAGCACACAGCACCCTGAGCACTGAGCACTCAGCACCCCGAGCACTGAGCACACAGCACCCTGAGTACTGAGCACCCAGCACCCCGAGCACTGAGTACCCAGCACCCTGAACACTGAGCACCCAGCACCCTGAGCACTAAGCACCCAGCACCCTGAGCACTGAGCACCCAGCACCCTGAGTACTGAGCACTGAGCACCCAGCACCCCGAGCACTGAGCACCCAGCACCCTGAGTACTGCGCACTGAGCACCCAGCACCCCGAGCACTGAGCACCCAGCACCCTGAGAACTGAGCACCCAGCACCCGAGTACTGAGCACCCAGCACCCTGAGTACTGAGCACCCAGCACCCCGAGCACTGAGCACCCAGCACCCTGAGTACTGAGCACCCAGCACGCTGAGCACTGAGCACCGAGCACCCTAAGCACTGAGCACCCAGCACCCTGAGGACTGAGCACCCAGCACCCCGAGCACTGAGCACCCAGCACCCTGAGCACTGAGCACCCTGAGTACTGAGCACTGAGCACCCTGAGTACTGAGCCATGAGCACCCTGAGTACTGAGCACAAAGCACCATTAGTACTGAGCACCCAGCACCCTGAGCACTGAGCACCGAGCACCCTGAGCACTGAGCACCCAGCACCCTGAGCACTGAGCACCCAGCACCCTGAGCACTGAGCACCCAGCACCCTGAGTACTGAGCACCCTGAGTACTGAGCACCCAGCACCCTGAGCACTGAGCACCCAGCACCCCGAGCACTGAGCAAACAGCACCCTGAGGACTGAGCACCCAGCACCCCGAGCACTGAGCACCCAGCACCCTGAGCACTGAGCACCCGGAGTACTGAGCACTGAGCACCCTGAGTACTGAGCAATGAGCACCCTGAGTACTGAGCACCCAGCACCCTGAGTACTGAGCACCCTGTGTACTGAGCACCCAGCACCCAGAGCACTGAGCACCCAGCACCCCGAGCACTGAGCACCCAGCACCCTGAGCACTGAGCACCCTGAGTACTGAGCACTGAGCACCCTGAGTACTGAGCACTGAGCACCCTGAGGACAGAGCACCCAGCACCCTGAGTATTGAGCACCCAGCACCCTGAGCAATGAGCACCCTGAGTTCTGAGCACCCAGTACCCTGAGCACTGAACACACAGCACCCTGAGTACTGAGCACCCAGTACCCTGAGCACTGAACACACAGCACCCTGAGTACTGAGCACCCAGCACCCTGAGCACTGAGCACCCAGCACCCTGAGTACTAAGCACCCAGCACCCTGAGTACTGAGCAACCAGCACCCTGAGCACTGAGCACCCAGCACGCTGAGTACTGAGCACTGAGCACCCTGAGTACTGACCACCGAGCACCCTGAGCACTGAGCACCCAGCATGCTGAGTACTGAGCACTGAGCACTCTGAGTACTGAGCACCGAGCACCCGGAGTACTGAGCACCCAGCACTCTGAGCACTGAGCACCCAGCACCCTGAGCACTGAGCACCCAGCACCCCGAGCACTGAGCACCCAGCACCCTGAGCACTGAGCACCCAGCACCCCGAGCACTGAGCACTGAGCACCCTAAGTACTGAGCACTGAGCACCCTGAGTACTAAGCACCCAGCACCCTGAGTACTGAGCACCCAGCACCCTGAGTACTGAGCACCCAGCTCCCTGAGTACTGAGAATCCAGCGTACTGAGCACCGAGCACCCCGAGCACTGAGCACCCAGCACCCTGAGTACTGAGCACCGAGCACCCTGAGTACTGAGCACCCAGCACCCTGAGTAATGAGCACCCAGCGTACTGAGCACCGAGCACCCAGCACCCTGAGTACTGAGCACCCAGCACCATGAGCACTGAGCACCCAGCACCCTGAGTACTGAGCACTGAGCACCCTGAGTACTGAGCACCGAGCACCCCGAGCACTGAGCACCCAGAACCCCGAGCACGGAGCACCCAGCTATCTGAGCACCGAGCACCCAGGACCCTGAGCACTGAGCACCAAGCACCCTGAGCACTGAGCACCCAGCACCCTGAGTACTGAGCACCCAACGTACTGAGCACCGGGCACCCTGCGCACTGAGCACCCAGCACCCTGAGTACTGAGGACCCAGAACCCTGAGCAATGAGCACCCTGAGTACTGAGCACCCAGCACCTTGAGCACTGAGCACGGAGCACCCCAAGCACTGAGCACCCAGCACCCGGAGTACTGAGCACCCAGCACCCTGAGTACTAAGCACCGAGCACCCTGAGTACTGAGCACCCAGCACCCTGAGCACTGAACACACAGAACACTGAGTACTGAGCACCCCGAGCACTGAGCACCCAGCACCCTGAGTACAGAGCACCGAGCACCCCGAGCACTGAGCACCCAGCACCCCGAGCACTGAGCACCCAGCAGCCCGAGCACTGAGCACCCAGCACCCTGAATACTGAGCACCCAGCACCCTGAGTACTGAGCACCCAGCACCCCGAGCACTGAGTACCCAGCACCCTGAGCACTGAGCACCCAGGACCCTGAGCACTGAGCACCCAGCACCACGAGCACTGAGCACCCAGCACCCTGAGTACTGAGCACTGAGCACCCAGCACCCCGAGCACTGAGCACCCAGCACCCTGAGTACTGAGCACTGAGCACCTAGCACCCCGAGCACTGAGCACCCAGCACCCTGAGCACTGAGCACCCAGCACCCGAGTACTGATCACCCAGCACCCTGAGTACTGAGCACCCCGCACCCTGAGTACTGAGCACCCAGCACCCCGAGTACTGAGCACCCAGCACCCTGAGCACTGAGCACCCAGCACCCTGAGCACTGAGCACCCAGCACCCCGAGCACTGCGCACCCAGCACCCTGAGTACTGAGCACCCAGCACCTTGAGCACTGAGCACCCAGCACCCTGAGTAGTGAGCACCCAACGTACTGAGCACCGAGCACCCCGAGCACTGAGCACCCAGCACCCTGAGTACTGATCACCGAGGACCCCGAGCACTGAGCACCCATCACCCTGAGTACTGAGCTCCGAGCACCCCGAGCACTGAGCACCCAGCGCCCCGAGCACTGAGCACCCAGCGCCCCGAACACTGAGCACCCAGAACCCAGAGCACTGAGCACCCAGCACCCCGAGCACTGAGCACCCAGCACCCCGAGCAATGAGCTCCCAGCACCCTGAGTACTGAGCACCCAGCACCCCGAGTACTGACCACCCAGCAACGTGAGCACCGAGCCGCAAGCACCCCAAGCACTGAGCACACAGCACCCTGAGCACTGAGCACCCAGCACCCTGAGTACTGAGCACTGAGCACCGCGAGTACTGAGCACCCAGCACCCCGAGCACTGAGCACCGAGCATCCCGAGCACTGAGCACCCAGCACCCCGAGCACTGAGCACCCAGCACCCCGAGCACTGAGCACCCAGCACCCTGAGCACTGAGCACCCAGCACCCTGAGCACTGAGCAGCCAGCACTCTGAGCACTGAGCACCCAGCACCCTGAGTACTGAGCACCCAGAACCCTGAGCACTGAGCACCCAGCACCCTGAGTACTGAGCATCCAACACCCCAAGCACTGAGCACCCTGAGTACTGAGCACCCAGCACCCCAAGCACTGAGCACCCTGAGTACTGAGCACCCAGCACCCTGAGTAATGAGCACCCAGCACCCCGAGCACTGAGCACACAGCACCCTGAGTACTGAGCACTGAGCACCCTGAGTACTGAGCAGCCAGCACCCTGAGTACTGAGCACCCAGCGTACTGAGCACCGAGCACCCAGCACCCTGAGTACTGAGCACCCAGCACCCTGAGCACTGAGCACCCTGCACCCAGAGTACTGAGCACCGAGCACCCCGAGTACTGAGCACCCAGCACCCCGAGCACTGAGCACCCAGCACCCCGAGCACTGAGCACCCAGCACCCCGAGCACTGAGCACCCAGCACCCAGAGCACTGAGCACCCAGCACCCTGAGCACTGAGCACCCAGCACCCCAAGCACCGAGCACCCTGAGTACTAAGCACCGAGCACCCTGAGCACTGAGAACCCAGCACCCTGAGCACTGAATACCCAGCACCCTGAGCACTGAGCACCCAGCACCCTGAGCACTGAGCACCCAGCACCTCGAGCTCTGAGCACCCAGCACCCTGAGTACTGAGCACTGAGCACCCAGCACCCCGAGCACTGAGCACCTAGCACCCTGAGTACTGAGCACTGAGCACCCAGCACCCCGAGCACTGAGCACCCAGCACCCTGAGCACTGAGCACCCAGCACCCGAGTACTGATCACCCAGCACCCTGAGTACTGAGCACCCCGCACCCTGAGTACTGAGCACCCAGCACCCTGAGTACTGAGCACCCAGCACCCTGAGCACTGAGCACCCAGCACCCTGAGCACTGAGCACCCAGCACCCCAAGCACTGCGCACCCAGCACCCTGAGTACTGAGCACCCAACACCCTGAGGACTGAGCACCCAGCACCCTGAGTAGTGAGCACCCAACGTACTGAGCACCGAGCACCCCGAGCACTGAGCACCCAGCACCCTGAGTACTGAGCACCGAGCACCCCGAGCACTGAGCACTGAGCACCCCGAGTACTGAGCACCCAGCAACGTGAGCACTGAGCCGCAAGCACCCCGAGCACTGAGCACCCAGCACCCTGAGCACTGAGCACCCAGCACCCTGAGTACTGAGCACTGAGCACCCCGAGTACTGAGCACCCAGCACCCTGAGCACTGAGCACCGAGCATCCCGAGCACTGAGCACCCAGCACCCCGAGCACTGAGCACCCAGCACCCCGAGCACTGAGCACCCCACACCCTGAGCACTGAGCACCCAGCACGCTGAGCACTGAGCAGCCAGCACCCCGAGCACTGAGCACCTAGCACCCTGAGCACTGAGCACCCAGCACCCCGAGCACTGCGCACCCAGCACCCTGAGTACTGAGCACCCAGCACCTTGAGCACTGAGCACCCAGCACCCTGAGTAGTGAGCACCCAACGTACTGAGCACCGAGCACCCCGAGCACTGAGCACCCAGCACCCTGAGTACTGATCACCGAGCACCCCGAGCACTGAGCACCCATCACCCTGAGTACTGAGCTCCGAGCACCCCGAGCACTGAGCACCCAGCGCCCCGAGCACTGAGCACCCAGCGCCCCGAACACTGAGCACCCAGAACCCAGAGCACTGAGCACCCAGCACCCCGAGCACTGAGCACCCAGCACCCCGAGCAATGAGCTCCCAGCACCCTGAGTACTGAGCACCCAGCACCCCGAGTACTGACCACCCAGCAACGTGAGCACCGAGCCGCAAGCACCCCAAGCACTGAGCACACAGCACCCTGAGCACTGAGCACCCAGCACCCTGAGTACTGAGCACTGAGCACCGCGAGTACTGAGCACCCAGCACCCCGAGCACTGAGCACCGAGCATCCCGAGCACTGAGCACCCAGCACCCCGAGCACTGAGCACCCAGCACCCCGAGCACTGAGCACCCAGCACCCTGAGCACTGAGCACCCAGCACCCTGAGCACTGAGCAGCCAGCACTCTGAGCACTGAGCACCCAGCACCCTGAGTACTGAGCACCCAGAACCCTGAGCACTGAGCACCCAGCACCCTGAGTACTGAGCACCCAACACCCCAAGCACTGAGCACCCTGAGTACTGAGCACCCAGCACCCCAAGCACTGAGCACCCTGAGTACTGAGCACCCAGCACCCTGAGTAATGAGCACCCAGCACCCCGAGCACTGAGCACACAGCACCCTGAGTACTGAGCACTGAGCACCCTGAGTACTGAGCAGCCAGCACCCTGAGTACTGAGCACCCAGCGTACTGAGCACCGAGCACCCAGCACCCTGAGTACTGAGCACCCAGCACCCTGAGCACTGAGCACCCTGCACCCTGAGTACTGAGCACCGAGCACCCCGAGTACTGAGCACCCAGCACCCCGAGCACTGAGCACCCAGCACCCCGAGCACTGAGCACCCAGCACCCCGAGCACTGAGCACCCAGCACCCAGAGCACTGAGCACCCAGCACCCTGAGCACTGAGCACCCAGCACCCCAAGCACCGAGCACCCTGAGTACTAAGCACCGAGCACCCTGAGCACTGAGAACCCAGCACCCTGAGCACTGAATACCCAGCACCCTGAGCACTGAGCACCCAGCACCCTGAGCACTGAGCACCCAGCACCTCGAGCTCTGAGCACCCAGCACCCTGAGTACTGAGCACTGAGCACCCAGCACCCCGAGCACTGAGCACCTAGCACCCTGAGTACTGAGCACTGAGCACCCAGCACCCCGAGCACTGAGCACCCAGCACCCTGAGCACTGAGCACCCAGCACCCGAGTACTGATCACCCAGCACCCTGAGTACTGAGCACCCCGAGTACTGAGCACCCAGCAACGTGAGCACTGAGCCGCAAGCACCCCGAGCACTGAGCACCCAGCACCCTGAGCAATGAGCACCCTGAGTTCTGAGCACCCAGTACCCTGAGCACTGAACACACAGCACCCTGAGTACTGAGCACCCAGTACCCTGAGCACTGAACACACAGCACCCTGAGTACTGAGCACCCAGCACCCTGAGCACTGAGCACCCAGCACCCTGAGTACTAAGCACCCAGCACCCTGAGTACTGAGCACCCAGCACCCTGAGCACTGAGCACCCAGCACGCTGAGTACTGAGCACTGAGCACCCTGAGTACTGACCACCGAGCACCCTGAGCACTGAGCACCCAGCATGCTGAGTACTGAGCACTGAGCACTCTGAGTACTGAGCACCGAGCACCCGGAGTACTGAGCACCCAGCACTCTGAGCACTGAGCACCCAGCACCCTGAGCACTGAGCACCCAGCACCCCGAGCACTGAGCACCCAGCACCCTGAGCACTGAGCACCCAGCACCCCGAGCACTGAGCACTGAGCACCCTAAGTACTGAGCACTGAGCACCCTGAGTACTAAGCACCCAGCACCCTGAGTACTGAGCACCCAGCACCCTGAGTACTGAGCACCCAGCTCCCTGAGTACTGAGAATCCAGCGTACTGAGCACCGAGCACCCCGAGCACTGAGCACCCAGCACCCTGAGTACTGAGCACCGAGCACCCTGAGTACTGAGCACCCAGCACCCTGAGTAATGAGCACCCAGCGTACTGAGCACCGAGCACCCAGCACCCTGAGTACTGAGCACCCAGCACCATGAGCACTGAGCACCCAGCACCCTGAGTACTGAGCACTGAGCACCCTGAGTACTGAGCACCGAGCACCCCGAGCACTGAGCACCCAGAACCCCGAGCACGGAGCACCCAGCTATCTGAGCACCGAGCACCCAGGACCCTGAGCACTGAGCACCAAGCACCCTGAGCACTGAGCACCCAGCACCCTGAGTACTGAGCACCCAACGTACTGAGCACCGGGCACCCTGCGCACTGAGCACCCAGCACCCTGAGTACTGAGGACCCAGAACCCTGAGCAATGAGCACCCTGAGTACTGAGCACCCAGCACCTTGAGCACTGAGCACGGAGCACCCCAAGCACTGAGCACCCAGCACCCGGAGTACTGAGCACCCAGCACCCTGAGTACTAAGCACCGAGCACCCTGAGTACTGAGCACCCAGCACCCTGAGCACTGAGCACCCTGCACCCTGAGTACTGAGCACCGAGCACCCCGAGTACTGAGCACCCAGCACCCCGAGCACTGAGCACCCAGCACCCCGAGCACTGAGCACCCAGCACCCCGAGCACTGAGCACCCAGCACCCAGAGCACTGAGCACCCAGCACCCTGAGCACTGAGCACCCAGCACCCCAAGCACCGAGCACCCTGAGTACTAAGCACCGAGCACCCTGAGCACTGAGAACCCAGCACCCTGAGCACTGAATACCCAGCACCCTGAGCACTGAGCACCCAGCACCCTGAGCACTGAGCACCCAGCACCTCGAGCTCTGAGCACCCAGCACCCTGAGTACTGAGCACTGAGCACCCAGCACCCCGAGCACTGAGCACCTAGCACCCTGAGTACTGAGCACTGAGCACCCAGCACCCCGAGCACTGAGCACCCAGCACCCTGAGCACTGAGCACCCAGCACCCGAGTACTGATCACCCAGCACCCTGAGTACTGAGCACCCCGAGTACTGAGCACCCAGCAACGTGAGCACTGAGCCGCAAGCACCCCGAGCACTGAGCACCCAGCACCCTGAGCAATGAGCACCCTGAGTTCTGAGCACCCAGTACCCTGAGCACTGAACACACAGCACCCTGAGTACTGAGCACCCAGTACCCTGAGCACTGAACACACAGCACCCTGAGTACTGAGCACCCAGCACCCTGAGCACTGAGCACCCAGCACCCTGAGTACTAAGCACCCAGCACCCTGAGTACTGAGCACCCAGCACCCTGAGCACTGAGCACCCAGCACGCTGAGTACTGAGCACTGAGCACCCTGAGTACTGACCACCGAGCACCCTGAGCACTGAGCACCCAGCATGCTGAGTACTGAGCACTGAGCACTCTGAGTACTGAGCACCGAGCACCCGGAGTACTGAGCACCCAGCACTCTGAGCACTGAGCACCCAGCACCCTGAGCACTGAGCACCCAGCACCCCGAGCACTGAGCACCCAGCACCCTGAGCACTGAGCACCCAGCACCCCGAGCACTGAGCACTGAGCACCCTAAGTACTGAGCACTGAGCACCCTGAGTACTAAGCACCCAGCACCCTGAGTACTGAGCACCCAGCACCCTGAGTACTGAGCACCCAGCTCCCTGAGTACTGAGAATCCAGCGTACTGAGCACCGAGCACCCCGAGCACTGAGCACCCAGCACCCTGAGTACTGAGCACCGAGCACCCTGAGTACTGAGCACCCAGCACCCTGAGTAATGAGCACCCAGCGTACTGAGCACCGAGCACCCAGCACCCTGAGTACTGAGCACCCAGCACCATGAGCACTGAGCACCCAGCACCCTGAGTACTGAGCACTGAGCACCCTGAGTACTGAGCACCGAGCACCCCGAGCACTGAGCACCCAGAACCCCGAGCACGGAGCACCCAGCTATCTGAGCACCGAGCACCCAGGACCCTGAGCACTGAGCACCAAGCACCCTGAGCACTGAGCACCCAGCACCCTGAGTACTGAGCACCCAACGTACTGAGCACCGGGCACCCTGCGCACTGAGCACCCAGCACCCTGAGTACTGAGGACCCAGAACCCTGAGCAATGAGCACCCTGAGTACTGAGCACCCAGCACCTTGAGCACTGAGCACGGAGCACCCCAAGCACTGAGCACCCAGCACCCGGAGTACTGAGCACCCAGCACCCTGAGTACTAAGCACCGAGCACCCTGAGTACTGAGCACCCAGCACCCTGAGCACTGAACACACAGAACACTGAGTACTGAGCACCCCGAGCACTGAGCACCCAGCACCCTGAGTACAGAGCACCGAGCACCCCGAGCACTGAGCACCCAGCACCCCGAGCACTGAGCACCCAGCAGCCCGAGCACTGAGCACCCAGCACCCTGAGTACTGAGCACCCAGCACCCTGAGTACTGAGCACCCAGCACCCCGAGCACTGAGTACCCAGCACCCTGAGCACTGAGCACCCAGGACCCTGAGCACTGAGCACCCAGCACCACGAGCACTGAGCACCCAGCACCCTGAGTACTGAGCACTGAGCACCCAGCACCCCGAGCACTGAGCACCCAGCACCCTGAGTACTGAGCACTGAGCACCTAGCACCCCGAGCACTGAGCACCCAGCACCCTGAGCACTGAGCACCCAGCACCCGAGTACTGATCACCCAGCACCCTGAGTACTGAGCACCCCGCACCCTGAGTACTGAGCACCCAGCACCCCGAGTACTGAGCACCCAGCACCCTGAGCACTGAGCACCCAGCACCCTGAGCACTGAGCACCCAGCACCCCGAGCACTGCGCACCCAGCACCCTGAGTACTGAGCACCCAGCACCTTGAGCACTGAGCACCCAGCACCCTGAGTAGTGAGCACCCAACGTACTGAGCACCGAGCACCCCGAGCACTGAGCACCCAGCACCCTGAGTACTGATCACCGAGGACCCCGAGCACTGAGCACCCATCACCCTGAGTACTGAGCTCCGAGCACCCCGAGCACTGAGCACCCAGCGCCCCGAGCACTGAGCACCCAGCGCCCCGAACACTGAGCACCCAGAACCCAGAGCACTGAGCACCCAGCACCCCGAGCACTGAGCACCCAGCACCCCGAGCAATGAGCTCCCAGCACCCTGAGTACTGAGCACCCAGCACCCCGAGTACTGACCACCCAGCAACGTGAGCACCGAGCCGCAAGCACCCCAAGCACTGAGCACACAGCACCCTGAGCACTGAGCACCCAGCACCCTGAGTACTGAGCACTGAGCACCGCGAGTACTGAGCACCCAGCACCCCGAGCACTGAGCACCGAGCATCCCGAGCACTGAGCACCCAGCACCCCGAGCACTGAGCACCCAGCACCCCGAGCACTGAGCACCCAGCACCCTGAGCACTGAGCACCCAGCACCCTGAGCACTGAGCAGCCAGCACTCTGAGCACTGAGCACCCAGCACCCTGAGTACTGAGCACCCAGAACCCTGAGCACTGAGCACCCAGCACCCTGAGTACTGAGCACCCAACACCCCAAGCACTGAGCACCCTGAGTACTGAGCACCCAGCACCCCAAGCACTGAGCACCCTGAGTACTGAGCACCCAGCACCCTGAGTAATGAGCACCCAGCACCCCGAGCACTGAGCACACAGCACCCTGAGTACTGAGCACTGAGCACCCTGAGTACTGAGCAGCCAGCACCCTGAGTACTGAGCACCCAGCGTACTGAGCACCGAGCACCCAGCACACTGAGTAATGAGCACCCAGCACCCTGAGCACTGAGCACCCTGCACCCAGAGTACTGAGCACCGAGCACCCCGAGTACTGAGCACCCAGCACCCCGAGCACTGAGCACCCAGCACCCCGAGCACTGAGCACCCAGCACCCCGAGCACTGAGCACCCAGCACCCAGAGCACTGAGCACCCAGCACCCTGAGCACTGAGCACCCAGCACCCCAAGCACCGAGCACCCTGAGTACTAAGCACCGAGCACCCTGAGCACTGAGAACCCAGCACCCTGAGCACTGAATACCCAGCACCCTGAGCACTGAGCACCCAGCACCCTGAGCACTGAGCACCCAGCACCTCGAGCTCTGAGCACCCAGCACCCTGAGTACTGAGCACTGAGCACCCAGCACCCCGAGCACTGAGCACCTAGCACCCTGAGTACTGAGCACTGAGCACCCAGCACCCCGAGCACTGAGCACCCAGCACCCTGAGCACTGAGCACCCAGCACCCGAGTACTGATCACCCAGCACCCTGAGTACTGAGCACCCCGCACCCTGAGTACTGAGCACCCAGCACCCTGAGTACTGAGCACCCAGCACCCTGAGCACTGAGCACCCAGCACCCTGAGCACTGAGCACCCAGCACCCCAAGCACTGCGCACCCAGCACCCTGAGTACTGAGCACCCAACACCCTGAGGACTGAGCACCCAGCACCCTGAGTAGTGAGCACCCAACGTACTGAGCACCGAGCACCCCGAGCACTGAGCACCCAGCACCCTGAGTACTGAGCACCGAGCACCCCGAGCACTGAGCACTGAGCACCCCGAGTACTGAGCACCCAGCAACGTGAGCACTGAGCCGCAAGCACCCCGAGCACTGAGCACCCAGCACCCTGAGCACTGAGCACCCAGCACCCTGAGTACTGAGCACTGAGCACCCCGAGTACTGAGCACCCAGCACCCTGAGCACTGAGCACCGAGCATCCCGAGCACTGAGCACCCAGCACCCCGAGCACTGAGCACCCAGCACCCCGAGCACTGAGCACCCCACACCCTGAGCACTGAGCACCCAGCACCCTGAGCACTGAGCAGCCAGCACCCCGAGCACTGAGCACCTAGCACCCTGAGCACTGAGCACCCAGCACCCCGAGCACTGCGCACCCAGCACCCTGAGTACTGAGCACCGAGCACCCCGAGCACTGAGCACCCAGCACCCTGAGTACTGATCACCGAGCACCCCGAGCACTGAGCACCCATCACCCTGAGTACTGAGCTCCGAGCACCCCGAGCACTGAGCACCCAGCGCCCTGAGCACTGAGCACCCAGCGCCCCGAACACTGAGCACCCAGAACCCAGAGCACTGAGCACCCAGCACCCCGAGCACTGAGCACCCAGCACCCCGAGCAATGAGCTCCCAGCACCCTGAGTACTGAGCACCCAGCACCCCGAGTACTGACCACCCAGCAACGTGAGCACCGAGCCGCAAGCACCCCAAGCACTGAGCACACAGCACCCTGAGCACTGAGCACCCAGCACCCTGAGTACTGAGCACTGAGCACCGCGAGTACTGAGCACCCAGCACCCCGAGCACTGAGCACCGAGCATCCCGAGCACTGAGCACCCAGCACCCCGAGCACTGAGCACCCAGCACCCCGAGCACTGAGCACCCAGCACCCTGAGCACTGAGCACCCAGCACCCTGAGCACTGAGCAGCCAGCACTCTGAGCACTGAGCACCCAGCACCCTGAGTACTGAGCACCCAGAACCCTGAGCACTGAGCACCCAGCACCCTGAGTACTGAGCACCCAACACCCCAAGCACTGAGCACCCTGAGTACTGAGCACCCAGCACCCCAAGCACTGAGCACCCTGAGTACTGAGCACCCAGCACCCTGAGTAATGAGCACCCAGCACCCCGAGCACTGAGCACACAGCACCCTGAGTACTGAGCACTGAGCACCCTGAGTACTGAGCAGCCAGCACCCTGAGTACTGAGCACCCAGCGTACTGAGCACCGAGCACCCAGCACCCTGAGTACTGAGCACCCAGCACCCTGAGCACTGAGCACCCTGCACCCTGAGTACTGAGCACCGAGCACCCCGAGTACTGAGCACCCAGCACCCCGAGCACTGAGCACCCAGCACCCCGAGCACTGAGCACCCAGCACCCCGAGCACTGAGCACCCAGCACCCAGAGCACTGAGCACCCAGCACCCTGAGCACTGAGCACCCAGCACCCCAAGCACCGAGCACCCTGAGTACTAAGCACCGAGCACCCTGAGCACTGAGAACCCAGCACCCTGAGCACTGAATACCCAGCACCCTGAGCACTGAGCACCCAGCACCCTGAGCACTGAGCACCCAGCACCTCGAGCTCTGAGCACCCAGCACCCTGAGTACTGAGCACTGAGCACCCAGCACCCCGAGCACTGAGCACCTAGCACCCTGAGTACTGAGCACTGAGCACCCAGCACCCCGAGCACTGAGCACCCAGCACCCTGAGCACTGAGCACCCAGCACCCGAGTACTGATCACCCAGCACCCTGAGTACTGAGCACCCCGCACCCTGAGTACTGAGCACCCAGCACCCTGAGTACTGAGCACCCAGCACCCTGAGCACTGAGCACCCAGCACCCTGAGCACTGAGCACCCAGCACCCCAAGCACTGCGCACCCAGCACCCTGAGTACTGAGCACCCAACACCCTGAGGACTGAGCACCCAGCACCCTGAGTAGTGAGCACCCAACGTACTGAGCACCGAGCACCCCGAGCACTGAGCACCCAGCACCCTGAGTACTGAGCACCGAGCACCCCGAGCACTGAGCACTGAGCACCCCGAGTACTGAGCACCCAGCAACGTGAGCACTGAGCCGCAAGCACCCCGAGCACTGAGCACCCAGCACCCTGAGCACTGAGCACCCAGCACCCTGAGTACTGAGCACTGAGCACCCCGAGTACTGAGCACCCAGCACCCTGAGCACTGAGCACCGAGCATCCCGAGCACTGAGCACCCAGCACCCCGAGCACTGAGCACCCAGCACCCCGAGCACTGAGCACCCCACACCCTGAGCACTGAGCACCCAGCACCCTGAGCACTGAGCAGCCAGCACCCCGAGCACTGAGCACCTAGCACCCTGAGCACTGAGCACCCAGCACCCCGAGCACTGCGCACCCAGCACCCTGAGTACTGAGCACCCAGCACCTTGAGCACTGAGCACCCAGCACCCTGAGTAGTGAGCACCCAACGTACTGAGCACCGAGCACCCCGAGCACTGAGCACCCAGCACCCTGAGTACTGATCACCGAGCACCCCGAGCACTGAGCACCCATCACCCTGAGTACTGAGCTCCGAGCACCCCGAGCACTGAGCACCCAGCGCCCCGAGCACTGAGCACCCAGCGCCCCGAACACTGAGCACCCAGAACCCAGAGCACTGAGCACCCAGCACCCCGAGCACTGAGCACCCAGCACCCGGAGCAATGAGCTCCCAGCACCCTGAGTACTGAGCACCCAGCACCCCGAGTACTGACCACCCAGCAACGTGAGCACCGAGCCGCAAGCACCCCAAGCACTGAGCACACAGCACCCTGAGCACTGAGCACCCAGCACCCTGAGTACTGAGCACTGAGCACCGCGAGTACTGAGCACCCAGCACCCCGAGCACTGAGCACCGAGCATCCCGAGCACTGAGCACCCAGCACCCCGAGCACTGAGCACCCAGCACCCCGAGCACTGAGCACCCAGCACCCTGAGCACTGAGCACCCAGCACCCTGAGCACTGAGCAGCCAGCACTCTGAGCACTGAGCACCCAGCACCCTGAGTACTGAGCACCCAGAACCCTGAGCACTGAGCACCCAGCACCCTGAGTACTGAGCACCCAACACCCCAAGCACTGAGCACCCTGAGTACTGAGCACCCAGCACCCCAAGCACTGAGCACCCTGAGTACTGAGCACCCAGCACCCTGAGTAATGAGCACCCAGCACCCCGAGCACTGAGCACACAGCACCCTGAGTACTGAGCACTGAGCACCCTGAGTACTGAGCAGCCAGCACCCTGAGTACTGAGCACCCAGCGTACTGAGCACCGAGCACCCAGCACCCTGAGTACTGAGCACCCAGCACCCTGAGCACTGAGCACCCTGCACCCTGAGTACTGAGCACCGAGCACCCCGAGTACTGAGCACCCAGCACCCCGAGCACTGAGCACCCAGCACCCCGAGCACTGAGCACCCAGCACCCCGAGCACTGAGCACCCAGCACCCAGAGCACTGAGCACCCAGCACCCTGAGCACTGAGCACCCAGCACCCCAAGCACCGAGCACCCTGAGTACTAAGCACCGAGCACCCTGAGCACTGAGAACCCAGCACCCTGAGCACTGAATACCCAGCACCCTGAGCACTGAGCACCCAGCACCCTGAGCACTGAGCACCCAGCACCTCGAGCTCTGAGCACCCAGCACCCTGAGTACTGAGCACTGAGCACCCAGCACCCCGAGCACTGAGCACCTAGCACCCTGAGTACTGAGCACTGAGCACCCAGCACCCCGAGCACTGAGCACCCAGCACCCTGAGCACTGAGCACCCAGCACCCGAGTACTGATCACCCAGCACCCTGAGTACTGAGCACCCCGCACCCTGAGTACTGAGCACCCAGCACCCTGAGTACTGAGCACCCAGCACCCTGAGCACTGAGCACCCAGCACCCTGAGCACTGAGCACCCAGCACCCCAAGCACTGCGCACCCAGCACCCTGAGTACTGAGCACCCAACACCCTGAGGACTGAGCACCCAGCACCCTGAGTAGTGAGCACCCAACGTACTGAGCACCGAGCACCCCGAGCACTGAGCACCCAGCACCCTGAGTACTGAGCACCGAGCACCCCGAGCACTGAGCACTGAGCACCCCGAGTACTGAGCACCCAGCAACGTGAGCACTGAGCCGCAAGCACCCCGAGCACTGAGCACCCAGCACCCTGAGCACTGAGCACCCAGCACCCTGAGTACTGAGCACTGAGCACCCCGAGTACTGAGCACCCAGCACCCTGAGCACTGAGCACCGAGCATCCCGAGCACTGAGCACCCAGCACCCCGAGCACTGAGCACCCAGCACCCCGAGCACTGAGCACCCCACACCCTGAGCACTGAGCACCCAGCACCCTGAGCACTGAGCAGCCAGCACCCCGAGCACTGAGCACCTAGCACCCTGAGCACTGAGCACCCAGCACCCCGAGCACTGCGCACCCAGCACCCTGAGTACTGAGCACCCAGCACCTTGAGCACTGAGCACCCAGCACCCTGAGTAGTGAGCACCCAACGTACTGAGCACCGAGCACCCCGAGCACTGAGCACCCAGCACCCTGAGTACTGATCACCGAGCACCCCGAGCACTGAGCACCCATCACCCTGAGTACTGAGCTCCGAGCACCCCGAGCACTGAGCACCCAGCGCCCCGAGCACTGAGCACCCAGCGCCCCGAACACTGAGCACCCAGAACCCAGAGCACTGAGCACCCAGCACCCCGAGCACTGAGCACCCAGCACCCCGAGCAATGAGCTCCCAGCACCCTGAGTACTGAGCACCCAGCACCCCGAGTACTGACCACCCAGCAACGTGAGCACCGAGCCGCAAGCACCCCAAGCACTGAGCACACAGCACCCTGAGCACTGAGCACCCAGCACCCTGAGTACTGAGCACTGAGCACCGCGAGTACTGAGCACCCAGCACCCCGAGCACTGAGCACCGAGCATCCCGAGCACTGAGCACCCAGCACCCCGAGCACTGAGCACCCAGCACCCCGAGCACTGAGCACCCAGCACCCTGAGCACTGAGCACCCAGCACCCTGAGCACTGAGCAGCCAGCACTCTGAGCACTGAGCACCCAGCACCCTGAGTACTGAGCACCCAGAACCCTGAGCACTGAGCACCCAGCACCCTGAGTACTGAGCACCCAACACCCCAAGCACTGAGCACCCTGAGTACTGAGCACCCAGCACCCCAAGCACTGAGCACCCTGAGTACTGAGCACCCAGCACCCTGAGTAATGAGCACCCAGCACCCCGAGCACTGAGCACACAGCACCCTGAGTACTGAGCACTGAGCACCCTGAGTACTGAGCAGCCAGCACCCTGAGTACTGAGCACCCAGCGTACTGAGCACCGAGCACCCAGCACCCTGAGTACTGAGCACCCAGCACCCTGAGCACTGAGCACCCTGCACCCTGAGTACTGAGCACCGAGCACCCCGAGTACTGAGCACCCAGCACCCCGAGCACTGAGCACCCAGCACCCCGAGCACTGAGCACCCAGCACCCCGAGCACTGAGCACCCAGCACCCAGAGCACTGAGCACCCAGCACCCTGAGCACTGAGCACCCAGCACCCCAAGCACCGAGCACCCTGAGTACTAAGCACCGAGCACCCTGAGCACTGAGAACCCAGCACCCTGAGCACTGAATACCCAGCACCCTGAGCACTGAGCACCCAGCACCCTGAGCACTGAGCACCCAGCACCTCGAGCTCTGAGCACCCAGCACCCTGAGTACTGAGCACTGAGCACCCAGCACCCCGAGCACTGAGCAACTAGCACCCTGAGTACTGAGCACTGAGCACCCAGCACCCCGAGCACTGAGCACCCAGCACCCTGAGCACTGAGCACCCAGCACCCGAGTACTGATCACCCAGCACCCTGAGTACTGAGCACCCCGCACCCTGAGTACTGAGCACCCAGCACCCTGAGTACTGAGCACCCAGCACCCTGAGCACTGAGCACCCAGCACCCTGAGCACTGAGCACCCAGCACCCCAAGCACTGCGCACCCAGCACCCTGAGTACTGAGCACCCAACACCCTGAGGACTGAGCACCCAGCACCCTGAGTAGTGAGCACCCAACGTACTGAGCACCGAGCACCCCGAGCACTGAGCACCCAGCACCCGGAGTACTGAGCACCGAGCACCCCGAGCACTGAGCACTGAGCACCCCGAGTACTGAGCACCCAGCAACGTGAGCACTGAGCCGCAAGCACCCCGAGCACTGAGCACCCAGCACCCTGAGCACTGAGCACCCAGCACCCTGAGTAATGAGCACTGAGCACCCCGAGTACTGAGCACCCAGCACCCTGAGCACTGAGCACCGAGCATCCCGAGCACTGAGCACCCAGCACCCCGAGCACTGAGCACCCAGCACCCCGAGCACTGAGCACCCCACACCCTGAGCACTGAGCACCCAGCACCCTGAGCACTGAGCAGCCAGCACCCCGAGCACTGAGCACCTAGCACCCCGAGCACTGAGCACTGAGCACCCCGAGTACTGAGCACCCAGCACCCTGAGCACTGAGCACCGAGCACCCTGAGCACTGAGCACCCAGCACCCTGAGGACTGAGCACCCAGCACCCCGAGCACTGAGCACCCAGCACCCTGAGCACTGAGCACCCTGAGTACTGAGCACTGAGCACCCTGAGTACTGAGCCATGAGCACCCTGAGTACTGAGCACAAAGCACCATTAGTACTGAGCACCCAGCACCCTGAGCACTGAGCACCGAGCACCCTGAGCACTGAGCACCCAGGACCCTGAGCACTGAGCACCCAGCACCCTGACCACTGAGCACCCAGCACCCTGAGTACTGAGCACCCTGAGTACTGAGCACCCAGCACCCTGAGCACTGAGCACCCAGCACCCCGAGCACTGAGCACCCAGCACCCTGAGGACTGAGCACCCAGCACCCCGAGCACTGAGCACCCAGCACCCTGAGCACTGAGCACCCTGAGTACTGAGCACTGAGCACCGAGCACCCCGAGCACTGAGCACCCAGCACCCCGAGCACTGAGCACCCAGCACCAAGTGCACTGAGCACCCAGCACCCTGAGCACTGAGCACCCAGCACCCCGAGCACTGAGCACCCAGCACCCCGAGCACTGAGCACCCAGAACCCCGTGCACTGAGCACCCAGCACCCCGAGCACTGAGCACCCAGCACCCTGAGCACTGAGCACCCAGCACCCTGAGCACTGAGCACACAGCACCCTGAGTACTGGGCACCCAACAGCCCAAGCACTGAGCACCCGAGCACCCTGAGTACTGAGCACCCAGCACTCTGAGCACTGAGCACCCAGCACCCTGAGCACTGAGCACCCAGCACCCCGAGCACTGAGGACCCAGCACCCTGAGCACTGAGGACCCAGCACCCCGAGCACTGAGCACTGAGCACCCTGCGTACTGAGCACCGAGCACCCTGAGTACTGAGCACCCAGCACCCTGAGTACTGAGCACCCAGCACCCTGAGTACTGAGCACCCAGCACCCTGAGTACTGAGCACCCAGCGTACTGAGCACCGAGCACCCTGAGCACTGAGCACCCAGCACCCTGATTACTGAGCACCCAGCACCCTGAGTACTGAGCACCCAGCACCCTGAGTACTGAGCACCCAGCGTACTGGGCACCGAGCACCCTGAGCACTGAGCACCCAGCACCCTGAGTACTGAGCACCCAGCACCCCGAGCACTGAGCACCCAGCACCCTGAGCACTGTGCAACCAGCACCCTGAGCACTGAGCACCCAGCACCCTGAGCACTGAGCACCCAGCACCCTGAGTACTGAGCACCCAACGTACTGATCACCGAGCACCCTGAGCACTGAGCACCCAGCACCCTGAGTACTGAGCACCCAGCACCCTGAGCAATGTGCACCCGAGTACTGACTACCCAGCACCTTGAGCACTGAGCACCGAGCACCCTGAGCACTGATCACCCAGCACCCGGAGTACTGAGCACCCAGCACCCTGAGTACTAAGCTCCGAGCACCCTGAGTACTGAGCACCCAGCACCCTGAGCACTGAACACACAGCACCCTGAGTACTGAGCACCCCGAGCACTGAGCACCCAGCACACCGAGCACTGAGCACCCAGCACCCCGAGCACTGAGCACCCAGCACCCTGAGTACTGAGCACCCAGCACCCTGAGTACTGAGCACCCAGCACCGCGAGCACTGAGTACCCAGCACCCTGAGCACTGAGCACCCAGCACCCTGAGCACTAAGCACCCAGCACCCTGAGCACTGAGCACCCAGCACCCTGAGTACTGAGTACTGAGCACCCAGCACCCCGAGCACTGAGCACCCAGAACCCTGAGTACTGAGCACTGAGCACCCAGCACCCCGAGCACTGAGCACCCAGCACCCTGAGAACTGAGCACCCAGCACCCGAGGACTGAGCACCCAGCACCCTGAGTACTGAGCACCCAGCACCCCGAGCACTGAGCACCCAGCACCCTGAGTACTGAGCACCCAGCACCCTGAGGACTGAGAACCCAGCACCCCAAGCACTGAGCACCCAGCACCCTGAGCACTGAGCACCCTGAGTACTGAGCACTGAGCACCCTGAGTACTGAGCCATGAGCACCCTGAGTACTGAGCACAAAGCACCATTAGTACTGAGCACCCAGCACCCTGAGCACTGAGCACCGAGCACCCTGAGCACTGAGCACCCAGCACCCTGAGCACTGAGCACCCAGCACCCTGAGCACTGAGCACCCAGCACCCTGAGTACTGAGCACCCTGAGTACTGAGCACACAGCACGCTGAGCACTGAGCACCCAGCACCCGAGCACTGAGCACCCAGCACCCTGAGGACTGAGCACCCAGCACCCCGAGCACTGAGCACCCAGCACCCTGAGCACTGAGCAACCTGAGTACTGAGCACTGAGCACCGAGCACCCCGAGCACTGAGCACCCAGCACCCCGAGCACTGAACACCCAGCACCAAGAGCACTGAGCACCCAGCACCCTGAGCACTGAGCACCCAGCACCCTGAGCACTGAGCACCCAGCACCCCGAGCACTGAGCACCCAGCACCCCGTGCACTGAGCACCCAGCACCCCGAGCACTGAGCACCCAGCACCCTGAGTACTGAGCACCCAACGTACTGAGCACCGGGCACCCTGAGCACTGAGCACCCAGCACCCTGAGTACTGAGGACCCTGAACCCTGAGCAATGAGCACCCTGAGTACTGAGGACCCAGCACCTTGAGCACTGAGCACGGAGCACCCCAAGCACTGAGCACCCAGCACCCGGAGTACTGAGCACCCAGCACCCTGAGTACTAAGCACCGAGCACCCTGAGTACTGAGCACCCAGCACCCTGATCACTGAACACACAGAACCCTGAGTACTGAGCACCCCGAGCACTGAGCACCCAGCACCCTGAGTACAGAGCACCGAGCACCCCGAGCACTGAGCACCCAGCACCCCGAGCACTGAGCACCCAGCAGCCCGAGCACTGAGCACCCAGCACCCTGAGTACTGAGCACCCAGCACCCTGAGTACTGAGCACCCAGCACCCCGAGCACTGAGTACCCAGCACAGTGAGCACTGAGCACCCAGGACCCTGAGCACTGAGCACCCAGCACCCCGAGCACTGAGCACCCAGCACCCTGAGTACTGAGCACTGAGCACCCAGCACCCCGAGCACTGAGCACCCAGCACCCTGAGTACTGAGCACTGAGCACCTAGCACCCCGAGCACTGATCACCCAGCACCCTGAGCACTGAGCACCCAGCACCCGAGTACTGATCACCCAGCACCCTGAGTACTGAGCACCCCGCACCCTGAGTACTGAGCACCCAGCACCCCGAGTACTGAGCACCCAGCACCCTGAGCACTGAGCACCCAGCACCCTGAGCACTGAGCACCCAGCACCCCGAGCAATGCGCACCCAGCACCCTGAGTACTGAGCACCCAGCACCTTGAGCACTGAGCACCCAGCACCCTGAGTAGTGAGCACCCAACGTACTGAGCACCGAGCACCCCGAGCACTGAGCACCCAGCACCCTGAGTACTGAGCACCGAGCACCCCGAGCACTGAGCACCCATCACCCTGAGTACTGAGCTCCGAGCACCCCGAGCACTGAGCACACAGCGCCCCGAGCACTGAGCACCCAGCGCCCCGAACACTGAGCACCCAGAACCCAGAGCACTGAGCACCCAGCACCCCGAGCACTGAGCACCCAGCACCCCGAGCAATGAGCTCCCAGCACCCTGAGTACTGAGCACCCAGCACCCCGAGTACTGACCACCCAGCAACGTGAGCACCGAGCCGCAAGCACCCCAAGCACTGAGCACACAGCACCCTGAGCACTGAGCACCCAGTACCCTGAGTACTGAGCACTGAGCACCGCGAGTACTGAGCACCCAGCACCCCGAGCACTGAGCACCGAGCATCCCGAGCACTGAGCACCCAGCACCCCGAGCACTGAGCACCCAGCACCCCGAGCACTGAGCACCCAGCACCCTGAGCACTGAGCACCCAGCACCCTGAGCACTGAGCAGCCAGCACTCTGAGCACTGAGCACCCAGCACCCTGAGTACTGAGCACCCAGAACCCTGAGCACTGAGCACCCAGCACCCTGAGTACTGAGCACCCAACACCCCAAGCACTGAGCACCCTGAGTACTGAGCACCCAGCACCCCAAGCACTGAGCACCCTGAGTACTGAGCACCCAGCACCCTGAGTAATGAGCACCCAGCACCCCGTGCACTGAGCACCCAGCACCCCGAGCACTGAGCACCCAGCACCCTGAGCACTGAGCACCCAGCACCCCGAGCACTGAGCACCCAGAACCCCGTGCACTGAGCACCCAGCACCCCGAGCACTGAGCACCCAGCACCCTGAGCACTGAGCACCCAGCACCCTGAGCACTGAGCACACAGCACCCTGAGTACTGGGCACCCAACAGCCCAAGCACTGAGCACCCGAGCACCCTGAGTACTGAGCGCCCAGCACTCTGAGCACTGAGCACCCAGCACCCTGAGCACTGAGCACCCAGCACCCCGAGCACTGAGGACCCAGCACCCTGAGCACTGAGGACCCAGCACCCCGAGCACTGAGCACTGAGCACCCTGCGTACTGAGCACCGAGCACCCTGAGTACTGAGCACCCAGCACCCTGAGTACTGAGCACCCAGCACCCTGAGTACTGAGCACCCAGCACCCTGAGTACTGAGCACCCAGCGTACTTAGCACCGAGCACCCTGAGCACTGAGCACCCAGCACCCTGAGTACTGAGCACCCAGCACCCTGAGTACTGAGCACCCAGCACCCTGAGTACTGAGCACCCAGCGTACTGAGCACCGAGCACCCTGAGCACTGAGCACCCAGCACCCTGAGTACTGAGCACCCAGCACCCCGAGCACTGAGCACCCAGCACCCTGAGCACTGTGCAACCAGCACCCTGAGCACTGAGCACCCAGCACCCTGAGCACTGAGCACCCAGCACCCTGAGTACTGAGCACCCAACGTACTGATCACCGAGCACCCTGAGCACTGAGCACCCAGCACCCTGAGCAATGTGCACCCGAGTACTGACTACCCAGCACCTTGAGCACTGAGCACCGAGCACCCTGAGCACTGATCACCCAGCACCCGGAGTACTGAGCACCCAGCACCCTGAGTACTAAGCTCCGAGCACCCTGAGTACTGAGCACCCAGCACCCTGAGCACTGAACACACAGCACCCTGAGTACTGAGCACCCCGAGCACTGAGCACCCAGCACACCGAGCACTGAGCACCCAGCACCCCGAGCACTGAGCACCCAGCACCCTGAGTACTGAGCACCCAGCACCCTGAGTACTGAGCACCCAGCACCGCGAGCACTGAGTACCCAGCACCCTGAGCACTGAGCACCCAGCACCCTGAGAACTAAGCACCCAGCACCCTGAGCACTGAGCACCCAGCACCCTGAGTACTGAGTACTGAGCACCCAGCACCCCGAGCACTGAGCACCCAGAACCCTGAGTACTGAGCACTGAGCACCCAGCACCCCGAGCACTGAGCACCCAGCACCCTGAGAACTGAGCACCCAGCACCCGAGGACTGAGCACCCAGCACCCTGAGTACTGAGCACCCAGCACCCCGAGCACTGAGCACCCAGCACCCTGAGTACTGAGCACCCAGCACCCTGAGGACTGAGCACCCAGCACCCCAAGCACTGAGCACCCAGCACTCTGAGCACTGAGCACCCTGAGTACTGAGCACTGAGCACCCTGAGTACTGAGCCATGAGCACCCTGAGTACTGAGCACAAAGCACCATTAGTACTGAGCACCCAGCACCCTGAGCACTGAGCACCGAGCACCCTGCGCACTGAGCACCCAGCACCCTGAGCACTGAGCACCCAGCACCCTGAGCACTGAGCACCCAGCACCCTGAGTACTGAGCACCCTGAGTACTGAGCACACAGCACGCTGAGCACTGAGCACCCAGCACCCGAGCACTGAGCACCCAGCACCCTGAGGACTGAGCACCCAGCACCCCGAGCACTGAGCACCCAGCACCCTGAGCACTGAGCAACCTGAGTACTGAGCACTGAGCACCGAGCACCCCGAGCACTGAGCACCCAGCACCCCGAGCACTGAACACCCAGCACCAAGAGCACTGAGCACCCAGCACCCTGAGCACTGAGCACCCAGCACCCTGAGCACTGAGCACCCAGCACCCCGAGCACTGAGCACCCAGCACCCCGTGCACTGAGCACCCAGCACCCCGAGCACTGAGCACCCAGCACCCTGAGTACTGAGCACCCAACGTACTGAGCACCGGGCACCCTGAGCACTGAGCACCCAGCACCCTGAGTACTGAGGACCCAGAACCCTGAGCAATGAGCACCCTGAGTACTGAGGACCCAGCACCTTGAGCACTGAGCACGGAGCACCCCAAGCACTGAGCACCCAGCACCCGGAGTACTGAGCACCCAGCACCCTGAGTACTAAGCACCGAGCACCCTGAGTACTGAGCACCCAGCACCCTGATCACTGAACACACAGAACCCTGAGTACTGAGCACCCCGAGCACTGAGCACCCAGCACCCTGAGTACAGAGCACCGAGCACCCCGAGCACTGAGCACCCAGCACCCCGAGCACTGAGCACCCAGCAGCCCGAGCACTGAGCACCCAGCACCCTGAGTACTGAGCACCCAGCACCCTGAGTACTGAGCACCCAGCACCCCGAGCACTGAGTACCCAGCACAGTGAGCACTGAGCACCCAGGACCCTGAGCACTGAGCACCCAGCACCCCGAGCACTGAGCACCCAGCACCCTGAGTACTGAGCACTGAGCACCCAGCACCCCGAGCACTGAGCACCCAGCACCCTGAGTACTGAGCACTGAGCACCTAGCACCCCGAGCACTGAGCACCCAGCACCCTGAGCACTGAGCACCCAGCACCCGAGTACTGATCACCCAGCACCCTGAGTACTGAGCACCCCGCACCCTGAGTACTGAGCACCCAGCACCCCGAGTACTGAGCACCCAGCACCCTGAGCACTGAGCACCCAGCACCCTGAGCACTGAGCACCCAGCACCCCGAGCAATGCGCACCCAGCACCCTGAGTACTGAGCACCCAGCACCTTGAGCACTGAGCACCCAGCACCCTGAGTAGTGAGCACCCAACGTACTGAGCACCGAGCACCCCGAGCACTGAGCACCCAGCACCCTGAGTACTGAGCACCGAGCACCCCGAGCACTGAGCACCCATCACCCTGAGTACTGAGCTCCGAGCACCCCGAGCACTGAGCACACAGCGCCCCGAGCACTGAGCACCCAGCGCCCCGAACACTGAGCACCCAGAACCCAGAGCACTGAGCACCCAGCACCCCGAGCACTGAGCACCCAGCACCCCGAGCAATGAGCTCCCAGCACCCTGAGTACTGAGCACCCAGCACCCCGAGTACTGACCACCCAGCAACGTGAGCACCGAGCCGCAAGCACCCCAAGCACTGAGCACACAGCACCCTGAGCACTGAGCACCCAGTACCCTGAGTACTGAGCACTGAGCACCGCGAGTACTGAGCACCCAGCACCCCGAGCACTGAGCACCGAGCATCCCGAGCACTGAGCACCCAGCACCCCGAGCACTGAGCACCCAGCACCCCGAGCACTGAGCACCCAGCACCCTGAGCACTGAGCACCCAGCACCCTGAGCACTGAGCAGCCAGCACTCTGAGCACTGAGCACCCAGCACCCTGAGTACTGAGCACCCAGAACCCTGAGCACTGAGCACCCAGCACCCTGAGTACTGAGCACCCAACACCCCAAGCACTGAGCACCCTGAGTACTGAGCACCCAGCACCCCAAGCACTGAGCACCCTGAGTACTGAGCACCCAGCACCCTGAGTAATGAGCACCCAGCACCCCGACCACTGAGCACACAGCACCCTGAGTACTGAGCACTGAGCACCCTGAGTACTGAGCAGCCAGCACCCTGAGTACTGAGCACCCAGCGTACGGAGCACCGAGCACCCAGCACCCTGAGTACTGAGCACCCAGCACCCTGAGCACTGAGCACCCAGCACCCTGAGTACTGAGCACTGAGCACCTAGCACCCCGAGCACTGATCACCCAGCACCCTGAGCACTGAGCACCCAGCACCCGAGTACTGATCACCCAGCACCCTGAGTACTGAGCACCCCGCACCCTGAGTACTGAGCACCCAGCACCCCGAGTACTGAGCACCCAGCACCCTGAGCACTGAGCACCCAGCACCCTGAGCACTGAGCACCCAGCACCCCGAGCAATGCGCACCCAGCACCCTGAGTACTGAGCACCCAGCACCTTGAGCACTGAGCACCCAGCACCCTGAGTAGTGAGCACCCAACGTACTGAGCACCGAGCACCCCGAGCACTGAGCACCCAGCACCCTGAGTACTGAGCACCGAGCACCCCGAGCACTGAGCACCCATCACCCTGAGTACTGAGCTCCGAGCACCCCGAGCACTGAGCACACAGCGCCCCGAGCACTGAGCACCCAGCGCCCCGAACACTGAGCACCCAGAACCCAGAGCACTGAGCACCCAGCACCCCGAGCACTGAGCACCCAGCACCCCGAGCAATGAGCTCCCAGCACCCTGAGTACTGAGCACCCAGCACCCCGAGTACTGACCACCCAGCAACGTGAGCACCGAGCCGCAAGCTCCCCAAGCACTGAGCACACAGCACCCTGAGCACTGAGCACCCAGTACCCTGAGTACTGAGCACTGAGCACCGCGAGTACTGAGCACCCAGCACCCCGAGCACTGAGCACCGAGCATCCCGAGCACTGAGCACCCAGCACCCCGAGCACTGAGCACCCAGCACCCCGAGCACTGAGCACCCAGCACCCTGAGCACTGAGCACCCAGCACCCTGAGCACTGAGCAGCCAGCACTCTGAGCACTGAGCACCCAGCACCCTGAGTACTGAGCACCCAGAACCCTGAGCACTGAGCACCCAGCACCCTGAGTACTGAGCACCCAACACCCCAAGCACTGAGCAACCTGAGTACTGAGCACCCAGCACCCCAAGCACTGAGCACCCTGAGTACTGAGCACCCAGCACCCTGAGTAATGAGCACCCAGCACCCCGTGCACTGAGCACCCAGCACCCCGAGCACTGAGCACCCAGCACCCTGAGCACTGAGCACCCAGCACCCCGAGCACTGAGCACCCAGAACCCCGTGCACTGAGCACCCAGCACCCCGAGCACTGAGCACCCAGCACCCTGAGCACTGAGCACCCAGCACCCTGAGCACTGAGCACACAGCACCCTGAGTACTGGGCACCCAACAGCCCAAGCACTGAGCACCCGAGCACCCTGAGTACTGAGCACCCAGCACTCTGAGCACTGAGCACCCAGCACCCTGAGCACTGAGCACCCAGCACCCCGAGCACTGAGGACCCAGCACCCTGAGCACTGAGGACCCAGCACCCCGAGCACTGAGCACTGAGCACCCTGCGTACTGAGCACCGAGCACCCTGAGTACTGAGCACCCAGCACCCTGAGTACTGAGCACCCAGCACCCTGAGTACTGAGCACCCAGCACCCTGAGTACTGAGCACCCAGCGTACTGAGCACCGAGCACCCTGAGCACTGAGCACCCAGCACCCTGAGTACTGAGCACCCAGCACCCTGAGTACTGAGCACCCAGCACCCTGAGTACTGAGCACCCAGCGTACTGAGCACCGAGCACCCTGAGCACTGAGCACCCAGCACCCTGAGTACTGAGCACCCAGCACCCCGAGCACTGAGCACCCAGCACCCTGAGCACTGTGCAACCAGCACCCTGAGCACTGAGCACCCAGCACCCTGAGCACTGAGCACCCAGCACCCTGAGTACTGAGCACCCAACGTACTGATCACCGAGCACCCTGAGCACTGAGCACCCAGCACCCTGAGCAATGTGCACCCGAGTACTGACTACCCAGCACCTTGAGCACTGAGCACCGAGCACCCTGAGCACTGATCACCCAGCACCCGGAGTACTGAGCACCCAGCACCCTGAGTACTAAGCTCCGAGCACCCTGAGTACTGAGCACCCAGCACCCTGAGCACTGAACACACAGCACCCTGAGTACTGAGCACCCCGAGCACTGAGCACCCAGCACACCGAGCACTGAGCACCCAGCACCCCGAGCACTGAGCACCCAGCACCCTGAGTACTGAGCACCCAGCACCCTGAGTACTGAGCACCCAGCACCGCGAGCACTGAGTACCCAGCACCCTGAGCACTGAGCACCCAGCACCCTGAGAACTAAGCACCCAGCACCCTGAGCACTGAGCACCCAGCACCCTGAGTACTGAGTACTGAGCACCCAGCACCCCGAGCACTGAGCACCCAGAACCCTGAGTACTGAGCACTGAGCACCCAGCACCCCGAGCACTGAGCACCCAGCACCCTGAGAACTGAGCACCCAGCACCCGAGGACTGAGCACCCAGCACCCTGAGTACTGAGCACCCAGCGTACTGAGCACCGAGCACCCTGAGCACTGAGCACCCAGCACCCCGAGCACTGAGCACCCAGCACCCTGAGCACTGTGCAACCAGCACCCTGAGCACTGAGCACCCAGCACCCTGAGCACTGAGCACCCAGCACCCTGAGTACTGAGCACCCAACGTACTGATCACCGAGCACCCTGAGCACTGAGCACCCAGCACCCTGAGCAATGTGCACCCGAGTACTGACTACCCAGCAACTTGAGCACTGAGCACCGAGCACCCTGAGCACTGATCACCCAGCACCCGGAGTACTGAGCACCCAGCACCCTGAGTACTAAGCTCCGAGCACCCTGAGTACTGAGCACCCAGCACCCTGAGCACTGAACACACAGCACCCTGAGTACTGAGCACCCCGAGCACTGAGCACCCAGCACACCGAGCACTGAGCACCCAGCACCCCGAGCACTGAGCACCCAGCACCCTGAGTACTGAGCACCCAGCACCCTGAGTACTGAGCACCCAGCACCGCGAGCACTGAGTACCCAGCACCCTGAGCACTGAGCACCCAGCACCCTGAGAACTAAGCACCCAGCACCCTGAGCACTGAGCACCCAGCACCCTGAGTACTGAGTACTGAGCACCCAGCACCCCGAGCACTGAGCACCCAGAACCCTGAGTACTGAGCACTGAGCACCCAGCACCCCGAGCACTGAGCACCCAGCACCCTGAGAACTGAGCACCCAGCACCCGAGGACTGAGCACCCAGCACCCTGAGTACTGAGCACCCAGCACCCCGAGCACTGAGCACCCAGCACCCTGAGTACTGAGCACCCAGCACCCTGAGGACTGAGCACCCAGCACCCCAAGCACTGAGCACCCAGCACTCTGAGCACTGAGCACCCTGAGTACTGAGCACTGAGCACCCTGAGTACTGAGCCATGAGCACCCTGAGTACTGAGCACAAAGCACCATTAGTACTGAGCACCCAGCACCCTGAGCACTGAGCACCGAGCACCCTGCGCACTGAGCACCCAGCACCCTGAGCACTGAGCACCCAGCACCCTGAGCACTGAGCACCCAGCACCCTGAGTACTGAGCACCCTGAGTACTGAGCACACAGCACGCTGAGCACTGAGCACCCAGCACCCGAGCACTGAGCACCCAGCACCCTGAGGACTGAGCACCCAGCACCCCGAGCACTGAGCACCCAGCACCCTGAGCACTGAGCAACCTGAGTACTGAGCACTGAGCACCGAGCACCCCGAGCACTGAGCACCCAGCACCCCGAGCACTGAACACCCAGCACCAAGAGCACTGAGCACCCAGCACCCTGAGCACTGAGCACCCAGCACCCTGAGCACTGAGCACCCAGCACCCCGAGCACTGAGCACCCAGCACCCCGTGCACTGAGCACCCAGCACCCCGAGCACTGAGCACCCAGCACCCTGAGTACTGAGCACCCAACGTACTGAGCACCGGGCACCCTGAGCACTGAGCACCCAGCACCCTGAGTACTGAGGACCCAGAACCCTGAGCAATGAGCACCCTGAGTACTGAGGACCCAGCACCTTGAGCACTGAGCACGGAGCACCCCAAGCACTGAGCACCCAGCACCCGGAGTACTGAGCACCCAGCACCCTGAGTACTAAGCACCGAGCACCCTGAGTACTGAGCACCCAGCACCCTGATCACTGAACACACAGAACCCTGAGTACTGAGCACCCCGAGCACTGAGCACCCAGCACCCTGAGTACAGAGCACCGAGCACCCCGAGCACTGAGCACCCAGCACCCCGAGCACTGAGCACCCAGCAGCCCGAGCACTGAGCACCCAGCACCCTGAGTACTGAGCACCCAGCACCCTGAGTACTGAGCACCCAGCACCCCGAGCACTGAGTACCCAGCACAGTGAGCACTGAGCACCCAGGACCCTGAGCACTGAGCACCCAGCACCCCGAGCACTGAGCACCCAGCACCCTGAGTACTGAGCACTGAGCACCCAGCACCCCGAGCACTGAGCACCCAGCACCCTGAGTACTGAGCACTGAGCACCTAGCACCCCGAGCACTGAGCACCCAGCACCCTGAGCACTGAGCACCCAGCACCCGAGTACTGATCACCC
Source organism: Microtus oregoni (assembly GCF_018167655.1). Classification (NCBI taxonomy): domain Eukaryota; kingdom Metazoa; phylum Chordata; class Mammalia; order Rodentia; family Cricetidae; genus Microtus; species Microtus oregoni. The sequence goes on along the minus strand of NW_024544613.1, from coordinate 215,255 downwards.
AGCACCCTGAGTACTGAGCACCCCGCACCCTGAGTACTGAGCACCCAGCACCCCGAGTACTGAGCACCCAGCACCCTGAGCACTGAGCACCCAGCACCCTGAGCACTGAGCACCCAGCACCCCGAGCAATGCGCACCCAGCACCCTGAGTACTGAGCACCCAGCACCTTGAGCACTGAGCACCCAGCACCCTGAGTAGTGAGCACCCAACGTACTGAGCACCGAGCACCCCGAGCACTGAGCACCCAGCACCCTGAGTACTGAGCACCGAGCACCCCGAGCACTGAGCACCCATCACCCTGAGTACTGAGCTCCGAGCACCCCGAGCACTGAGCACACAGCGCCCCGAGCACTGAGCACCCAGCGCCCCGAACACTGAGCACCCAGAACCCAGAGCACTGAGCACCCAGCACCCCGAGCACTGAGCACCCAGCACCCCGAGCAATGAGCTCCCAGCACCCTGAGTACTGAGCACCCAGCACCCCGAGTACTGACCACCCAGCAACGTGAGCACCGAGCCGCCAGCACCCCAAGCACTGAGCACACAGCACCCTGAGCACTGAGCACCCAGTACCCTGAGTACTGAGCACTGAGCACCGCGAGTACTGAGCACCCAGCACCCCGAGCACTGAGCACCGAGCATCCCGAGCACTGAGCACCCAGCACCCCGAGCACTGAGCACCCAGCACCCCGAGCACTGAGCACCCAGCACCCTGAGCACTGAGCACCCAGCACCCTGAGCACTGAGCAGCCAGCACTCTGAGCACTGAGCACCCAGCACCCTGAGTACTGAGCACCCAGAACCCTGAGCACTGAGCACCCAGCACCCTGAGTACTGAGCACCCAACACCCCAAGCACTGAGCACCCTGAGTACTGAGCACCCAGCACCCCAAGCACTGAGCACCCTGAGTACTGAGCACCCAGCACCCTGAGTAATGAGCACCCAGCACCCCGACCACTGAGCACACAGCACCCTGAGTACTGAGCACTGAGCACCCTGAGTACTGAGCAGCCAGCACCCTGAGTACTGAGCACCCAGCGTACGGAGCACCGAGCACCCAGCACCCTGAGTACTGAGCACCCAGCACCCTGAGCACTGAGCACCCAGCACCCTGAGTACTGAGCACTGAGCACCTAGCACCCCGAGCACTGATCACCCAGCACCCTGAGCACTGAGCACCCAGCACCCGAGTACTGATCACCCAGCACCCTGAGTACTGAGCACCCCGCACCCTGAGTACTGAGCACCCAGCACCCCGAGTACTGAGCACCCAGCACCCTGAGCACTGAGCACCCAGCACCCTGAGCACTGAGCACCCAGCACCCCGAGCAATGCGCACCCAGCACCCTGAGTACTGAGCACCCAGCACCTTGAGCACTGAGCACCCAGCACCCTGAGTAGTGAGCACCCAACGTACTGAGCACCGAGCACCCCGAGCACTGAGCACCCAGCACCCTGAGTACTGAGCACCGAGCACCCCGAGCACTGAGCACCCATCACCCTGAGTACTGAGCTCCGAGCACCCCGAGCACTGAGCACACAGCGCCCCGAGCACTGAGCACCCAGCGCCCCGAACACTGAGCACCCAGAACCCAGAGCACTGAGCACCCAGCACCCCGAGCACTGAGCACCCAGCACCCCGAGCAATGAGCTCCCAGCACCCTGAGTACTGAGCACCCAGCACCCCGAGTACTGACCACCCAGCAACGTGAGCACCGAGCCGCAAGCTCCCCAAGCACTGAGCACACAGCACCCTGAGCACTGAGCACCCAGTACCCTGAGTACTGAGCACTGAGCACCGCGAGTACTGAGCACCCAGCACCCCGAGCACTGAGCACCGAGCATCCCGAGCACTGAGCACCCAGCACCCCGAGCACTGAGCACCCAGCACCCCGAGCACTGAGCACCCAGCACCCTGAGCACTGAGCACCCAGCACCCTGAGCACTGAGCAGCCAGCACTCTGAGCACTGAGCACCCAGCACCCTGAGTACTGAGCACCCAGAACCCTGAGCACTGAGCACCCAGCACCCTGAGTACTGAGCACCCAACACCCCAAGCACTGAGCAACCTGAGTACTGAGCACCCAGCACCCCAAGCACTGAGCACCCTGAGTACTGAGCACCCAGCACCCTGAGTAATGAGCACCCAGCACCCCGTGCACTGAGCACCCAGCACCCCGAGCACTGAGCACCCAGCACCCTGAGCACTGAGCACCCAGCACCCCGAGCACTGAGCACCCAGAACCCCGTGCACTGAGCACCCAGCACCCCGAGCACTGAGCACCCAGCACCCTGAGCACTGAGCACCCAGCACCCTGAGCACTGAGCACACAGCACCCTGAGTACTGGGCACCCAACAGCCCAAGCACTGAGCACCCGAGCACCCTGAGTACTGAGCACCCAGCACTCTGAGCACTGAGCACCCAGCACCCTGAGCACTGAGCACCCAGCACCCCGAGCACTGAGGACCCAGCACCCTGAGCACTGAGGACCCAGCACCCCGAGCACTGAGCACTGAGCACCCTGCGTACTGAGCACCGAGCACCCTGAGTACTGAGCACCCAGCACCCTGAGTACTGAGCACCCAGCACCCTGAGTACTGAGCACCCAGCACCCTGAGTACTGAGCACCCAGCGTACTGAGCACCGAGCACCCTGAGCACTGAGCACCCAGCACCCTGAGTACTGAGCACCCAGCACCCTGAGTACTGAGCACCCAGCACCCTGAGTACTGAGCACCCAGCGTACTGAGCACCGAGCACCCTGAGCACTGAGCACCCAGCACCCTGAGTACTGAGCACCCAGCACCCCGAGCACTGAGCACCCAGCACCCTGAGCACTGTGCAACCAGCACCCTGAGCACTGAGCACCCAGCACCCTGAGCACTGAGCACCCAGCACCCTGAGTACTGAGCACCCAACGTACTGATCACCGAGCACCCTGAGCACTGAGCACCCAGCACCCTGAGCAATGTGCACCCGAGTACTGACTACCCAGCACCTTGAGCACTGAGCACCGAGCACCCTGAGCACTGATCACCCAGCACCCGGAGTACTGAGCACCCAGCACCCTGAGTACTAAGCTCCGAGCACCCTGAGTACTGAGCACCCAGCACCCTGAGCACTGAACACACAGCACCCTGAGTACTGAGCACCCCGAGCACTGAGCACCCAGCACACCGAGCACTGAGCACCCAGCACCCCGAGCACTGAGCACCCAGCACCCTGAGTACTGAGCACCCAGCACCCTGAGTACTGAGCACCCAGCACCGCGAGCACTGAGTACCCAGCACCCTGAGCACTGAGCACCCAGCACCCTGAGAACTAAGCACCCAGCACCCTGAGCACTGAGCACCCAGCACCCTGAGTACTGAGTACTGAGCACCCAGCACCCCGAGCACTGAGCACCCAGAACCCTGAGTACTGAGCACTGAGCACCCAGCACCCCGAGCACTGAGCACCCAGCACCCTGAGAACTGAGCACCCAGCACCCGAGGACTGAGCACCCAGCACCCTGAGTACTGAGCACCCAGCACCCCGAGCACTGAGCACCCAGCACCCTGAGTACTGAGCACCCAGCACCCTGAGGACTGAGCACCCAGCACCCCAAGCACTGAGCACCCAGCAACCTGAGCACTGAGCACCCTGAGTACTGAGCACTGAGCACCCTGAGTACTGAGCCATGAGCACCCTGAGTACTGAGCACAAAGCACCATTAGTACTGAGCACCCAGCACCCTGAGCACTGAGCACCGAGCACCCTGAGCACTGAGCACCCAGCACCCTGAGCACTGAGCACCCAGCACCCTGAGCACTGAGCACCCAGCACCCTGAGTACTGAGCACCCTGAGTACTGAGCACACAGCACGCTGAGCACTGAGCACCCAGCACCCGAGCACTGAGCACCCAGCACCCTGAGGACTGAGCACCCAGCACCCCGAGCACTGAGCACCCAGCACCCTGAGCACTGAGCAACCTGAGTACTGAGCACTGAGCACCGAGCACCCCGAGCACTGAGCACCCAGCACCCCGAGCACTGAACACCCAGCACCAAGAGCACTGAGCACCCAGCACCCTGAGCACTGAGCACCCAGCACCCTGAGCACTGAGCACCCAGCACCCCGAGCACTGAGCACCCAGCACCCCGTGCACTGAGCACCCAGCACCCCGAGCACTGAGCACCCAGCACCCTGAGTACTGAGCACCCAACGTACTGAGCACCGGGCACCCTGAGCACTGAGCACCCAGCACCCTGAGTACTGAGGACCCAGAACCCTGAGCAATGAGCACCCTGAGTACTGAGGACCCAGCACCTTGAGCACTGAGCACGGAGCACCCCAAGCACTGAGCACCCAGCACCCGGAGTACTGAGCACCCAGCACCCTGAGTACTAAGCACCGAGCACCCTGAGTACTGAGCACCCAGCACCCTGATCACTGAACACACAGAACCCTGAGTACTGAGCACCCCGAGCACTGAGCACCCAGCACCCTGAGTACAGAGCACCGAGCACCCCGAGCACTGAGCACCCAGCACCCCGAGCACTGAGCACCCAGCAGCCCGAGCACTGAGCACCCAGCACCCTGAGTACTGAGCACCCAGCACCCTGAGTACTGAGCACCCAGCACCCCGAGCACTGAGTACCCAGCACAGTGAGCACTGAGCACCCAGGACCCTGAGCACTGAGCACCCAGCACCCCGAGCACTGAGCACCCAGCACCCTGAGTACTGAGCACTGAGCACCCAGCACCCCGAGCACTGAGCACCCAGCACCCTGAGTACTGAGCACTGAGCACCTAGCACCCCGAGCACTGAGCACCCAGCACCCTGAGCACTGAGCACCCAGCACCCGAGTACTGATCACCCAGCACCCTGAGTACTGAGCACCCCGCACCCTGAGTACTGAGCACCCAGCACCCCGAGTACTGAGCACCCAGCACCCTGAGCACTGAGCACCCAGCACCCTGAGCACTGAGCACCCAGCACCCCGAGCAATGCGCACCCAGCACCCTGAGTACTGAGCACCCAGCACCTTGAGCACTGAGCACCCAGCACCCTGAGTAGTGAGCACCCAACGTACTGAGCACCGAGCACCCCGAGCACTGAGCACCCAGCACCCTGAGTACTGAGCACCGAGCACCCCGAGCACTGAGCACCCATCACCCTGAGTACTGAGCTCCGAGCACCCCGAGCACTGAGCACACAGCGCCCCGAGCACTGAGCACCCAGCGCCCCGAACACTGAGCACCCAGAACCCAGAGCACTGAGCACCCAGCACCCCGAGCACTGAGCACCCAGCACCCCGAGCAATGAGCTCCCAGCACCCTGAGTACTGAGCACCCAGCACCCCGAGTACTGACCACCCAGCAACGTGAGCACCGAGCCGCAAGCACCCCAAGCACTGAGCACACAGCACCCTGAGCACTGAGCACCCAGTACCCTGAGTACTGAGCACTGAGCACCGCGAGTACTGAGCACCCAGCACCCCGAACACTGAGCACCGAGCATCCCGAGCACTGAGCACCCAGCACCCCGAGCACTGAGCACCCAGCACCCCGAGCACTGAGCACCCAGCACCCTGAGCACTGAGCACCCAGCACCCTGAGCACTGAGCAGCCAGCACTCTGAGCACTGAGCACCCAGCACCCTGAGTACTGAGCACCCAGAACCCTGAGCACTGAGCACCCAGCACCCTGAGTACTGAGCACCCAACACCCCAAGCACTGAGCACCCTGAGTACTGAGCACCCAGCACCCCAAGCACTGAGCACCCTGAGTACTGAGCACCCAGCACCCTGAGTAATGAGCACCCAGCACCCCGACCACTGAGCACACAGCACCCTGAGTACTGAGCACTGAGCACCCTGAGTACTGAGCAGCCAGCACCCTGAGTACTGAGCACCCAGCGTACTGAGCACCGAGCACCCAGCACCCTGAGTACTGAGCACCCAGCACCCTGAGCACTGAGCACCCTGCACCCTGAGTACTGAGCACCGAGCACCCCGAGTACTGAGCACCCAGCACCCCGAGCACTGAGCACCCAGCACCCCGAGCACTGAGCACCCAGCACCCCGAGCACTGAGCACCCAGCACCCAGAGCACTGAGCACCCAGCACCCTGAGCACTGAGCACCCAGCACCCCAAGCACCGAGCACCCTGAGTACTAAGCACCGAGCACCCTGAGCACTGAGAACCCAGCACCCTGAGCACTGAATACCCAGCACCCTGAGCACTGAGCACCCAGCACCCTGAGCACTGAGCACCCAGCACCTCGAGCTCTGAGCACCCAGCACCCTGAGTACTGAGCACTGAGCACCCAGCACCCCGAGCACTGAGCACCTAGCACCCTGAGTACTGAGCACTGAGCACCCAGCACCCCGAGCACTGAGCACCCAGAACCCTGAGCACTGAGCACCCAGCACCCTGAGTAGTGAGCACCCAACGTACTGAGCACCGAGCACCCCGAGCACTGAGCACCCAGCACCCTGAGTACTGAGCACCGAGCACCCCGAGCACTGAGCACTGAGCACCCCGAGTACTGAGCACCCAGCAACGTGAGCACTGAGCCGCAAGCACCCCGAGCACTGAGCACCCACCACCCTGAGCACTGAGCACCCAGCACCCTGAGTACTGAGCACTGAGCACCCCGAGTACTGAGCACCCAGCACCCTGAGCACTGAGCACCGAGCATCCCGAGCACTGAGCACCCAGCACCCCGAACACTGAGCACCCAGCACCCCGAGCACTGAGCACCCCACACCCTGAGCACTGAGCACCCAGCACCCTGATCACTGAGCAGCCAGCACCCTGAGCACTGAGCACCTAGCACCCCGAGCACTGAGCACCCAGCACCCCGAGCACTGAGCACCCAGCACCCAGAGCACTGAGCACCCAGCACCCCGAGCCCTGAGCACACAGCACCCCGCGCACCGAGCACCCTGAGTACTAAGAACCGAGCACACTGAGCACTGAGCACCCAGCACCCTGAGTACTGAGCACCGAGCACCCAGAGTACTGAGCAGCCAGCACCCTGAGTACTGAGCACCCAGCGTACTGAGCACCAAGCACCCAGCGTACTGAGCACCGAGCACCCAGCACCCTGAGTACTGAGCACCCAGCACCCTGAGCACTGAGCACCCAGCACCCTGAGTACTGAGCACCGAGCACCCCGAGCACTGAGCACCCAGCACCCCGAGCACTGAGCACCCAGCACCCTGAGTACTGAGCACTGAGCACCCAGCACCCCGAGCACTGAGCACCCAGCACCCTGAGTACTGAACACTGAGCACCCAGCACCCCGAGCACTGAGCACCCAGCACCCTGAGCACTGAGCACCCAGCACCCTGAGCACTGAGCACCCAGCACCCGAGTACTGATCACCCAGCACCCTGAGTACTGAGCACCCCGCACCCTGAGTACTGAGCACCCAGCACCCTGAGTACTCAGCACCCAGCACCCTGAGCACTGAGCACCCAGCACCCTGAGCACTGAGCACCCAGCACCCCAAGCACTGCGCACCCAGCACCCTGAGTTCTGAGCACCCAGCACCCTGAGGACTGAGCACCCAGCACCCTGAGTAGTGAGCACCCAACGTACTGAGCACCGAGCACCCCGAGCACTGAGCACCCAGCACCCTGAGTACTGAGCACCGAGCACCCCGAGCACTGAGCACCCAGCACCCTGAGTACTGAGCTCGAGCACCCCGAGCACTGAGCACCCAGCGCCCCGAGCACTGAGCACCCAGCACCCCGAGCACTGAGCACCCAGCAGCCCGAGCAATGAGCACCCAGCACCCTGAGTACTGAGCACCCAGCACCCTGAGTACTGAGCTCGAGCACCCCGAGCACTGAGCACCCAGCACCCTGAGCACTGAGCACCCAGCACCCTGAGCACTGAGCAGCCAGCACCCCGAGCACTGAGCACCCAGCACGCCGAGCACTGAGCACCCAGCACCCCGAGCACTGAGCACCCAGCACCCTGAGTACTGAGCACCCAGCACCCTGAGTACTGAGCACCCAGCACCCCGAGCACTGAGCACCCAGCACCCCGAGCACTGAGCACACAGCACCCCGCGCACCGAGCACCCTGAGTACTAAGAACCGAGCACACTGAGCACTGAGCACCCAGCACCCTGAGTACTGAGCACCGAGCACCCAGAGTACTGAGCAGCCAGCACCCTGAGTACTGAGCACCCAGCGTACTGAGCACCGAGCACCCAGCGTACTGAGCACCGAGCACCCAGCACCCTGAGTACTGAGCACCCAGCACCCTGAGCACTGAGCACCCAGCACCCTGAGTACTGAGCACCGAGCACCCCGAGCACTGAGCACCCAGCACCCCGAGCACTGAGCACCCAGCACCCTGAGTACTGAGCACTGAGCACCCAGCACCCCGAGCACTGAGCACCCAGCACCCTGAGTACTGAGCACTGAGCACCCAGCACCCCGAGCACTGAGCACCCAGCACCCTGAGCACTGAGCACCCAGCACCCTGAGCACTGAGCACCCAGCACCCGAGTACTGATCACCCAGCACCCTGAGTACTGAGCACCCCGCACCCTGAGTACTGAGCACCCAGCACCCTGAGTACTCAGCACCCAGCACCCTGAGCACTGAGCACCCAGCACCCTGAGCACTGAGCACCCAGCACCCCAAGCACTGCGCACCCAGCACCCTGAGTTCTGAGCACCCAGCACCCTGAGGACTGAGCACCCAGCACCCTGAGTAGTGAGCACCCAACGTACTGAGCACCGAGCACCCCGAGCACTGAGCACCCAGCACCCTGAGTACTGAGCACCGAGCACCCCGAGCACTGAGCACCCAGCACCCTGAGTACTGAGCTCGAGCACCCCGAGCACTGAGCACCCAGCGCCCCGAGCACTGAGCACCCAGAACCCCGAGCACTGAGCACCCAGCACCCCGAGCACTGAGCACCCAGCAGCCCGAGCAATGAGCACCCCGCACCCTGAGTACTGAGCACCCAGCACCCTGAGTACTCAGCACCCAGCACCCTGAGCACTGAGCACCCAGCACCCTGAGCACTGAGCACCCAGCACCCCAAGCACTGCGCACCCAGCACCCTGAGTTCTGAGCACCCAGCACCCTGAGGACTGAGCACCCAGCACCCTGAGTAGTGAGCACCCAACGTACTGAGCACCGAGCACCCCGAGCACTGAGCACCCAGCACCCTGAGTACTGAGCACCGAGCACCCCGAGCACTGAGCACCCAGCACCCTGAGTACTGAGCTCGAGCACCCCGAGCACTGAGCACCCAGCGCCCCGAGCACTGAGCACCCAGAACCCTGAGCACTGAGCACCCAGCACCCCAAGCACTGAGCACCCTGAGTACTGAGCACCCAGCACCCTGAGTAATGAGCACCCAGCACCCCGAGCACTGAGCACCCAGCACCCTGAGTACTGAGCACCAAGCCCCCTGAGTACTGAGCAGCCAGCACCCTGAGTACTGAGCACCCAGCGTACTGAGCACCGAGCACCCAGCACCCTGAGTACTGAGCACCCAGCACCCTGAGCACTGAGCACCCAGCACCCTGAGTACTGAGCACCGAGCACCCCGAGTACTGAGCACCTAACACCACGAGCACTGAGCACCCAGCACCCCGAGCACCGAGCACCCTGAGTACTAAGCACCGAGCACCCTGAGCACTGAGCACCCAGCACCCTGAGCACTGAGCACCCAGCACCCTGAGTACTGAGCACCCAGCACCCTGAGTACTGAGCACCCAGCACCCCTAGCACTGAGCACAGAGCACCCTGAGCACTGAGCACCCAGCACCCCTAGCACTGAGCACCCAGCAACCTGAGTACTGAGCACCCAGCACCCCTAGCACTGAGCACCCAGCACCCTGAGTACTGAGCACCCAGCACCCTGAGCACTGAGCACCGAGCACCCTGAGTACTGAGCACCCAGCACCCTGAGTAATGAGCACCCAGCACCCCGAGCACTGAGCACCCAGCACCCTGAGTACTGAGCACCGAGCACCCTGAGTACTGAGCAGCCAGCACCCTGAGTACTGAGCACCCAGCGTACTGAGCACCGAGCACCCAGCACCCTGAGTACTGAGCACCCAGCACCCTGAGCACTGAGCACCCAGCACCCTGAGTACTGAGCACCGAGCACCCCGAGTACTGAGCACCTAACACCCCGAGCACTGAGCACCCAGCACCCCGAGCACTGAGCACCCAGCACCCCGAGCACTGAGCACACATCACCCAGAGCACTGAGCACCCAGCACCCCGAGCACTGAGCACCCAGCACCCCGAGCACCGAGCACCCTGAGTACTAAGCACCGAGCACCCTGAGCACTGAGCACCCAGCACCCTGAGCACTGAGCACCCAGCACCCTGAGTACTGAGCACCCAGCACCCTGAGTACTGAGCACCCAGCGCCCCGAGCACTGAGTACCCAGCACCCTGAGCACTGAGTACCCAGCACCCTGAGCACTGAGCACCCAGCACCCTGAGCAATGAGCACCCAGCACCCTGAGCACTGAGCACCCAGCACACTGAGTACTGAGCACTGAGCACCCAGCACCCCGAGCACTGAGCACCCAGCACCCTGAGTACTGAGCACTGAGCACCCAGCACCCCGAGCACTGAGCACCCAGCACCCTGAGCACTGAGCACCCAGCACCCGAGTACTGATCACCCAGCACCCTGAGGACTGAGCACCCAGCACCCTGAGTACTGAGCACCCAGTACCCCGAGTACTGAGCACCCAGCACACTGAGCACTGAGCACCCTGCACCCTGAGCACTGAGCACCAAGCACCCCGAGCACTGCGCACCCAGCACCCTGAGCACAGAGCACCCAGCACCCTGAGCACTGAGCACCCAGCACCCTGAGCCCTGAGCACCCAGCACCCTGAGCACTGAGCACCCAGCACCCTGAGTATTGAGCACCCAACGTACTGAGCACCGAGCACCCCGAGCACTGAGCACCCAGCACGCTGAGTACTGAGCACGGAGCACCCCGAGCACTGAGCACCCAGCAGCCTGAGTACTGAGCTCCAAGCACCCCGAGCACTGAGCACCCAGAACCCCGAGCACTGAGCACCCAGCTGCACGAGCACTGAGCAGCCAGCACCACGAGCACTGAGCACACAGCACCCCGAGCACTGAGCACCCAGCACCCTGAGTACTGAGCACCCAGCACCCTGAGTACTGAGCACCCAGCACCCAGAGCTCTGAGCACCCAGCACCCTGAGTACTGAGCACCAAACACCCCAAGCACTGAGCACCCTGAGTACTGAGCACCCAGCACCCCAAGCACAGAGCACCCTGAGTACTGAGCACCAAGCACCCTGAGTACTGAGCACCGAGCACCCTGAGTACTGAGCAGCCAGCACCCTGAGTACTGAGCACCCAGCGTACTGAGCAACGAGCACCCAGCACCCTGAGTACTGAGCACCCAGCACCCTGAGCACTGAGCACCCAGCACCCTGAGTACTGAGCTCGAGCACACCGAGCACTGAGCACCCAGCGCCCCGAGCACTGAGCACCCAGAACCCCGAGCACTGAGCACCCAGCACCCCGAGCACTGAGCACCCAGCAGCCCGAGCAATGAGCACCCAGCACCCTGAGTATTGAGCACCCAGCACCCTGAGTACTGAGCTCGAGCACCCCGAGCACTGAGCACCCAGCACCCTGAGCACTGAGCACCCAGCACCCTGAGCACTGAGCAGCCAGCACCCCGAGCACTGAGCACCCAGCACGCCGAGCACTGAGCACCCAGCACCCCGAGCACTGAGCACCCAGCACCCTGAGTACTGAGCACCCAGCACCCTGAGTACTGAGCACCCAGCACCCTGAGCACTGAGCACCCAGCAACCTGTGTACTCAGCACCCAACACCCCAAGCACTGAGCACCCTGAGTACTGAGCACCCAGCACCCTGAGTAATGAGCACCCAGCACCCCGAGCACTGAGCACCCAGCACCCTGAGTACTGAGCACCGAGCCCCCTGAGTACTGAGCAGCCAGCACCCTGAGTACTGAGCACCCAGCGTACTGAGCACCGAGCACCCAGCACCCTGAGTACTGAGCACCCAGCACCCTGAGCACTGAGCACCCAGCACCCTGAGTACTGAGCACCGAGCACCCCGAGTACTGAGCACCTAACACCCCGAGCACTGAGCACCCAGCACCCCGAGCACCGAGCACCCTGAGTACTAAGCACCGAGCACCCTGAGCACTGAGCACCCAGCACCCTGAGCACTGAGCACCCAGCACCCTGAGTACTGAGCACCCAGCACCCCGAGCACTGAGCACCCAGCAGCCCGAGCAATGAGCACCCAGCACCCTGAGTACTGAGCACCCAGCACCCTGAGTACTGAGCTCGAGCACCCCGAGCACTGAGCACCCAGCACCCTGAGCACTGAGCACCCAGCACCCTGAGCACTGAGCAGCCAGCACCCCGAGCACTGAGCACCCAGCACGCCGAGCACTGAGCACCCAGCACCCCGAGCACTGAGCACCCAGCACCCTGAGTACTGAGCACCCAGCACCCTGAGTACTGAGCACCCAGCACCCCGAGCACTGAGCACACAGCACCCCGAGCACTGAGCACACAGCACCCCGCGCACCGAGCACCCTGAGTACTAAGAACCGAGCACACTGAGCACTGAGCACCCAGCACCCTGAGTACTGAGCACCGAGCACCCAGAGTACTGAGCAGCCAGCACCCTGAGTACTGAGCACCCAGCGTACTGAGCACCGAGCACCCAGCGTACTGAGCACCGAGCACCCAGCACCCTGAGTACTGAGCACCCAGCACCCTGAGCACTGAGCACCCAGCACCCTGAGTACTGAGCACCGAGCACCCCGAGCACTGAGCACCCAGCACCCCGAGCACTGAGCACCCAGCACCCTGAGTACTGAGCACTGAGCACCCAGCACCCCGAGCACTGAGCACCCAGCACCCTGAGTACTGAGCACTGAGCACCCAGCACCCCGAGCACTGAGCACCCAGCACCCTGAGAACTGAGCACCCAGCACCCTGAGCACTGAGCACCCAGCACCCGAGTACTGATCACCCAGCACCCTGAGTACTGAGCACCCCGCACCCTGAGTACTGAGCACCCAGCACCCTGAGTACTCAGCACCCAGCACCCTGAGCACTGAGCACCCAGCACCCTGAGCACTGAGCACCCAGCACCCCAAGCACTGCGCACCCAGCACCCTGAGTTCTGAGCACCCAGCACCCTGAGGACTGAGCACCCAGCACCCTGAGTAGTGAGCACCCAACGTACTGAGCACCGAGCACCCCGAGCACTGAGCACCCAGCACCCTGAGTACTGAGCACCGAGCACCCCGAGCACTGAGCACCCAGCACCCTGAGTACTGAGCTCGAGCACCCCGAGCACTGAGCACCCAGCGCCCCGAGCACTGAGCACCCAGAACCCCGAGCACTGAGCACCCAGCACCCCGAGCACTGAGCACCCAGCAGCCCGAGCAATGAGCACCCCGCACCCTGAGTACTGAGCACCCAGCACCCTGAGTACTCAGCACCCAGCACCCTGAGCACTGAGCACCCAGCACCCTGAGCACTGAGCACCCAGCACCCCAAGCACTGCGCACCCAGCACCCTGAGTTCTGAGCACCCAGCACCCTGAGGACTGAGCACCCAGCACCCTGAGTAGTGAGCACCCAACGTACTGAGCACCGAGCACCCCGAGCACTGAGCACCCAGCACCCTGAGTACTGAGCACCGAGCACCCCGAGCACTGAGCACCCAGCACCCTGAGTACTGAGCTCGAGCACCCCGAGCACTGAGCACCCAGCGCCCCGAGCACTGAGCACCCAGAACCCTGAGCACTGAGCACCCAGCACCCCAAGCACTGAGCACCCTGAGTACTGAGCACCCAGCACCCTGAGTAATGAGCACCCAGCACCCCGAGCACTGAGCACCCAGCACCCTGAGTACTGAGCACCAAGCCCCCTGAGTACTGAGCAGCCAGCACCCTGAGTACTGAGCACCCAGCGTACTGAGCACCGAGCACCCAGCACCCTGAGTACTGAGCACCCAGCACCCTGAGCACTGAGCACCCAGCACCCTGAGTACTGAGCACCGAGCACCCCGAGTACTGAGCACCTAACACCACGAGCACTGAGCACCCAGCACCCCGAGCACCGAGCACCCTGAGTATTAAGCACCGAGCACCCTGAGCACTGAGCACCCAGCACCCTGAGCACTGAGCACCCAGCACCCTGAGTACTGAGCACCCAGCACCCTGAGTACTGAGCACCCAGCACCCCTAGCACTGAGCACAGAGCACCCTGAGCACTGAGCACCCAGCACCCCTAGCACTGAGCACCCAGCAACCTGAGTACTGAGCACCCAGCACCCCTAGCACTGAGCACCCAGCACCCTGAGTACTGAGCACCCAGCACCCTGAGCACTGAGCACCGAGCACCCTGAGTACTGAGCACCCAGCACCCTGAGTAATGAGCACCCAGCACCCCGAGCACTGAGCACCCAGCACCCTGAGTACTGAGCACCGAGCACCCTGAGTACTGAGCAGCCAGCACCCTGAGTACTGAGCACCCAGCGTACTGAGCACCGAGCACCCAGCACCCTGAGTACTGAGCACCCAGCACCCTGAGCACTGAGCACCCAGCACCCTGAGTACTGAGCACCGAGCACCCCGAGTACTGAGCACCTAACACCCCGAGCACTGAGCACCCAGCACCCCGAGCACTGAGCACCCAGCACCCCGAGCACTGACCACACATCACCCAGAGCACTGAGCACCCAGCACCCCGAGCACTGAGCACCCAGCACCCCGAGCACCGAGCACCCTGAGTACTAAGCACCGAGCACCCTGAGCACTGAGCACCCAGCACCCTGAGCACTGAGCACCCAGCACCCTGAGTACTGAGCACCCAGCACCCTGAGTACTGAGCACCCAGCGCCCCGAGCACTGAGTACCCAGCACCCTGAGCACTGAGTACCCAGCACCCTGAGCACTGAGCACCCAGCACCCTGAGCAATGAGCACCCAGCACCCTGAGCACTGAGCACCCAGCACACTGAGTAGTGAGCACTGAGCACCCAGCACCCCGAGCACTGAGCACCCAGCACCCTGAGTACTGAGCACTGAGCACCCAGCACCCCGAGCACTGAGCACCCAGCACCCTGAGCACTGAGCACCCAGCACCCGAGTACTGATCACCCAGCACCCTGAGGACTGAGCACCCAGCACCCTGAGTACTGAGCACCCAGTACCCCGAGTACTGAGCACCCAGCACACTGAGCACTGAGCACCCTGCACCCTGAGCACTGAGCACCAAGCACCCCGAGCACTGCGCACCCAGCACCCTGAGCACAGAGCACCCAGCACCCTGAGCACTGAGCACCCAGCACCCTGAGCACTGAGCACCCAGCACCCTGAGCACTGAGCACCCAGCACCCTGAGTATTGAGCACCCAACGTACTGAGCACCGAGCACCCCGAGCACTGAGCACCCAGCACGCTGAGTACTGAGCACGGAGCACCCCGAGCACTGAGCACCCAGCAGCCTGAGTACTGAGCTCCAAGCACCCCGAGCACTGAGCACCCAGAACCCCGAGCACTGAGCACCCAGCTGCACGAGCACTGAGCAGCCAGCACCACGAGCACTGAGCACCCAGCACCCCGAGCACTGAGCACCCAGCACCCTGAGTACTGAGCACACAGCACCCTGAGTACTGAGCACCCAGCACCCAGAGCTCTGAGCACCCAGCACCCTGAGTACTGAGCACCAAACACCCCAAGCACTGAGCACCCTGAGTACTGAGCACCCAGCACCCCAAGCACAGAGCACCCTGAGTACTGAGCACCAAGCACCCTGAGTACTGAGCACCGAGCACCCTGAGTACTGAGCAGCCAGCACCCTGAGTACTGAGCACCCAGCGTACTGAGCAACGAGCACCCAGCACCCTGAGTACTGAGCACCCAGCACCCTGAGCACTGAGCACCCAGCACCCTGAGTACTGAGCTCGAGCACACCGAGCACTGAGCACCCAGCGCCCCGAGCACTGAGCACCCAGAACCCCGAGCACTGAGCACCCAGCACCCCGAGCACTGAGCACCCAGCAGCCCGAGCAATGAGCACCCAGCACCCTGAGTATTGAGCACCCAGCACCCTGAGTACTGAGCTCGAGCACCCCGAGCACTGAGCACCCAGCACCCTGAGCACTGAGCACCCAGCACCCTGAGCACTGAGCAGCCAGCACCCCGAGCACTGAGCACCCAGCACGCCGAGCACTGAGCACCCAGCACCCCGAGCACTGAGCACCCAGCACCCTGAGTACTGAGCACCCAGCACCCTGAGTACTGAGCACCCAGCACCCTGAGCACTGAGCACCCAGCAACCTGTGTACTCAGCACCCAACACCCCAAGCACTGAGCACCCTGAGTACTGAGCACCCAGCACCCTGAGTAATGAGCACCCAGCACCCCGAGCACTGAGCACCCAGCACCCTGAGTACTGAGCACCGAGCCCCCTGAGTACTGAGCAGCCAGCACCCTGAGTACTGAGCACCCAGCGTACTGAGCACCGAGCACCCAGCACCCTGAGTACTGAGCACCCAGCACCCTGAGCACTGAGCACCCAGCACCCTGAGTACTGAGCACCGAGCACCCCGAGTACTGAGCACCTAACAACCCGAGCACTGAGCACCCAGCACCCCGAGCACCGAGCACCCTGAGTACTAAGCACCGAGCACCCTGAGCACTGAGCACCCAGCACCCTGAGCACTGAGCACCCAGCACCCTGAGTACTGAGCACCCAGCACCCTGAGTACTGAGCACCCAGCACCCCTAGCACTGAGCACAGAGCACAATGAGCACTGAGCACCCAGCACCCCTAGCACTGAGCACCCAGCAACCTGAGTACTGAGCACCCAGCACCCCTAGCACTGAGCACCCAGCACCCTGAGTACTGAGCACCCAGCACCCTGAGCACTGAGCACTGAGCACCCTGAGTACTGAGCACCAAGCACCCTGAGTAATGAGCACCCAGCACCCCGAGCACTGAGCACCCAGCACCCTGAGTACTGAGCACCGAGCACCCTGAGTACTGAGCAGCCAGCACCCTGAGTACTGAGCACCCAGCGTACTGAGCACCGAGCACCCAGCACCCTGAGTACTGAGCACCCAGCACCCTGAGCACTGAGCACCCAGCACCCTGAGTACTGAGCACCGAGCACCCCGAGTACTGAGCACCTAACACCCCGAGCACTGAGCACCCAGCACCCCGAGCACTGAGCACCCAGCACCCCGAGCACTGAGCACACATCACCCAGAGCACTGAGCACCCAGCACCCCGAGCACTGAGCACCCAGCACCCCGAGCACCGAGCACCCTGAGTACTAAGCACCGAGCACCCTGAGCACTGAGCACCCAGCACCCTGAGCACTGAGCACCCAGCACCCTGAGTACTGAGCACCCAGCACCCTGAGTACTGAGCACCCAGCACCCCGAGCACTGAGTACCCAGCACCCTGAGCACTGAGTACCCAGCACCCTGAGCACTGAGCACCCAGCACCCTGAGCAATGAGCACCCAGCACCCTGAGCACTGAGCACCCAGCACACTGAGTACTGAGCACTGAGCACCCAGCACCCCGAGCACTGAGCACCCAGCACCCTGAGTACTGAGCACTGAGCACCCAGCACCCCGAGCACTGAGCACCCAGCACCCTGAGCACTGAGCACCCAGCACCCGAGTACTGATCACCCAGCACCCTGAGGACTGAGCACCCAGCACCCTGAGTACTGAGCACCCAGTACCCCGAGTACTGAGCACCCAGCAGCCTGAGTACTGAGCTCCGAGCACCCCGAGCACTGAGCACCCAGAACCCCGAGCACTGAGCACCCAGCTGCACGAGCACTGAGCAGCCAGCACCACGAGCACTGAGCACCCAGCACCCCGAGCACTGAGCACCCAGCACCCTGAGTACTGAGCACCAAGCACCCTGAGTACTGAGCACCCAGCACCCAGAGCTCTGAGCACCCAGCACCCTGAGTACTGAGCACCCAACACCCCAAGCACTGAGCACCCTGAGTACTGAGCACCAAGCACCCCAAGCACAGAGCACCCTGAGTACTGAGCACCAAGCACCCTGAGTACTGAGCACCGAGCACCCTGAGTACTGAGCAGCCAGCACCCTGAGTACTGAGCACCCAGCGTACTGAGCAACGAGCACCCAGCACCCTGAGTACTGAGCACCCAGCACCCTGAGCACTGAGCACCCAGCACCCTGAGTACTGAGCACCGAGCAGCCCGAGTACTGAGCACCCAGCACCCCGAGCACTGAGCACCCAGCACCCTGAGTACTGAGCACCGAGCAACCCGAGCACTGAGCACACAGCACCCCGAGCACTGAGCACCCAGCAGCCCGAGCACTGAGCACCCAACACCCTGAGTACTGAGGACTGAGCACCCTGAGCACTGTGCACCCAGCACCCTTAGTACTGAGCACCCAGCACCCTGAGTACTGAGCACCCAACACCCCAAGCACTGAGCACCCTGAGTACTGATCACCCAGCACCCCAAGCACTGAGCACCCAGCACCCTGAGTACTGAGCACCGAGCAACCCGAGCACTGAGCACACAGCACCCCGAGCACTGAGCACCCAGCAGCCCGAGCACTGAGCACCCAACACCCTGAGTACTGAGGACTGAGCACCCTGAGCACTGTGCACCCAGCACCCTTAGTACTGAGCACCCAGCACCTTGAGTAATGAGCACCCAGCACCCCGAGCACTGAGCACCCAGCACCCTGAGCACTGAGGACCGAGCACCCTGAGTACTAAGCACCCAGCACCCTGAGTACTGAGCACCCAGCACCCTGAGCACTGAGCACCCAGCACGCTGAGTACTGAGCACTGAGCACCCTGAGTACTGATCTCCGAGCACCCTGAGCACTGAGCACCCAGCACGCTGAGTACTGAGCACTGAGCACTCTGAGTACTGAGCACCGAGCACCCGGAGTACTGAGCACCCAGCACTCTGAGCACTTAGCACCCAGCACCCTGAGCACTGAGCACCCAGCACCCCGAGTACTGAGCACCCAGCACCCTGAGCACTGAGCACCCAGCACCCCGAGCACTGAGCACTGAGCACCCTAAGTACTGAGCACTGAGCACCCTGAGTACTAAGCACCCAGCACCCTGAGTACTGAGCACCCAGCACCCTGAGTACTGAGCACCCAGCACCCTGAGTAATGAGCACCCAGCGTACTGAGCACCGAGCACCCCGAGCACTGAGCACCCAGCACCCTGAGTACTGAGCACCCAGCACCCCGAGCACTGAGCACCCAGCACCCTGAGTACTGAGCACCGAGCACCCTGAGTACTGATCACCCAGCACCCTGAGTACTGAGCACCCAGCGTACTGAGCACTGAGCATCCAGCACCCTGAGTACTGAGCACCCAGCACCATGAGCACTGAGCACCCAGCACCGTGAGTACTGAGCACCCAGCACCCTGAGCACTGAGCACCCAGCACCCCGAGCACCAAGCACCCAGCACCCTGAGCACTGAGCACCCAGCACCCTGAGCACCGAGCACCCAGCACCCTGAGCACTGAGCACCCAGCACCCTGAGTACTGAGCACCCAACGTACTGAGCACCGAGCACCCTGAGCACTGAGCACCCAGCACCCTGAGCACTGAGCACCCAGCACCCTGAGCAATGAGCACCCTGAGTACTGAGCACCCAGCAACTTGAGGACTGAGCACCGAGCACCCTGAGCACTGAGCACCCAGCACCCGGAGTACTGAGCACCCAGCACCCTGAGTACTAAGCACCGAGCACCCTGAGTACTGAGCACCCAGCACCCTGAGCACTGGACACACAGCACCCTGAGTACTGAGCACCCCGAGCACTGAGCACCCAGTACCCTGAGTACTGAGCACCGAGCACCAGAGCAATGAGCACCCAGCACACTGAGCACTGAGCACCCAGCAGCCCGAGCACTGAGCCTCCAGCACCCTGAGTACTGAGCACCCAGCACCCTGAGTACTGAGCACCCAGCACCCCGAGCACTGAGTACCCAGCACCCTGAGCACTGAGCAATCAGCACCCTGAGGACTGAGCACCCAGCACCCCAAGCACTGAGCACCCAGCACCCTGAGTACTGAGCACTGAGCACCCAGCACCCCGAGCACTGAGCACCCACCACCCTGGGTACTGAGCACTGAGCACCCAGCACCCCGAGCACTGAGCACCCAGCACCCTGAGCACTGAGCACCCAGCACCCGAGTACTGATCACCCAGCACCCTGAGTACTGAGCACCCCGCACCCTGAGTACTGAGCACCCAGCACCCTGAGTACTGAGCACCCAGCACCTTGAGTACTGAGCACCCCGCACCCCGAGTACTGAGCACCCTGAGTACTGAGCCCCCAGCACCCTGAGTACTGAGCACCCTGCACCCCGAGCACTGAGCTCCCTGAGTACTGAGCACCCAGCACCCTGAGTACTGAGCACCCAGCACCCTGAGGACTGAGCACTGAGCACCCAGAGAACTGAGCACCCAGCACCCCGAGGACTGAGCACCCAGCACCCTGAGCACTGAGCACTGAGCACCCAGCACCCTGTGCACTGAGCACTGAGCACCCAGCACCCTGAGCACTGAGCACCCAGCACCCCGAGCACTGAGTACCCAGCACCCTGAGTACTGAGCACCCAGCACTCTGAGCACTGAGCACCCAGCACCCTTAGTACTGAGCACCCAGCACCCTGAGCACTGAGCACCCAGCACCCTGAGTACTGAGCATCCAGCACCCCGAGCACTGAGCACCCAGCACCCTGAGTACTGAGCACTGAGCACCCAGCACCCCGAGCACTGAGCACCCAGCACCCTGATTACTGAGCACTGAGCACCCAGCACCCTGAGCACTGAGCACCCAGCACCCTGAGCACTGAGCACCCAGTACCCCGAGTACTGAGCACCCAGCACCCTGAGCACTGAGCACCCTGCACACTGAGCACGGCGCACCCAGCACCCCGAGCACTGCGCACCCAGCACCCTGAGTACTGAGCACCCAGCACCCTGAGCACTGAGCACCCAGCACCCTGAGCACTGAGCACCCAGCACCCTGAGCACTGAGCACCCAGCACCCTGAGCACTGAGCACCCAGCACCCTGAGTAGTGAGCACCCAACGTACTGAGCACCGAGCACCCCGAGCACTGAGCACCCAGCACCCTGAGTACTGAGCACCGAGCACCCCGAGCACTGAGCACCCAGCACCCTGAGTACTGAGCTCCGAGCACCCCGAGTTCTGAGCACCCAGTGGGCCGAGCACGGAGCACCCAGAACCCCGAGCACTGAGCACCCAGCACCCCGAGCACTGAGCACCCAGCACCCCGAGCCCTGAGCACCCAGCACCCTGAGTACTGAGCACCGAGCACCCCGAGCACTGAGCACCCAGCACCCCGAGCACTGAGCACCCAGCAGCCCGAGCACTGAGCACCCAGCACCCTGAGTACTGAGCACTGAGCACCCTGAGGACTGGGCACCCAGCACCCTGAGTACTGAGCACCCAGCACCCTGAGTACTGAGCACCCAACACCCCAAGCACTGAGCACCCTGAGAACTGAGCACCCAGCACCGCAAGCACTGAGCACCCTGAGTACTGAGCACCCAGCACCCTGAGTAATGAGCACCCAGCATCCCGGGCACTGAGGACCGAGCACCCTGAGTACTAAGCACCCAGCACCCTGAGTACTGAGCACCCATCACCCTGTGCACTGAGCACCCAGCACGCTGAGTACTGAGCACTGAGCACCCTGAGTACTGAGCACCGAGCACCCTGAGCACTGAGCACCCAGCACGCTGAGTACTGAGCACTGAGCACTCTGAGTACTGAGCACCGAGCACCCGGAGTACTGAGCACCCAGCACTCTGAGCACTGAGCACCCAGCACCCTGAGCACTGAGCACAGAGCACCCAGAGCACTGAGCACCCAGCACCCTGAGCACTGAGCACCCAGCACCCCGAGCACTGAGCACTGAGCACCCTAAGTACTGAGCACTGAGCACCCTGAGTACTAAGCACCCAGCACCCTGAGTACTGAGCACCCAGCACCCTGAGTACTGAGCACCCAGCACCCTGAGTACTGAGCACCCAGCGTACTGAGCACCGAGCACCCCGAGCACTGAGCACCCAGCACCCTGAGTACTGAGCACCCAGCACCCCGAGCACTGAGCACCCAGCACCCTGAGTACTGAGCACCGAGCACCCTGAGTACTGAGCACCCAGCACCCTGAGTACTGAGCACCCAGCGTACTGAGCACCGAGCACCCAGCACCCTGAGTACTGAGCACCCAGCACCATGAGCACTGAGCACCCAGCACCCTGAGTACTGAGCACTGAGCACCCTGAGTACTGAGCACCGAGCACTACGAGCACTGAGCACCCAGCACCCCGAGCACCGAGCACCCAGCACCCTGAGCACCGAGCACCCAGCACCCTGAGCACTGAGGACCCAGCACCCTGAGCACTGAGCACCCAGCACCCTGAGTACTGAGCACCCAACGTACTGAGCACCGAGCACCCTGAGCACTGAGCACCCAGCACCCTGAGTACTGAGCACCCAGCACCCTGAGCAATGAGCACCCTGAGTACTGAGCACCCAGCAACTTGAGCACTGAGCACCGAGCACAACGAGCACTGAGCACCCAGCACAAGGAGTACTGAGCACCCAGCACCCTGAGCACTGAGCACCCAGCACCCCGAGCACCGAGCACCCAGCACCCTGAGCACTGAGCACCCAGCACCCTGAGCACCGAGCACCCAGCACCCTGAGCACTGAGCACCCAGCACCCTGAGTACTGAGCACCCAACGTACTGAGCACCGAGCAACCTGAGCACTGAGCACCCAGCACCCTGAGCACTGAGCACCCAGCACCCTGAGCAATGAGCACCCTGAGTACTGAGCACCCAGCAACTTGAGGACTGAGCACCGAGCACCCCGAGCACTGAGCAGCCAGCACCCGGAGTACTGAGCACCCAGCACCCTGAGTACTAAGCACCGAGCACCCTGAGTACTGAGCACCCAGCACCCTGAGCACTGGACACACAGCACCCTGAGTACTGAGCACCCCGAGCACTGAGCACCCAGTACCCTGAGTACTGAGCACCGAGCACCAGAGCAATGAGCACCCAGCACACTGAGCACTGAGCACCCAGCAGCCCGAGCACTGAGCCCCCAGCACCCTGAGTACTGAGCACCCAGCACCCTGAGTACTGAGCACCCAGCACCCCGAGCACTGAGTACCCAGCACCCTGAGCACTGAGCACCCAGCACCCTGAGTACTGAGCACTGAGCACCCAGCACCCCGAGCACTGAGCACCCAGCACCCTGGGTACTGAGCACTGAGCACCCAGCACCCCGAGCACTGAGCACCCAGGACCCCAAGCACTGAGCACCCAGCACCCTGAGTACTGAGCACTGAGCACCCAGCACCCCGAGCACTGAGCACCCAGCACCCTGGGTACTGAGCACTGAGCACCCAGCACCCCGAGCACTGAGCACCCAGCACCCTGAGCACTGAGCACCCAGCACCCGAGTACTGATCACCCAGCACCCTGAGTACTGAGCACCCCGCACCCTGAGTACTGAGCACCCAGCACCCTGAGTACTGAGCACCCAGCACCTTGAGTACTGAGCACCCCGCACCCCGAGTACTGAGCACCCTGAGTACTGAGCCCCCAGCACCCTGAGTACTGAGCACCCTGCACCCCGAGCACTGAGCTCCCTGAGTACTGAGCACCCAGCACCCTGAGTACTGAGCACCCAGCACCCTGAGGACTGAGCACTGAGCACCCAGAGAACTGAGCACCCAGCACCCCGAGGACTGAGCACCCAGCACCCTGAGCACTGAGCACTGAGCACCCAGCACCCTGTGCACTGAGCACTGAGCACCCAGCACCCTGAGCACTGAGCACCCAGCACCCCGAGCACTGAGTACCCAGCACCCTGAGTACTGAGCACCCAGCACTCTGAGCACTGAGCACCCAGCACCCTTAGTACTGAGCACCCAGCACCCTGAGCACTGAGCACCCAGCACCCTGAGTACTGAGCATCCAGCACCCCGAGCACTGAGCACCCAGCACCCTGAGTACTGAGCACTGAGCACCCAGCACCCCGAGCACTGAGCACCCAGCACCCTGATTACTGAGCACTGAGCACCCAGCACCCTGAGCACTGAGCACCCAGCACCCTGAGCACTGAGCACACAGTACCCCGAGTACTGAGCACCCAGCACCCTGAGCACTGAGCACCCTGCACCCTGAGCACGGCGCACCCAGCACCCCGAGCACTGCGCACCCAGCACCCTGAGTACTGAGCACCCAGCACCCTGAGCACTGAGCACCCAGCACCCTGAGCACTGAGCACCCAGCACCCTGAGCACTGAGCACCCAGCACCCTGAGCACTGAGCACCCAGCACCCTGAGTAGTGAGCACCCAACGTACTGAGCACCGAGCACCCCGAGCACTGAGCACCCAGCACCCTGAGTACTGAGCACCGAGCACCCCGAGCACTGAGCACCCAGCACCCTGAGTACTGAGCTCCGAGCACCCCGAGTTCTGAGCACCCAGTGGGCCGAGCACGGAGCACCCAGAACCCCGAGCACTGAGCACCCAGCACCCCGAGCACTGAGCACCCAGCACCCCGAGCCCTGTGCACACAGCACCCTGAGTACTGAGCACCGTGCACCCCGAGCACTGAGCACCCAGCACCCCGAGCACTGAGCACCCAGCAGCCCGAGCACTGAGCACCCAGCACCCTGAGTACTGAGCACTGAGCACCCTGAGGACTGGGCACCCAGCACCCTGAGTACTGAGCACCCAGCACCCTGAGTACTGAGCACCCAACACCCCAAGCACTGAGCACCCTGAGAACTGAGCACCCAGCACCGCAAGCACTGAGCACCCTGAGTACTGAGCACCCAGCACCCTGAGTAATGAGCACCCAGCATCGCGGGCACTGAGGACCGAGCACCCTGAGTACTAAGCACCCAGCACCCTGAGTACTGAGCACCCATCACCCTGTGCACTGAGCACCCAGCACGCTGAGTACTGAGCACTGAGCACCCTGAGTACTGAGCACCGAGCACCCTGAGCACTGAGCACCCAGCACGCTGAGTACTGAGCACTGAGCACTCTGAGTACTGAGCACCGAGCACCCGGAGTACTGAGCACCCAGCACTCTGAGCACTGAGCACCCAGCACCCTGAGCACTGAGCACAGAGCACCCAGAGCACTGAGCACCCAGCACCCTGAGCACTGAGCACCCAGCACCCCGAGCACTGAGCACTGAGCACCCTAAGTACTGAGCACTGAGCACCCTGAGTACTAAGCACCCAGCACCCTGAGTACTGAGCACCCAGCACCCTGAGTACTGAGCACCCAGCACCCTGAGTACTGAGCACCCAGCACCCTGAGTACTGAGCACCCAGCACCCCGAGCACTGAGCACCCAGCACCCTGAGTACTGAGCACCGAGCACCCTGAGTACTGAGCACCCAGCACCCTGAGTACTGAGCACCCAGCGTACTGAGCACTGAGCACCCAGCACCCTGAGTACTGAGCACCCAGCACCATGAGCACTGAGCACCCAGCACCCTGAGTACTGAGCACTGAGCACCCTGAGTACTGAGCACCGAGCACTACGAGCACTGAGCACCCAGCACCCCGAGCACCGAGCACCCAGCACCCTGAGCACCGAGCACCCAGCACCCTGAGCACTGAGGACCCAGCACCCTGAGCACTGAGCACCCAGCACCCTGAGTACTGAGCACCCAACGTACTGAGCACCGAGCACCGTGAGCACTGAGCACCCAGCACCCTGAGTACTGAGCACCCAGCACCCTGAGCAATGAGCACCCTGAGTACTGAGCACCCAGCAACTTGAGCACTGAGCACCGAGCACAACGAGCACTGAGCACCCAGCACAAGGAGTACTGAGCAACCAGCACCCTGAGTACTAAGCACCGAGCACCCTGAGTACTGAGCACCCAGCACCCTGAGCACTGGACACACAGCAACCTGAGTACTGAGCACCCCGAGCACTGAGTACCCAGCACCCTGAGTACTGAGCACCGATCACCCCGAGCACTGAGCACCCAGCACCCTGAGCACTGAGCACCCAGCAGCAGCCCGAGCACTGAGCACCCAACACCCTGAGTACTGAGCACCGAGCACCCCGAGCACTGAGCACCCAGCACCCCGAGCACTGAGCACCCAGCAGCCCGAGCACTGAGCACCCAACACCCTGAGTACTGAGGACTGAGCACCCTGAGCACTTAGCACCCAGCACCCTGAGTACTGAGCACCCAGCACCCTGAGTACTGAGCACCCAACACCCCAAGCACTGAGCACCCTGAGTACTGAGCACCCAGCACCCCAAGCACTGAGCACCCTGAGTACTGAGCACCCAGCACCTTGAGTAATGAGCACCCAGCACCCCGAGCACTGAGCACCCAGCACCCTGAGCACTGAGGACCGAGCACCCTGAGTACTAAGCACCCAGCACCCTGAGTACTGAGCACCCAACGTACTGAGCACCGAGCACCCTGAGAACTGAGCACCCAGCACCCTGAGCACTGAGCACCCTGCACCCTGAGCAATGAGCACCCTGAGTACTGAGCACCCAGCACCTTGAGCACTGAGCACCGAGCACCCCGAGCACTGAGCACCCAGCACCCGGAGTACTGAGCACCCAGCATCCTGAGTACTAAGCACCGAGCAACCTGAGTACTGAGCACCCAGCACCCTGAGCACTGGACACACAGCACCCTGAGTACTGAGCACCCCGAGCACTGAGCACCCAGTACCCTGAGTACTAAGCACCGAGCACCCCGAGCACTGAGCACCCAGCACCCCGAGCACTGAGCACCCAGCAGCCCGAGCACTGAGCCCCCAGCACCCTGAGTACTGAGCACCCAGCACCCTGAGTACTGAGCACCAAGCACCCCGAGCACTGAGCACCGAGCACCCCGAACACTGCGCACCCAGAACCCCGAGCACTGAGCACCCAGCACCAAGAGCACTGAGCACCCAGCACCCTGAGCACTGAGCACCGAGCACCCCGAGCACTGAGCACCCAGCACCCCGAGCACTGAGCACCCAGCAGCCCGAGCACTGAGCACCCAACACCCTGAGTACTGAGGACTGAGCACCCTGAGCACTGAGCACCCAGCACCCTTAGTACTGAGCACCCAGCACCCTGAGTACTGAGCACCCAACACCCCAAGCACTGAGCACCCTGAGTACTGAGCACCCAGCACCCCAAGCACTGAGCACCCTGAGTACTGAGCACCCAGCACCTTGAGTAATGAGCACCCAGCACCCCGAGCACTGAGCACCCAGCACCCTGAGCACTGAGGACCGAGCACCATGAGTACTAAGCACCCAGCACCCTGAGTACTGAGCACCCAGCACCCCGAGAACTGAGCACCCAGCACCCTGAGCACTGAGGACCGAGCACCATGAGTACTAAGCACCCAGCACCCTGATTACTGATCACCGAGCACCCTGAGCACTGAGCACCCAGCACGCTGAGTACTGAGCACTGAGCACTCTGAGTACTGAGCACCGAGCACCCGGAGTACTGAGCACCCAGTACCCCGAGTACTGAGCACCCAGCACCCTGAGCACTGAGCACCCTGCACCCTGAGCACTGAGCACCCAGCACCCCGAGCACTGCGCACCCAGCACCCTGAGTACTGAGCACCCAGCACCCTGAGCACTGAGCACCCAGCACCCTGAGCACTGAGCACACAGCACCCTGAGCACTGAGCACCCAGCACCCTGAGTAGTGAGCACCCAACGTACTGAGCACCGAGCACCCCGAGCACTGAGCACCCAGCACCCTGAGTACTGAGCACCGAGCACCCCGAGCACTGAGCACCCAGCACCCTGAGTACTGAGCTCCGAGCACCCCGAGCACTGAGCACCCAGCGCGCCGAGCACTGAGCACCCAGAACCCCGAGCACAGAGCACCCTGAGTACTGAGCACCCAGCACCCTGATTACTGAGCACCGAGCACCCTGAGTACTGAGCACCCAGCACCACGAGCACTGAGCAGCCAGCACCACGAGCACTGAGCACCCAGCACCCCGAGTACTGAGCACCCAGCAGCCTGAGTACTGAGCACCCAGCACCCCGAGTACTGAGCACCCAGCAGCCTGAGTACTGAGCACCCAGCACCCTGAGTACTGAGCACCCAGCACCCTGAGCACTGAGCACCCAGCACCCTGAGTACTGAGCACCCAACACCCCAAGCACTGAGCACCCTGAGTACTGAGCACCCAGCACCCCAAGCACAGAGCACCCTGAGTACTGAGCACCCAGCACCTTGAGTACTGAGCACCCCGCACCCCGAGTACTGAGCACCCTGAGTACTGAGCCCCCAGCACCCTGAGTACTGAGCACCCTGCACCCCTAGCATTGAGCTCCCTGAGTACTGAGCACCCAGCACCCTGAGTACTGAGCACCCAGCACCCTGAGGACTGAGCACTGAGCACCCAGAGAACTGAGCACCCAGCACCCCGAGGACTGAGCACCCAGCACCCTGAGCACTGAGCACTGAGCACCCAGCACCCTGTGCACTGAGCACTGAGCACCCAGCACCCTGAGCACTGAGCACCCAGCACCCCGAGCACTGAGTATCCAGCACCCTGAGTACTGAGCACACAGCACTCTGAGCACTGAGCACCCAGCACCCTTAGTACTGAGCACCCAGCACCCCGAGCACTGAGCACCCAGCACCCTGAGTACTGAGCATCCAGCACCCCGAGCACTGAGCACCCAGCACCCTGAGTACTGAGCACTGAGCACCCAGCACCCCGAGCACTGAGCACCCAGCACCCTGATTACTGAGCACTGAGCACCCAGCACCCTGAGCACTGAGCACGCAGCACCCTGAGCACTGAGCACCCAGTACCCCGAGTACTGAGCACCCAGCACCCTGAGCACTGAGCACCCTGCACCCGGAGCACGGCGCACCCAGCACCCCGAGCACTGCGCACCGAGCACCCTGAGTACTGAGCACCCAGCACCCTGAGCACTGAGCACCCAGCACCCTGAGCACTGAGCACCCAGCACCCTGAGCACTGAGCACCCAGCACCCTGAGTAGTGAGCACCCAACGTACTGAGCACCGAGCACCCCGAGCACTGATCACCCAGCACCCTGAGTACTGAGCACCGAGCACCCCGAGCACTGAGCACCCAGCACCCTGAGTACTGAGCTCCGAGCACAACGAGTTCTGAGCACCCAGTGGGCCGAGCACGGAGCACCCAGAACCCCGAGCACTGAGCACCCAGCACCCCGAGCACTGAGCAGCCAGTACCCCGAGCACTGTGCACCCAGCACCCCGAGCACTGAGCACCCAGCACCCTGATTACTGAGCACCCAGCACCCTGAGTACTGAGCACCCAGCACCCTGAGCACTGAGCACCCAGCACCCTGAGTACTGAGCACCCAACACCCCAAGCACTGAGCACCCTGAGTACTGAGCACCCAGCACCCCAAGCACTGAGCACCCTGAGTACTGAGCACCCAGCACCCAGAATACTGAGCACCGAGCACCCTGAGTACTGAGCAGTAACCACCCTGAGTACTGAGCACCCAGCGTACTGAGCAACGAGCACCCAGCACCCTGAGTACTGAGCACCCAGCACCCTGAGCACTGAGCACCCAGAACCCTGAGTACTGAGCACCGAGCACCCCGAGTACTGAGCACCCAGCACCTCGAGCACTGAGCACCCAGCACCCTGAGTACTGAGCACCGAGCACCCCGAGCACTGAGCACCCAGCACCCCGAGCACTGAGCACCCAGCAGCCCGAGCACTGAGCACCCAGCACCCTGAGTACTGAGCACTGAGCACCCTGAGCACTGGGCACCCAGCACCCTGAGTACTGAGCACCCAGCACCCTGAGTACTGAGCACCCAACACCCCAAGCACTGAGCACCCTGAGAACTGAGCACCCAGCACCGCAAGCACTGAGCACCCTGAGTACTGAGCACCCAGCACCCCGAGAACTGAGCACCCAGCACCCTGAGCACTGAGGACCGAGCACCATGAGTACTAAGCACCCAGCACCCTGATTACTGATCACCGAGCACCCTGAGCACTGAGCACCCAGCACGCTGAGTACTGAGCACTGAGCACTCTGAGTACTGAGCACCGAGCACCCGGAGTACTGAGCACCCAGTACCCCGAGTACTGAGCACCCAGCACCCTGAGCACTGAGCACCCTGCACCCTGAGCACTGAGCACCCAGCACCCCGAGCACTGCGCACCCAGCACCCTGAGTACTGAGCACCCAGCACCCTGAGCACTGAGCACCCAGCACCCTGAGCACTGAGCACACAGCACCCTGAGCACT
Organism: Microtus oregoni; assembly: GCF_018167655.1. Taxonomy (NCBI): domain Eukaryota; kingdom Metazoa; phylum Chordata; class Mammalia; order Rodentia; family Cricetidae; genus Microtus; species Microtus oregoni. The sequence continues at coordinate 184,859 of NW_024544613.1, read as the reverse complement.
GAGCACCCAGCACCCTGAGTAGTGAGCACCCAACGTACTGAGCACCGAGCACCCCGAGCACTGAGCACCCAGCACCCTGAGTACTGAGCACCGAGCACCCCGAGCACTGAGCACCCAGCACCCTGAGTACTGAGCTCCGAGCACCCCGAGCACTGAGCACCCAGCGCGCCGAGCACTGAGCACCCAGAACCCCGAGCACAGAGCACCCTGAGTACTGAGCACCCAGCACCCTGATTACTGAGCACCGAGCACCCTGAGTACTGAGCACCCAGCACCACGAGCACTGAGCAGCCAGCACCACGAGCACTGAGCACCCAGCACCCCGAGTACTGAGCACCCAGCAGCCTGAGTACTGAGCACCCAGCACCCCGAGTACTGAGCACCCAGCAGCCTGAGTACTGAGCACCCAGCACCCTGAGTACTGAGCACCCAGCACCCTGAGCACTGAGCACCCAGCACCCTGAGTACTGAGCACCCAACACCCCAAGCACTGAGCACCCTGAGTACTGAGCACCCAGCACCCCAAGCACAGAGCACCCTGAGTACTGAGCACCCAGCACCTTGAGTACTGAGCACCCCGCACCCCGAGTACTGAGCACCCTGAGTACTGAGCCCCCAGCACCCTGAGTACTGAGCACCCTGCACCCCTAGCATTGAGCTCCCTGAGTACTGAGCACCCAGCACCCTGAGTACTGAGCACCCAGCACCCTGAGGACTGAGCACTGAGCACCCAGAGAACTGAGCACCCAGCACCCCGAGGACTGAGCACCCAGCACCCTGAGCACTGAGCACTGAGCACCCAGCACCCTGTGCACTGAGCACTGAGCACCCAGCACCCTGAGCACTGAGCACCCAGCACCCCGAGCACTGAGTATCCAGCACCCTGAGTACTGAGCACACAGCACTCTGAGCACTGAGCACCCAGCACCCTTAGTACTGAGCACCCAGCACCCCGAGCACTGAGCACCCAGCACCCTGAGTACTGAGCATCCAGCACCCCGAGCACTGAGCACCCAGCACCCTGAGTACTGAGCACTGAGCACCCAGCACCCCGAGCACTGAGCACCCAGCACCCTGATTACTGAGCACTGAGCACCCAGCACCCTGAGCACTGAGCACGCAGCACCCTGAGCACTGAGCACCCAGTACCCCGAGTACTGAGCACCCAGCACCCTGAGCACTGAGCACCCTGCACCCGGAGCACGGCGCACCCAGCACCCCGAGCACTGCGCACCGAGCACCCTGAGTACTGAGCACCCAGCACCCTGAGCACTGAGCACCCAGCACCCTGAGCACTGAGCACCCAGCACCCTGAGCACTGAGCACCCAGCACCCTGAGTAGTGAGCACCCAACGTACTGAGCACCGAGCACCCCGAGCACTGATCACCCAGCACCCTGAGTACTGAGCACCGAGCACCCCGAGCACTGAGCACCCAGCACCCTGAGTACTGAGCTCCGAGCACAACGAGTTCTGAGCACCCAGTGGGCCGAGCACGGAGCACCCAGAACCCCGAGCACTGAGCACCCAGCACCCCGAGCACTGAGCAGCCAGTACCCCGAGCACTGTGCACCCAGCACCCCGAGCACTGAGCACCCAGCACCCTGATTACTGAGCACCCAGCACCCTGAGTACTGAGCACCCAGCACCCTGAGCACTGAGCACCCAGCACCCTGAGTACTGAGCACCCAACACCCCAAGCACTGAGCACCCTGAGTACTGAGCACCCAGCACCCCAAGCACTGAGCACCCTGAGTACTGAGCACCCAGCACCCAGAATACTGAGCACCGAGCACCCTGAGTACTGAGCAGTAACCACCCTGAGTACTGAGCACCCAGCGTACTGAGCAACGAGCACCCAGCACCCTGAGTACTGAGCACCCAGCACCCTGAGCACTGAGCACCCAGAACCCTGAGTACTGAGCACCGAGCACCCCGAGTACTGAGCACCCAGCACCTCGAGCACTGAGCACCCAGCACCCTGAGTACTGAGCACCGAGCACCCCGAGCACTGAGCACCCAGCACCCCGAGCACTGAGCACCCAGCAGCCCGAGCACTGAGCACCCAGCACCCTGAGTACTGAGCACTGAGCACCCTGAGCACTGGGCACCCAGCACCCTGAGTACTGAGCACCCAGCACCCTGAGTACTGAGCACCCAACACCCCAAGCACTGAGCACCCTGAGAACTGAGCACCCAGCACCGCAAGCACTGAGCACCCTGAGTACTGAGCACCCAGCACCCTGAGTAATGAGCACCCAGCATCCCGGGCACTGAGGACCGAGCACCCTGAGTACTAAGCACCCAGCACCCTGAGTACTGAGCACCCATCACCCTGTGCACTGAGCACCCAGCACGCTGAGTACTGAGCACTGAGCACCATGAGTACTGAGCACCGAGCACCCTGAGCACTGAGCACCCAGCACGCTGAGTACTGAGCACTGAGCACTCTGAGTACTGAGCACCGAGCACCCGGAGTACTGAGCACCCAGCACTCTGAGCACTGAGCACCCAGCACCCTGAGCACTGAGCACCCAGCACCCAGAGCACTGAGCACCCAGCATTCTGAGCACTGAGCACCCAGCACCCTGAGTACTGAGCACCGATCACCCCGAGCACTGAGCACCCAGCACACCGAGCACTGAGCACCCAGCAGCCCGAGCACTGAGCACCCAACACCCTGAGTACTGAGCACCGAGCACCCCGAGCACTGAGCACCCAGCACCCCGAGCACTGAGCACCCAGCAGCCCGAGCACTGAGCACCCAACACCCTGAGTACTGAGGACTGAGCACCCTGAGCACTGAGCACCCAGCACCCTGAGTACTGAGCACCCAGCACCCTGAGTACTGAGCACCCAACACCCCAAGCACTGAGCACCCTGAGTACTGAGCACCCAGCACCCCAAGCACTGAGCACCCTGAGTACTGAGCACCCAGCACCTTGAGTAATGAGCACACAGCACCCCGAGCACTGAGCACCCAGCACCAAGAGCACTGAGGACCGAGAACCCTGAGTACTAAGCACCCAGCACCCTGAGTACTGAGCACCCAACGAACTGAGCACCGAGCACCCTGAGCCCTGAGCACCCAGCACCCTGAGCACTGAGCACCCAGCCCCCTGAGCAATGAGCACCCTGAGTACTGAGCACCCAGCACCTTGAGCACTGAGCACCGAGCACCCCGAGCACTGAGCACCCAGCACCCGGAGTACTGAGCACCCAGCACCCTGAGTACTAAGCACCGAGCAACCTGAGTACTGAGCACCCAGCACCCTGAGCACTGGACACACAGCAACCTGAGTACTGAGCACCCCGAGCACTGAGGACCCAGTACCCTGAGTACTAAGCACCGAGCACCCCGAGCACTGAGCACCCAGCACCCCGAGCACTGAGCACCCAGCAGCCCGAGCACTGAGCCCCCAGCACCCTGAGTACTGAGCACCCAGCACCCTGAGTACTGAGCACCAAGCACCCCGAGCACTGAGCACCGAGCACCCCGAGCACTGAGCACCCAGAACCCCGAGCACTGAGCACCCAGCACCAAGAGCACTGAGCACCCAGCACCCTGAGCACTGAGCACCGAGCACCCCGAGCACTGAGCACCCAGCACCCCGAGCACTGAGCACCCAGCAGCCCGAGCACTGAGCACCCAGCACCCCGAGCACTGAGCACCCAGCAGCCCGAGCACTGAGCACCCAACACCCTGAGTACTGAGGACTGAGCACCCTGAGCACTGAGCACCCAGCACCCTTAGTACTGAGCACCCAGCACCCTGAGTACTGAGCACCCAACACCCCAAGCACTGAGCACCCTGAGTACTGAGCACCCAGCACCCCAAGCACTGAGCACCCTGAGTACTGAGCACCCAGCACCTTGAGTAATGAGCACCCAGCACCCCGAGCACTGAGCACCCAGCACCCTGAGCACTGAGTACCGAGCACCATGAGTACTAAGCACCCAGCACCCTGAGTACTGAGCACCCAGCACCCTGAGCACTGAGCACCCAGCACGCTGAGTACTGAGCACTGAGCACCCTGAGTACTGATCACCGAGCACCCTGAGCACTGAGCACCCAGCACCCTGAGCACTGAGCACCCAGCACGCTGAGTACTGAGCACTGAGCACTCTGAGTACTGAGCACCGAGCACCCGGAGTACTGAGCACGAAGTACCCCGAGTACTGAGCACCCAGCACCCTGAGCACTGAGCACCCTGCACCCTGAGCACTGAGCACCCAGCACCCCGAGCACTGCGCAGCCAGCACCCTGAGTACTGAGAACCCAGCACCCTGAGCACTGAGCACCCAGCACCCTGAACACTGAGCACACAGCACCCTGAGCACTGAGCACCCAGCACCCTGAGTAGTGAGCACCCAACGTACTGAGCACCGAGCACCCCGAGCACTGAGCACCCAGCACCATGAGTACTGAGCACCCAGCACCCTGACTACTGAGCACCGAGCACGCTGAGTACTGAGCACCCAGCACCATGAGCACTGAGCAGCCAGCACCACGAGCACTGAGCACCCAGCACCCCGAGTACTGAGCACCCAGCACCCTGAGTACTGAGCACCCAGCACCCTGAGTACTGAGCACCCAGCACCCTGAGCACTGAGCACCCAGCACCCTGAGTACTGAGCACCCAACACCCCAAGCACTGAGCACCCTGAGTACTGAGCACCCAGCACCACAAGCACAGAGCACCCTGAGTACTGAGCACCCAGCACCCTGAGTACTGAGCACCGAGCACCCTGAGTACTGAGCAGCCAGCACCCTGAGTACTGAGCACCCAGCGTACTGAGCAACGAGCACCCAGCACCCTGAGTACTGAGCACCCAGCACCCTGAGCACTGAGCACCCAGCACCCTGAGTACTGAGCACCGAGCACCCCGAGTACTGAGCACCCAGCATCCCGTGCACTGAGCACCCAGCACCCTGAGTACTGAGCACCGAGCACCCCGAGCACTGAGCACCCAGCACCCCGAGCACTGAGCACCCAGCAGCCCGAGCACTGAGCACCCAACACCCTGACTACTGAGGACTGAGCACCCTGAGCACTGAGCACCCAGCACCCTGAGTACTGAGCACCCAGCACCCTGAGTACTGAGCACCCAACACCCCAAGCACTGAGCACCCTGAGTACTGAGCCCCCAGCACCCCAAGCACTGAGCACCCTGAGTACTGAGCACCGAGCACCTTGAGTAATGAGCACCCAGCACCCCGAGCACTGAGCACCCAGCACCCTGAGCACTGAGGACCGAGCACCCTGAGTACTAAGCACCGAGCACCCTGAGTACTGAGCACCCAGCACCCTGAGCACTGAGCACCCAGCACGCTGAGTACTGAGCACTGAGCACCCTGAGTACTGATCACCGAGCACCCTGAGCACTGAGCACCCACCACGCTGAGTACTGAGCACTGAGCACTCTGAGTACTGAGCACCGAGCACCCGGAGTACTGAGCACCCTGCACTCTGAGCACTTAGCACCCAGCACCCTGAGCACTGAGCACCCAGCACCCCGAGCACTGAGCACCCAGCACCCTGAGCACTGAGCACCCAGAACCCCGAGCACTGAGCACTGAGCACCCTAAGTACTGAGCACTGAGCACCCTGAGTACTAAGCACCCAGCACCCTGAGTACTGAGCACCCAGCACCCTGAGTACTGAGCACCCAGCACCCTGAGTACTGAGCACCCAGCGTACTGAGCACCGAGCACCCCGAGCACTGAGCACCCAGCACCCTGAGTACTGAGCACCCAGCACCCCGAGCAATGAGCACCCAGCACCCTGAGTACTGAGCACCGAGCACCCTGAGTACTGAGCACCCAGCACCCTGAGTACTGAGCACCCAGCGTACTGAGCACCGAGCACCCAGCACCCTGAGTACTGAGCACCCAGCACCATGAGCAATGAGCACCCAGCACCCTGAGTACTGAGCACTGAGCACCCTGAGTACTGAGCACCGAGCACCCTGAGCACTGAGCACCCAGCACCCCGAGCACCGAGCACCCAGCACCCTGAGCACCGAGCACCCAGCACCCTGAGCACTGAGCACCCAGCACCCTGAGCACTGAGCACCCATCACCCTGAGTACTGAGCACCCAACGTACTGAGCACCGAGCACCCTGAGCACTGAGCACCCAGCACCCTGAGCACTGAGCACCCAGCACCATGAGCAATGAGCACCCTGAGTACTGAGCACCGAGCACCCCGAGCACTGAGCACCCAGCACCGCGAGCACTGAGCACCCAGCAGCCCGAGCACTGAGCCCCCAGCACCCTGAGTACTGAGCACCCAGCACCCTGAGTACTGAGCACCCAGCACCCCGAGCACTGAGTACCCAGCAACCTGAGCACTGAGCACCCAGCACCCTGAGCACTGAGCTCCAAGCACCCCAAGCACTGAGCACCCAGCACCCTGAGTACTGAGCACTGAGCACCCAGCACCCCGAGCACTGAGCACCCAGCACCCTGAGTACTGAGCACTGAGCACCCAGCACCCCGAGCACTGAGCACCCAGCACCCTGAGCACTGAGCACCCAGCACACGAGTACTGATCACCCAGCACCCTGAGTACTGAGCACCCCGCACCCTGAGTACTGAGCACCCAGCACCCTGAGTACTGAGCACCCTGCACCCCGAGCACTGAGCTCCCTGAGAACTGAGCACCCAGCAACCTGAGTACTGAGCACCCAGCACCCTGAGGACTGAGCATTGAGCACCCAGAGAACTGAGCACCCAGCACCCCGAGGACTGAGCACCCAGCACCCTGAGCACTGAGCACTGAGCACCCAGCACCCTGTGCACTGAGCACTGAGCCCCCAGCACCCTGAGCACTGAGCACCCAGCACCCCGAGCACTGAGTACCCAGCACCCTGAGTACTGAGCACCCAGCACCCTGAGCACTGAGCACCCAGCACCCTTAGTACTGAGCACCCAGCACCCTGAGCACTGAGCACCCAGCACCCTGAGTACTGAGCATCCAGCACCCCGAGCACTGAGCACCCAGCACCCGGAGTACTGAGCACTGAGCACCCAGCAGCCCGAGCACTGAGCACCCAGCACCCTGATTACTGAGCACTGAGCACCCAGCACCCTGAGCACTGAGCACCCAGCACCCTGGGCACTGAGCACCCAGTACCCCGAGTACTGAGCACCCAGCACCCTGAGCACTGACCACCCTGCACAGTGAGCACGGAGCACCCAGCACCAGGAGCACTGCGTACCCAGCACCCTGAGTAGTGAGCACCTAGCACCCTGAGCACTGAGCACCCAGCACCCTGAGCACTGAGCACCCAGCACCCTGAGCACTGAGCACCCAGCACCCTGAGTAGTGAGCACCCAACGTACTGAGCACCGAGCACCCCGAGCACTGAGCACCCAGCACCCTGAGTACTGAGCTCCGAGCACCCCGAGCTCTGAGCACCCAGCGCGCCGAGCAATGAGCACCCAGAACCCCGAGCACTGAGCACCCAGCACCCCGAGCACTGAGCAGCCAGCACCCCGAGCACTGAGCACCCACCACCCCGAGCACTGAGCACCCAGCACCCTGAGTACTGAGCACTCAGCACCCTGAGTACTGAGCACCCAGCACCCTGAGCACCCAGCACCCTGAGTACTGAGCACCCAACACCCCAAGCACTGAGCACCCTGAGTACTGAGCACCCAGCACCCCAAGCACTGAGCACCCTGAGTACTGAGCACCCAGCACCCTGAGTACTGAGCACCGAGCACCCTGAGTACTGAGCAGCCAGCACCCTGAGTACTGAGCACCCAGCGTACTGAGCAACGAGCACCGAGCACCCTGAGTACTGAGCACCCAGCACCCTGAGCACTGAGCACCCAGCACCCTGAGTACTGAGCACCGAGCAACCCGAGTACTGAGCACCCAGCACCCCGAGCACTGAGCACCCAGCACCCTGAGTACTGAGCACCGAGCACCCAGAGCACTGAGCACCCAGCACCCCGAGCACTGAGCACCCAGCAGCCCGAGCACTGAGCACCCAGCACCCTGAGAACTGAGCACTGAGCACCCTGAGCACTGAGCACCCAGCACCCTGAGTACTGAGCACCCAGCACCCTGAGTACTGAGCACCCAACACCCCAAGCACTGAGCACCCTGAGTACTGAGCACCCAGCACCGCAAGCACTGAGCACCCTGAGTACTGAGCACCCAGCACCCTGAGTAATGAGCACCCAGCACCCCGAGCACTGAGGACCGAGCAGCCTGAGTACTAAGAACCCAGCACCCTGAGTACTGAGCACCCAGCACCCTGAGCACTGAGCACCCAGCACGCTGAGTACTGAGCACTGAGCACCCTGAGTACTGAGCACCGAGCACCCTGAGCACTGAGCACCCAGCACGCTGAGTACTGAGCACTGAGCACTCTGAGTACTGAGCACCGAGCACCCGGAGTACTGAGCACCCAGCACTCTGAGCACTGAGCACCCAGCACCCTGAGCACTGAGCACCCAGCACCCTGAGCACTGAGCACCCAGCACCCTGAGTACTGAGCACCCAGCACCCTGAGCACTGAGCACCCAGCACCCTGAGTACTGAGCACCCAGCACCCCGAGCACTGAGCACTCAGCACCCTGAGTACTGAGCACCGAGCACCCTGAGTACTGAGCACCCAACACCCCAAGCACTGAGCACCCTGAGTACTGAGCACCCAGCACCCCAAGCACTGAGCACCCTGAGTACTGAGCACCGAGCACCTTGAGTAATGAGCACCCAGCACCCCGAGCACTGAGCACCCAGCACCCTGAGCACTGAGGACCGAGCACCCTGAGTACTAAGCACCGAGCACCCTGAGTACTGAGCACCCAGCAGCCTGAGCACTGAGCACCCAGCACGCTGAGTACTGAGCACTGAGCACCCTGAGTACTGATCACCGAGCACCCTGAGCACTGAGCACCCACCACGCTGAGTACTGAGCACTGAGCACTCTGAGTACTGAGCACCGAGCACCCGGAGTACTGAGCACCCAGCACTCTGAGCACTTAGCACCCAGCACCCTGAGCACTGAGCACCCAGCACCCCGAGCACTGAGCACCCAGCACCCTGAGCACTGAGCACCCAGAACCCCGAGCACTGAGCACTGAGCACCCTAAGTACTGAGCACTGAGCACCCTGACTACTAAGCACCCAGCACCCTGAGTACTGAGCACCCAGCACCCTGAGTACTGAGCACCCTGCACCCTGAGTACTGAGCACCCAGCGTACTGAGCACCGATCACCCCGAGCACTGAGCACCCAGCACCCTGAGTACTGAGCACCCAGCACCCCGAGCACTGAGCACCCAGCACCCTGAGTACTGAGCACCGACCACCCTGAGTACTGAGCACCCAGCACCCTGAGTACTGAGCACCCAGCGTACTGAGCACCGAGCACCCAGCACCCTGAGTACTGAGCACCCAGCACCATGAGCACTGAGCACCCAGCACCCTGAGTACTGAGCACTGAGCACCCTGAGTACTGAGCAACGAGCACCCTGAGCACTGAGCACCCAGCACCCCGAGCACCGAGCACCCAGCACCCTGAGCACCGAGCACCCAGCACCATGAGCACTGAGCACCCAGCACCCTGAGCACTGAGCACCCATCACCCTGAGTACTGAGCACCCAACATACTGAGCACCGAGCACCCTGAGCACTGAGCACCCAGCAACCTGAGCACTGAGCACCCAGCACCATGAGCAATGAGCACCCTGAGTACTGTGCACCGAGCACCCCGAGCACTGAGCACCCAGCACCCCGAGCACTGAGCACCCAGCAGCCCGAGCACTGAGCCCCCAGCACCCTGAGTACTGAGCACCCAGCACCCTGAGTACTGAGCACCCAGCACCCCGAGCACTGAGTACCCAGCACCCTGAGCACTGAGCACCCAGCACCCTGAGCACTGAGCTCCAAGCACCCCAAGCACTGAGCACCCAGCACCCTGAGCACTGAGCACCCAGCACCATGAGCAATGAGCACCCTGAGTACTGAGCACCGAGCACCCCGAGCACTGAGCACCCAGCACCCCGAGCACTGAGCACCCAGCAGCCCGAGCACTGAGCCCCCAGCACCCTGAGTACTGTGCACCCAGCACCCTGAGTACTGAGCACCCAGCACCCCGAGCACTGAGTACCCAGCACCCTGAGCACTGAGCACCCAGCACCCTGAGCACTGAGCTCCAAGCACCCCAAGCACTGAGCACCCAGCACCCTGAGTACTGAGCACTGAGCACCCAGCACCCCGAGCACTGAGCACCCAGCACCCTGAGTACTGAGCACTGAGCACCCAGCACCCCGAGCACTGAGCACCCAGCACCCTGAGCACTGAGCACCCAGCACCCGAGTACTGATCACCCAGCACCCTGAGTACTGAGCACCCCGCACCCTGAGTACTGAGCACCCACCACCCTGAGTACTGAGCACCCAGCACCTTGAGTACTGAGCACCCCACACCCCGAGTACTGAGCACCCAGAGTACTGAGCCCCCAGCACCCTGAGTACTGAGCACCCTGCACCCCGAGCACTGAGCTCCCTGAGAACTGAGCACGGAGCAACCTGAGTACTGAGCACCCAGCACCCTGAGGACTGAGCACTGAGCACCCAGAGAACTGAGCACCCAGCACCCCGAGGACTGAGCACTCAGCACCCTGAGCACTGAGCACTGAGCACCCAGCACCCTGTGCACTGAGCACTGAGCCCCCAGCACCCTGAGCACTGAGCACCCAGCACCCCGAGCACTGAGTACCCAGCACCCTGAGTACTGAGCACCCAGCACCCTGAGCACTGAGCACCCAGCACCCTTAGTACTGAGCACCCAGCACCCTGAGCACTGAGCACCCAGCACCCTGAGTACTGAGCATCCAGCACCCCGAGCACTGAGCACCCAGCACCCTGAGTACTGAGCACTGAGCACCCAGCACCCCGAGCACTGAGCACCCAGCACCCTGATTACTGAGCACTGAGCACCCAGCACCCTGAGCAATGAGAACCCAGCACCCTGAGCACTGAGTACCCAGTACCCCGAGTACTGAGCACCCAGCACCCTGAGCACTGACCACCATGCACCCTTAGCACGGAGCACCCAGCACCCCGAGCACTGCGTACCCAGCACCCTGAGTAGTGAGCACCTAGCACCCTGAGCACTGAGCACCCAGCACCCTGAGCACCGAGCACCCAGCACCCTGAGCACTGAGCACCCAGCACCCTGAGTAGTGAGCACCCAATGTACTGAGCACCGAGCACCCCGAGCACTGAGCACCCAGCACCGCAAGCACTGAGCACCCTGAGTACTGAGCACCCAGCACCCTGAGTACTGAGCACCCAGCGTACTGAGCACCGAGCACCCAGCACCCTGAGTACTGAGCACCCAGCACCATGAGCACTGAGCACCCAGCACCCTGAGTACTGAGCACTGAGCACCCTGAGTACTGAGCACCGAGCACCCTGAGCACTGAGCACCCAGCACCCCGAGCACCGAGCACCCAGCACCCTGAGCACCGAGCACCCAGCACCCTGAGCACTGAGCACCCAGCACCCTGAGCACTGAGCACCCATCACCCTGAGTACTGAGCACCCAACGTACTGAGCACCGAGCACCCTGAGCACTGAGCACCCAGCACCCTGAGCACTGAGCACCCAGCACCATGAGCAATGAGCACCCTGAGTACTGAGCACTGAGCACCCCGAGCACTGAGCACCCAGCACCCCGAGCACTGAGCACCCAGCAGCCCGAGCACTGAGCCCCCAGCACCCTGAGTACTGAGCACCCAGCACCCTGAGTACTGAGCACCCAGCACCCCGAGCACTGAGTACCCAGCACCCTGAGTACTGAGCACCGAGCACCCCGAGTACTGAGCACCCAGCACCCCGAGCACTGAGCACCCAGCACCCTGAGTACTGAGCACCGAGCACCCAGAGCACTGAGCACCCAGCACCCCGAGCACTGAGCACCCAGCAGCCCGAGCACTGAGCACCCAGCACCCTGAGAACTGAGCACTGAGCACCCTGAGCACTGAGCACCCAGCACCCTGAGTACTGAGCACCCAGCACCCTGAGTACTGAGCACCCAACACCCCAAGCACTGAGCACCCTGAGTACTGAGCACCCAGCACCGCAAGCACTGAGCACCCTGAGTACTGAGCACCCAGCACCCTGAGTAATGAGCACCCAGCACCCCGAGCACTGAGGACCGAGCAGCCTGAGTACTAAGAACCCAGCACCCTGAGTACTGAGCACCCAGCACCCTGAGCACTGAGCACCCAGCACGCTGAGTACTGAGCACTGAGCACCCTGAGTACTGAGCACCGAGCACCCTGAGCACTGAGCACCCAGCACGCTGAGTACTGAGCACTGAGCACTCTGAGTACTGAGCACCGAGCACCCGGAGTACTGAGCACCCAGCACTCTGAGCACTGAGCACCCAGCACCCTGAGCACTGAGCACCCAGCACCCTGAGCACTGAGCACCCAGCACCCTGAGTACTGAGCACCCAGCACCCTGAGCACTGAGCACCCAGCACCCTGAGTACTGAGCACCCAGCACCCCGAGCACTGAGCACTCAGCACCCTGAGTACTGAGCACCGAGCACCCTGAGTACTGAGCACCCAACACCCCAAGCACTGAGCACCCTGAGTACTGAGCACCCAGCACCCCAAGCACTGAGCACCCTGAGTACTGAGCACCGAGCACCCTGAGTACTGAGCACCCAGCAGCCTGAGCACTGAGCACCCAGCACGCTGAGTACTGAGCACTGAGCACCCTGAGTACTGATCACCGAGCACCCTGAGCACTGAGCACCCACCACGCTGAGTACTGAGCACTGAGCACTCTGAGTACTGAGCACCGAGCACCCGGAGTACTGAGCACCCAGCACTCTGAGCACTTAGCACCCAGCACCCTGAGCACTGAGCACCCAGCACCCCGAGCACTGAGCACCCAGCACCCTGAGCACTGAGCACCCAGATCCCCGAGCACTGAGCACTGAGCACCCTAAGTACTGAGCACTGAGCACCCTGACTACTAAGCACCCAGCACCCTGAGTACTGAGCACCCAGCACCCTGAGTACTGAGCACCCAGCACCCTGAGTACTGAGCACCCAGCATACTGAGCACCGAGCACCCCGAGCACTGAGCACCCAGCACCCTGAGTACTGAGCACCCAGCACCCCGAGCACTGAGCACCCAGCACCCTGAGTACAGAGCACCGACCACCCTGAGTACTGAGCACCCAGCACCCTGAGTACTGAGCACCCAGCGTACTGAGCACCGAGCACCCAGCACCCTGAGTACTGAGCACCCAGCACCATGAGCACTGAGCACCCAGCACCCTGAGTACTGAGCACTGAGCACCCTGAGTACTGAGCACCGAGCACCCTGAGCACTGAGCACCCAGCACCCCGAGCACCGAGCACCCAGCACTCTGAGCACCGAGCACCCAGCACCCTGAGCACTGAGCACCCATCACCCTGAGTACTGAGCACCCAACGTACTGAGCACCGAGCACCCTGAGCACTGAGCACCCAGCACCCTGAGCACTGAGCACCCAGCACCATGAGCAATGAGCACCCTGAGTACTGAGCACCGAGCACCCCGAGCACTGAGCACCCAGCACCCCGAGCACTGAGCACCCAGCAGCCCGAGCACTGAGCCCCCAGCACCCTGAGTACTGAGCACCCAGCACCCTGAGTACTGAGCACCCAGCACCCCGAGCACTGAGTACCCAGCACCCTGAGCACTGAGCACCCAGCACCCTGAGCACTGAGCTCCAAGCACCCCAAGCACTGAGCACCCAGCACCCTGAGCACTGAGCACCCAGCACCATGAGCAATGAGCACCCTGAGTACTGAGCACCGAGCACCCCGAGCACTGAGCACCCAGCACCCCGAGCACTGAGCACCCAGCACCCTGAGTACTGAGCTCCAAGCACCCCAAGCACTGAGCACCCAGCACCCTGAGTACTGAGCACTGAGCACCCAGCACCCCGAGCACTGAGCACCCAGCACCCTGAGTACTGAGCACTGAGCACCCAGCACCCCGAGCACTGAGCACCCAGCACCATGAGCACTGAGCACCCAGCACCCGAGTACTGATCACCCAGCACCCTGAGTACTGAGCACCCCGCACCCTGAGTACTGAGCACCCACCAACCTGAGTACTGAGCACCCAGCACCTTGAGTACTGAGCACCCCACACCCCGAGTACTGAGCACCCAGAGTACTGAGACCCAGCACCCTGAGTACTGAGCACCCTGCACCCCGAGCACTGAGCTCCCTGAGAACTGAGCACCCAGCAACCTGAGTACTGAGCACCCAGCACCCTGAGGACTGAGCACTGAGCACCCAGAGAACTGAGCACCCAGCACCCCGAGGACTGAGCGCTCAGCACCCTGAGCACTGAGCACTGAGCACCCAGCACCCTGTGCACTGAGCACTGAGCCCCCAGCACCCTGAGCACTGAGCACCCAGCACCCCGAGCACTGTGTATCCAGCACCCTGAGTACTGAGCACCCAGCACCCTGAGCACTGAGCACCCAGCACCCTTAGTACTGAGCACCCAGCACCCTGAGCACTGAGCACCCAGCACCCTGAGTACTGAGCATCCAGCACCCCGAGCACTGAGCACCCAGCACCCTGAGTACTGAGCACTGAGCACCCAGCACCCCGAGCACTGAGCACCCAGCACCCTGATTACTGAGCACTGAGCACCCAGCACCCTGAGCACTGAGCACCCAGCACCCTGAGCACTGAGTACCCAGTACCCCGAGTACTGAGCACCCAGCACCCTGAGCACTGACCACCATGCACCCTGAGCACGGAGCACCCAGCACCCCGAGCACTGCGTACCCAGCACCCTGAGTAGTGAGCACCTAGCACCCTGAGCACTGAGCACCCAGCACCCTGAGCACCGAGCACCCAGCACCCTGAGCACTGAGCACCCAGCACCCTGAGTAGTGAGCACCCAATGTACTGAGCACCGAGCACCCCGATCACTGAGAACCCAGCACCGCAAGCACTGAGCACCCTGAGTACTGAGCACCCAGCACCCTGAGTACTGAGCACCCAGCGTACTGAGCACCGAGCACCCAGCACCCTGAGTACTGAGCACCCAGCACCATGAGCACTGAGCACCCAGCACCCTGAGTACTGAGCACTGAGCACCCTGAGTACTGAGCACCGAGCACCCTGAGCACTGAGCACCCAGCACCCCGAGCACCGAGCACCCAGCACCCTGAGCACTGAGCACCCAGCACCCTGAGCACTGAGCACCCATCACCCTGAGTACTGAGCACCCAACGTACTGAGCACCGAGCACCCTGAGCACTGAGCACCCAGCACCCTGAGCACTGAGCACCCAGCACCATGAGCAATGAGCACCCTGAGTACTGAGCACCGAGCACCCCGAGCACTGAGCACCCAGCACCCCGAGCACTGAGCACCCAGCAGCCCGAGCACTGAGCCCCCAGCACCCTGAGTACTGAGCACCCAGCACCCTGAGTACTGAGCACCCAGCACCCCGAGCACTGAGTACCCAGCAACCTGAGCACTGAGCACTTAGCACCCTGAGCACTGAGCTCCAAGCACCCCAAGCACTGAGCACCCAGCACCCTGAGTACTGAGCACTGAGCACCCAGCACCCCGAGCACTGAGCACCCAGCACCCTGAGTACTGAGCACTGAGCACCCAGCACCCCGAGCACTGAACACCCAGCACCCTGAGTACTGAGCACCCAGCACCCTGAGCACTGAGCACCCAGCACGCTGAGTACTGAGCACTGAGCACCCTGAGTACTGAGCACCGAGCACCCTGAGCACTGAGCACCCAGCACGCTGAGTACTGAGCACTGAGCACTCTGAGTACTGAGCACCGAGCACCCGGAGTACTGAGCACCCAGCACTCTGAGCACTGAGCACCCAGCACCCTGAGCACTGAGCACCCAGCACCCTGAGCACTGAGCACCCAGCACCCTGAGTACTGAGCACCCAGCACCCTGAGCACTGAGCACCCAGCACCCTGAGTACTGAGCACCCAGCACCCCGAGCACTGAGCACTCAGCACCCTGAGTACTGAGCACCGAGCACCCTGAGTACTGAGCACCCAACACCCCAAGCACTGAGCACCCTGAGTACTGAGCACCCAGCACCCCAAGCACTGAGCACCCTGAGTTCTGAGCACCGAGCACCTTGAGTAATGAGCACCCAGCACCCCGAGCACTGAGCACCCAGCACCCTGAGCACTGAGGACCGAGCACCCTGAGTACTAAGCACCGAGCACCCTGAGTACTGAGCACCCAGCAGCCTGAGCACTGAGCACCCAGCACGCTGAGTACTGAGCACTGAGCACCCTGAGTACTGATCACCGAGCACCCTGAGCACTGAGCACCCACCACGCTGAGTACTGAGCACTGAGCACTCTGAGTACTGAGCACCGAGCACCCGGAGTACTGAGCACCCAGCACTCTGAGCACTTAGCACCCAGCACCCTGAGCACTGAGCACCCAGCACCCCGAGCACTGAGCACCCAGCACCCTGAGCACTGAGCACCCAGAACCCCGAGCACTGAGCACTGAGCACCCTAAGTACTGAGCACTGAGCACCCTGACTACTAAGCACCCAGCACCCTGAGTACTGAGCACCCAGCACCCTGAGTACTGAGCACCCAGCACCCTGAGTACTGAGCACCCAGCGTACTGAGCACCGAGCACCCCGAGCACTGAGCACCCAGCACCCTGAGTACTGAGCACCCAGCACCCCGAGCACTGAGCACCCAGCACCCTGAGTACTGAGCACCGACCACCCTGAGTACTGAGCACCCAGCACCCTGAGTACTGAGCACCCAGCGTACTGAGCACTGAGCACCCAGCACCCTGAGTACTGAGCACCCAGCACCATGAGCACTGAGCACCCAGCACCCTGAGTAGTGAGCACTGAGCACCCTGAGTACTGAGCACCGAGCACCCTGAGCACTGAGCACCCAGCACCCCGAGCACCGAGCACCCATCACCCTGAGCACCGAGCACCCAGCACCCTGAGCACTGAGCACCCAGCACCCTGAGCACTGAGCACCCATCACCCTGAGTACTGAGCACCCAACGTACTGAGCACCGAGCACCCTGAGCACTGAGCACCCAGCACCCTGAGCACTGAGCACCCAGCACCATGAGCAATGAGCACCCTGAGTACTGAGCACCGAGCACCCCGAGCACTGAGCACCCAGCACCCCGAGCACTGAGCACCCAGCAGCCCGAGCACTGAGCCCCCAGCACCCTGAGTACTGAGCACCCAGCACCCTGAGTACTGAGCACCCAGCACCCCGAGCACTGAGTACCCAGCACCCTGAGCACTGAGCACCCAGCACCCTGAGCACTGAGCTCCAAGCACCCCAAGCACTGAGCACCCAGCACCCTGAGCACTGAGCACCCAGCCCCATGAGCAATGAGCACCCTGAGTACTGAGCACCGAGCACCCCGAGCACTGAGCACCCAGCACCCCGAGCACTGAGCACCCAGCAGCCCGAGCACTGAGCCCCCAGCACCCTGAGTACTGTGCACCCAGCACCCTGAGTACTGAGCACCCAGCACCCCGAGCACTGAGTACCCAGCACCCTGAGCACTGAGCACCCAGCACCCTGAGCACTGAGCTCCAAGCACCCCAAGCACTGAGCACCCAGCACCCTGAGTACTGAGCACTGAGCACCCAGCACCCCGAGCACTGAGCACCCAGCACCCTGAGTACTGAGCACTGAGCAACCAGCACCCCGAGCACTGAGCACCCAGCACCCTGAGCACTGAGCACCCAGCACCCGAGTACTGATCACCCAGCACCCTGAGTACTGAGCACCCCGCACCCTGAGTACTGAGCACCCACCACCCTGAGTACTGAGCACCCAGCACCTTGAGTACTGAGCACCCCACACCAAGAGTACTGAGCACCCAGAGTACTGAGCCCCCAGCACCCTGAGTACTGAGCACCCTGCACCCCGAGCACTGAGCTCCCTGAGAACTGAGCACCCAGCAACCTGAGTACTGAGCACCCAGCACCCTGAGGACTGAGCACTGAGCACCCAGAGAACTGAGCACCCAGCACCCCGAGGACTGAGCACTCAGCACCCTGAGCACTGAGCACTGAGCACCCAGCACCCTGTGCACTGAGCACTGAGCCCCCAGCACCCTGAGCACTGAGCACCCAGCACCCCGAGCACTGAGTACCCAGCACCCTGAGTACTGAGCACCCAGCACCCTGAGCACTGAGCACCCAGCACCCTTAGTACTGAGCACCCAGCACCCTGAGCACTGAGCACCCAGCACCCTGAGTACTGAGCATCCAGCACCCCGAGCACTGAGCACCCAGCACCCTGAGTACTGAGCACTGAGCACCCAGCACCCCGAGCACTGAGCACCCAGCACCCTTATTACTGAGCACTGAGCACCCAGCACCCTGAGCACTGAGCACCCAGCACCCTGAGCACTGAGTACCCAGTACCCCGAGTACTGAGCACCCAGCACCCTGAGCACTGACCACCATGCACCCTGAGCACGGAGCACCCAGCACCCCGAGCACTGCGTACCCAGCACCCTGAGTAGTGAGCACCTAGCACCCTGAGCACTGAGCACCCAGCACCCTGAGCACCGAGCACCCAGCACCCTGAGCACTGAGCACCCAGCACCCTGAGTAGTGAGCACCCAATGTACTGAGCACCGAGCACCCCGAGCACTGAGCACCCAGCACCGCAAGCACTGAGCACCCTGAGTACTGAGCACCCAGCACCCTGAGTACTGAGCACCCAGCGTACTGAGCACCGAGCACCCAGCACCCTGAGTACTGAGCACCCAGCACCATGAGCACTGAGCACCCAGAACCCTGAGTACTGAGCACTGAGCACCCTGAGTACTGAGCACCGAGCACCCTGAGCACTGAGCACCCAGCACCCCGAGCACCGAGCACCCAGCACCCTGAGCACAGAGCACCCAGCACCCTGAGCACTGAGCACCCAGCACCCTGAGCACTGAGCACCCATCACCCTGAGTACTGAGCACCCAACGTACTGAGCACCGAGCACCCTGAGCACTGAGCACCCAGCACCCTGAGCACTGAGCACCCAGCACCATGAGCAATGAGCAACCTGAGTACTGAGCACCGAGCACCCCGAGCACTGAGCACCCAGCACCCCGAGCACTGAGCACCCAGCAGCCCGAGCACTGAGCCCCCAGCACCCTGAGTACTGAGCACCCAGCACCCTGAGTACTGAGCACCCAGCACCCCGAGCACTGAGTACCCAGCAACCTGAGCACTGAGCACCCAGCACCCTGAGCAATGAGCTCCAAGCACCCCAAGCACTGAGCACCCAGCACCCTGAGTACTGAGCACTGAGCACCCAGCACCCCGAGCACTGAGCACCCAGCACCCTGAGTACTGAGCACTGAGCACCCAGCACCCCGAGCACTGAACACCCAGCACCCTGAGCACTGAGCACCCAGCACCCGAGTACTGATCACCCAGCACCCTGAGTACTGAGCACCCCGCACCCTGAGTACTGAGCACCCAGCACCCTGAGTACTGAGCACCCAGCACCTTGAGTACTGAGCACCCCGCACCCAGAGTACTGAGCACCCTGAGTACTGAGCCCCCAGCACCCTGAGTACTGAGCTCCCTGCACCCCGAGCACTGAGCTCCCTGAGTACTGAGCACCCAGCAACCTGAGTACTGAGCACCCAGCACCCTGAGGACTGAGCATTGAGCACCCAGAGAACTGAGCACCCAGCACCCCGAGGACTGAGCACCCAGCACCCTGAGCACTGAGCACTGAGCACCCAGCACCCTGTGCACTGAGCACTGAGCCCCCAGCACCCTGAGCACTGAGCACCCAGCACACCGAGCACTGAGTACCCAGCACCCTGAGTACTGAGCACCCAGCACCCTGAGCACTGAGCACCCAGCACCCTTAGTACTGAGCACCCAGCACCCTGAGCACTGAGCACCCAGCACCCTGAGTACTGAGCATCCAGCACCCCGAGCACTGAGCACCCAGCACCCTGAGTACTGAGCACTGAGCACCCAGCACCCCGAGCACTGAGCACCCAGCACCCTGATTACTGAGCACTGAGCACCCAGCACCCTGAGCACTGAGCACCCAGCACCCTGAGCACTGAGCACCCAGTACCCCGAGTACTGAGCACCCAGCACCCTGAGCACTGACCACCCTGCACCCTGAGCACGGAGCACCCAGCACCCCGAGCACTGCGTACCCAGCACCCTGAGTAGTGAGCACCTAGCACCCTGAGCACTGAGCACCCAGCACCCTGAGCACTGAGCACCCAGCACCCTGAGCACTGAGCACCCAGCACCCTGAGTAGTGAGCACCCAACGTACTGAGCACCGAGCACCCCGAGCACTGAGCACCCAGCACCCTGAGTACTGAGCTCCGAGCACCCCGAGCTCTGAGCACCCAGCGCGCCGAGCACTGAGCACCCAGAACCCCGAGCACTGAGCACCCAGCACCGAGAGCACTGAGCAGCCAGCACCCCGAGCACTGAGCACCCACCACCCCGAGCACTGAGCACCCAGCACCCTGAGTACTGAGCACGCAGCACCCTGAGTACTGAGCACCCAGCACCCTGAGCACTGAGCACCCAGCACCCTGAGTACTGAGCACCCAACACCCCAAGCACTGAGCACCCTGAGTACTGAGCACCCAGCACCCCAAGCACTGAGCACCCTGAGTACTGAGCACCCAGCACCCTGAGTACTGAGCACCGAGCACCCTGAGTACTGAGCAGCCAGCACCCTGAGTACTGAGCACCCAGCGTAGTGAGCAACGAGCACCGAGCACCCTGAGTACTTAGCACCCAGCACCCTGAGCACTGAGCACCCAGCACCCTGAGTACTGAGCACCGAGCACCCCGAGTACTGAGCAGCCAGCACCCCGAGCACTGAGCACCCAGCACACTGAGTACTGAGCACCGAGCACCCCGAGCACTGAGCACCCAGCACCCCGAGCACTGAGCACCCAGCAGCCCGAGCACTGAGCACCCAGCACCCTGAGAACTGAGCACTGAGCACCCTGAGCACTGAGCACCCAGCACCCTGAGTACTGAGCACCCAGCACCCTGAGTACTGAGCACCCAACACCCCAAGCACTGAGCACCCTGAGTACTGAGCACCCAGCACCGCAAGCACTGAGCACCCTGAGTACTGAGCACCCAGCACCCTGAGTAATGAGCACCCAGCACCCTGAGCACTGAGCACCCAGCACGCTGAGTACTGAGCACTGAGCACCCTGAGTACTGAGCACCGAGCACCCTGAGCACTGAGCACCCAGCACGCTGAGTACTGAGCACTGAGCACTCTGAGTACTGAGCACCGAGCACCCGGAGTACTGAGCACCCAGCACTCTGAGCACTGAGCACCCAGCACCCTGAGCACTGAGCACCCAGCACCCTGAGCACTGAGCACCCAGCACCCTGAGTACTGAGCACCCAGCACCCCGAGCACTGAGCACCCAGCACCCTGAGTACTGAGGACCCAGCACCCCGAGCACTGAGCACCCAGCACCCTGAGTACTGAGCACCGAGCACCCTGAGTACTGAGCACCCAACACCCCAAGCACTGAGCACCCTGAGTACTGAGCACCCAGCACCCCAAGCACTGAGCACCCTGAGTACTGAGCACCGAGCACCTTGAGTAATGAGCACCCAGCACCCCGAGCCCTGAGCACCCAGCACCCTGAGCACTGAGGAACGAGCACCCTGAGTACTAAGCACCGAGCACCCTGAGTACTGAGCACCCAGCACCCTGAGCACTGAGCACCCAGCACGCTGAGTACTGAGCACTGAGCTCCCTGAGTACTGATCACCGAGCACCCTGAGCACTGAGCACCCACCACGCTGAGTACTGAGCACTGAGCACTCTGAGTACTGAGCACCGAGCACCCGGAGTACTGAGCACCCAGCACTCTGAGCACTTAGCACCCAGCACCCTGAGCACTGAGCACCCAGCACCCCGAGCACTGAGCACCCAGCACCCTGAGCACTGAGCACCCAGAACCCCGAGCACTGAGCACTGAGCACCCTAAGTACTGAGCACTGAGCACCCTGACTACTAAGCACCCAGCACCCTGAGTACTGAGCACCCAGCACCCTGAGTACTGAGCACCCAGCACCCTGAGTACTGAGCACCCAGCGTACTGAGCACCGAGCACCCCGAGCACTGAGCACCCAGCACCCTGAGTACTGAGCACCCAGCACCCGGAGCACTGAGCACCCAGCACCCTGAGTACTGAGCACCGAGCACCCTGAGTACTGAGCACCCAGCACCCTGAGTACTGAGCACCCAGCGTAATGAGCACCGAGCACCCAGCACCCTGAGTACTGAGCACACAGCACCATGAGCACTGAGCACCCAGCACCCTGAGCACTGAGCACCCAGCACCCTGAGTACTGAGCACCCAACACCCCAAGCACTGAGCACCCTGAGTACTGAGCACCCAGCACCCCAAGCACTGAGCACCCTGAGTACTGAGCACCCAGCACCCTGAGTACTGAGCACCGAGCACCCTGAGTACTGAGCAGCCAGCACCCTGAGTACTGAGCACCCAGCGTACTGAGCAACGAGCACCGAGCACCCTGAGTACTTAGCACCCAGCACACTGAGCACTGAGCACCCAGCACCCTGAGTACTGAGCACCGAGCTCCCCGAGTACTGAGCAGCCAGCACCCCGAGCACTGAGCACCCAGCACACTGAGTACTGAGCACCGAGCACCCCGAGCACTGAGCACCCAGCACCCCGAGCACTGAGCACCCAGCAGCCCGAGCACTGAGCACCCAGCACCCTGAGAACTGAGCACTGAGCACCCTGAGCACTGAGCACCCAGCACCCTGAGTACTGAGCACCCAGCACCCTGAGTACTGAGCACCCAACACCCCAAGCACTGAGCACCCTGAGTACTGAGCACCCAGCACCGCAAGCACTGAGCACCCTGAGTACTGAGCACCCAGCACCCTGAGTAATGAGCACCCAGCACCCTGAGCACTGAGCACCCAGCACGCTGAGTACTGAGCACTGAGCACCCTGAGTACTGAGCACCGAGCACCCTGAGCACTGAGCACCCAGCACGCTGAGTACTGAGCACTGAGCACTCTGAGTACTGAGCACCGAGCACCCGGAGTACTGAGCACCCAGCACTCTGAGCACTGAGCACCCAGCACCCTGAGCACTGAGCACCCAGCACCCTGAGCACTGAGCACCCAGCACCCTGAGTACTGAGCACCCAGCACCCCGAGCACTGAGCACCCAGCACCCTGAGTACTGAGCACCCAGCACCCCGAGCACTGAGCACAAAGCACCCTGAGTACTGAGCACCGAGCACCCTGAGTACTGAGCACCCAACACCCCAAGCACTGAGCACCCTGAGTACTGAGCACCCAGCACCCCAAGCACTGAGCACCCTGAGTACTGAGCACCGAGCACCTTGAGTAATGAGCACCCAGCACCCCGAGCCCTGAGCACCCAGCACCCTGAGCACTGAGGAACGAGCACCCTGAGTACTAAGCACCGAGCACCCTGAGTACTGAGCACCCAGCACCCTGAGCACTGAGCACCCAGCACGCTGAGTACTGAGCACTGAGCTCCCTGAGTACTGATCACCGAGCACCCTGAGCACTGAGCACCCACCACGCTGAGTACTGAGCACTGAGCACTCTGAGTACTGAGCACCGAGCACCCGGAGTACTGAGCACCCAGCACTCTGAGCACTTAGCACCCAGCACCCTGAGCACTGAGCACCCAGCACCCCGAGCACTGAGCACCCAGCACCCTGAGCACTGAGCACCCAGAACCCCGAGCACTGAGCACTGAGCACCCTAAGTACTGAGCACTGAGCACCCTGACTACTAAGCACCCAGCACCCTGAGTACTGAGCACCCAGCACCCTGAGTACTGAGCACCCAGCACCCTGAGTACTGAGCACCCAGCGTACTGAGCACCGAGCACCCCGAGCACTGAGCACCCAGCACCCTGAGTACTGAGCACCCAGCACCCGGAGCACTGAGCACCCAGCACCCTGAGTACTGAGCACCGAGCACCCTGAGTACTGAGCACCCAGCACCCTGAGTACTGAGCACCCAGCGTAATGAGCACCGAGCACCCAGCACCCTGAGTACTGAGCACACAGCACCATGAGCACTGAGCACCCAGCACCCTGAGTACTGAGCACTGAGCACCCTGAGTACTGAGCACCGAGCACCCTGAGCACTGAGCACCCAGCACCCCGAGCACCGAGCACCCAGCACCCTGACCACCGAGCACCCAGCACCCTGAGCACTGAGCACCCAGCACCCTGAGCACTGAGCACCCATCACCCTGAGTACTGAGCACCCAACGTACTGAGCACCGAGCACCCTGAGCACTGAGCACCCAGCACCCTGAGCACTGAGCACCCAGCACCATGAGCAATGAGCACCCTGAGTACTGAGCACCGAGCACCCCGAGCACTGAGCACCCAGCACCCCGAGCACTGAGCACCCAGCAGCCCGAGCACTGAGCCCCCAGCACCCTGAGTACTGAGCACCCAGCACCCTGAGTACTGAGCACACAGCACCCCGAGCACTGAGTACCCAGCACCCTGAGCACTGAGCACCCAGCACCCTGAGCACTGAGCTCCAAGCACCCCAAGCACTGAGCACCCAGCACCCTGAGCACTGAGCACCCAGCAACATGAGCAATGAGCACCCTGAGTACTGAGCACCGAGCACCCCGAGCACTGAGCACCCAGCACCCCGAGCACTGAGCAGCCAGCAGCCCGAGCACTGAGCCCCCAGCACCCTGAGTACTGTGCACCCAGCACCCTGAGTACTGAGCACCCAGCACCCCGAGCACTGAGTACCCAGCACCCTGAGCACTGAGCACCCAGAACCCTGAGCAATGAGCTCCAAGCACCCCAAGCACTGAGCACCCAGCACCCTGAGTACTGAGCACTGAGCACCCAGCACCCCGAGCACTGAGCACCCAGCACCCTGAGTACTGAGCACTGAGCACCCAGCACCCCGAGCACTGAGCACCCAGCACCCTGAGCACTGAGCACCCAGCACCCGAGTACTGATCACCCAGCACCCTGAGTACTGAGCACCCCGCACCCTGAGTACTGAGCACCCAGCACCCTGAGTACTGAGCACCCAGCACCTTGAGTACTGAGCACCCCGCACCCCGAGTACTGAGCACCCTGAGTACTGAGCCCCCAGCACCCTGAGTACTGAGCACCCTGCACCCCGAGCACTGAGCTCCCTGAGTACTGAGCACCCAGCAACCTGAGTACTGAGCACCCAGCACCCTGAGGACTGAGCATTGAGCACCCAGAGAACTGAGCACCCAGCACCCCGAGGACTGAGCACCCAGCACCCTGAGCACTGAGCACTGAGCACCCAGCACCCTGTGCACTGAGCACCTAGCCCCCAGCACCCTGAGCACTGAGCACCCAGCACCCCGAGCACTGAGTACCCAGCACCCTGAGTACTGAGCACCCAGCACCCTGAGCACTGAGCACCCAGCACCCTTAGTACTGAGCACCCAGCACCCTGAGCACTGAGCACCCAGCACCCTGAGTACTGAGCATCCAGCACCCCGAGCACTGAGCACCCAGCACCCTGAGTACTGAGCACTGAGCACCCAGCACCCCGAGCACTGAGCACCCAGCACCCTGATTACTGAGCACTGAGCACCCAGCACCCTGAGCACTGAGCACCCAGCACCCTGAGCACTGAGCACCCAGTACCCCGAGTACTGAGCACCCAGCACCCTGAGCACTGACCACCCTGCACCCTGAGCACGGAGCACCCAGCACCACGAGCACTGCGTACCCAGCACCCTGAGTAGTGAGCACCTAGCACCCTGAGCACTGAGCACCCAGCACCCTGAGCACTGAGCACCCAGCACCCTGAGCACTGAGCACCCAGCACCCTGAGTAGTGAGCACCCAACGTACTGAGCACCGAGCACCCCGAGCACTGAGCACTCAGCACCCTGAGTACTGAGCTCCGAGCACCCCGAGCTCTGAGCACCCAGCGCGCCGAGCACTGAGCACCCAGAACCCCGAGCACTGAGCACCCAGCACCCCGAGCACTGAGCAGCCAGCACCCCGAGCACTGAGCACCCACCACCCCGAGCACTGAGCACCCAGCACCCTGAGTACTGAGCACCCAGCACCCTGAGTACTGAGCACCCAGCACCCTGAGCACTGAGCACCCAGCACCCTGAGTACTGAGCACCCAACACCCCAAGCACTGAGCACCCTGAGTACTGAGCACCCAGCACCCCAAGCACTGAGCACCCTGAGTACTGAGCACCCAGCACCCTGAGTACTGAGCACCGAGCACCCTGAGTACTGAGCAGCCAGCATCCTGAGTACTGAGCACCCAGCGTACTGAGCAACGAGCACCGAGCACCCTGAGTACTGAGCACCCAGCACCCTGAGCACTGAGCACCCAGCACCCTGAGTACTGAGCACCGAGCACCCCGAGTACTGAGCACCCAGCACCCCGAGCACTGAGCACCCAGCACCCTGAGTACTGAGCACCGAGCACCCCGAGCACTGAGCACCCAGCACCCCGAGCACTGAGCACCCAGCAGCCCGAGCACTGAGCACCCAGCACCCTGAGAACTGAGCACTGAGCACCCTGAGCACTGAGCACCCAGCACCCTGAGTACTGAGCACCCAGCACCCTGAGTACTGAGCACCCAACACCCCAAGCACTGAGCACCCTGAGTACTCAGCACCCAGCACCGCAAGCACTGAGCACCCTGAGTACTGAGCACCCAGCACCCTGAGTAATGAGCACCCAGCACCCCGAGCACTGAGGACCGAGCACCCTGAGTACTAAGCACCCAGCACCCTGAGTACTGAGCACCCAGCACCCTGAGCACTGAGCACCCAGCACGCTGAGTACTGAGCACTGAGCACCCTGAGTACTGAGCACCGAGCACCCTGAGCACTGAGCACCCAGCACGCTGAGTACTGAGCACTGAGCACTCTGAGTACTGAGCACCGAGCACCCGGAGTACTGAGCACCCAGCACTCTGAGCACTGAGCACCCAGCACCCTGAGCACTGAGCACCCAGCACCCTGAGCACTGAGCACCCAGCACCCTGAGTACTGAGCACCCAGCACCCTGAGCACTGAGCACCCAGCACCCTGAGTACTGAGCACCCAGCACCCCGAGCACTGAGCACCCAGCACCCTGAGTACTGAGCACCGAGCACCCTGAGTAATGAGCACCCAACACCCCAAGCACTGAGCACCCTGAGTACTGAGCACCCAGCACCCCAAGCACTGAGCACCCTGAGTACTGAGCACCGAGCACCTTGAGTAATGAGCACCCAGCACCCCGAGCACTGAGCACCCAGCACCCTGAGCACTGAGGACCGAGCACCCTGAGTGCTAAGCACCGAGCACCCTGAGTACTGAGCACCCAGGACCCTGAGCACTGAGCACCCAGCACGCTGAGTACTGAGCACTGAGCACCCTGAGTACTGATCACCGAGCACCCTGAGCACTGAGCACCCACCACGCTGAGTACTGAGCACTGAGCACTCTGAGTACTGAGCACCGAGCACCCGGAGTACTGAGCACCCAGCACTCTGAGCACTTAGCACCCAGCACCCTGAGCACTGAGCACCCAGCACCCCGAGCACTGAGCACCCAGCACCCTGAGCACTGAGCACCCAGAACCCCGAGCACTGAGCACTGAGCACCCTAAGTACTGAGCACTGAGCACCCTGACTACTAAGCACCCAGCACAATGAGTACTGAGCACCCAGCACCCTGAGTACTGAGCACCCAGCACCCTGAGTACTGAGCACCCAGCGTACTGAGCACCGAGCACCCCAAGCACTGAGCACCCAGCAACCTGAGTACTGAGCACCCAGCACCCCGAGCACTGAGCACCCAGCACCCTGAGTACTGAGCACCGAGCACCCTGAGTACTGAGCACCCAGCACCCTGAGTACTGAGCACCCAGCGTACTGAGCACCGAGCACCCAGCACCCTGAGTACTGAGCACCCAGCACCATGAGCACTGAGCACCCAGCACCCTGAGTACTGAGCACTGAGCACCCTGAGAACTGAGCACCGAGCACCCTGAGCACTGAGCACCCAGCACCCCTAGCACCGAGCACCCAGCACCCTGAGCACTGAGCACCCAGCACCCTGAGCACTGAGCACCCAGCACCCTGAGCACTGAGCACCCATCACCCTGAGTACTGAGCACCCAACGTACTGAGCACCGAGCACCCCGAGCACTGAGCACCCAGCACCCTGAGCACTGAGCACCCAGCAGCATGAGCAATGAGCACCCTGAGTACTGAGCACCGAGCACCCCGAGCACTGAGCACCCAGCACCCCGAGCACTGAGCACCCAGCAGCCCGAGCACTGAGCCCCCAGCACCCTGAGTACTGAGCACCCAGCACCCTGAGTACTGAGCACCCAGCACCCCGAGCACTGAGTACCCCGCACCCTGAGCACTGAGCACCCAGCACCCTGAGCACTGAGCTCCAAGCACCCCAAGCACTGAGCACCCAGCACCCTGAGCACTGAGCACCCAGCACCATGAGCAATGAGCACCCTGAGTCCTGAGCACCGAGCACCCCGAGCACTGAGCACCCAGCACCCCGAGCACTGAGCACCCAGCAGCCCGAACACTGAGCCCCCAGCACCCTGAGTACTGTGCACCCAGCACCCTGAGTACTGAGCACCCAGCACCCCGAGCACTGAGTACCCAGCACCCTGATCACTGAGCACCCAGAACCCTGAGCACTGAGCTCCAAGCACCCCAAGCACTGAGCACCCAGCACCCTGAGCACTGAGCACCCAGCACCCGAGTACTGATCACCCAGCACCCTGAATACTGAGCACCCCGCACCCTGAGTACTGAGCACCCACCACCCTGATTACTGAGCACCCAGCACCCTGAGTACTGAGCACTGAGCACCCAGCACCCCGAGCACTGAGCACCCAGCACCCTGAGCACTGAGCACCCAGCACCCGAGTACTGATCACCCAGCACCCTGAGTACTGAGCACCCCGCACCCTGAGTACTGAGCACCCACCACCCTGAGTACTGAGCACCCAGCACCTTGAGTACTGAGCACCCCACACCCCGAGTACTGAGCACCCTGAGTACTGAGCCCCCAGCACCCTGAGTACTGAGCACCCTGCACCCCGAGCACTGAGCTCCCTGAGAACTGAGCACCCAGCAACCTGAGTACTGAGCACCCAGCACCCTGAGGACTGAGCACTGAGCACCCAGAGAACTGAGCACCCAGCACCCCGAGGACTGAGCACTCAGAACCCTGAGCACTGAG
This sequence comes from Microtus oregoni, assembly GCF_018167655.1. Classification (NCBI taxonomy): domain Eukaryota; kingdom Metazoa; phylum Chordata; class Mammalia; order Rodentia; family Cricetidae; genus Microtus; species Microtus oregoni. The sequence continues at coordinate 155,521 of NW_024544613.1, read as the reverse complement.
CACTGAGCACCCAGCACCCTGTGCACTGAGCACTGAGCCCCCAGCACCCTGAGCACTGAGCACCCAGCACCCCGAGCACTGAGTACCCAGCACCCTGAGTACTGAGCACCCAGCACCCTGAGCACTGAGCACCCAGCACCCTTAGTACTGAGCACCCAGCACCCTGAGCACTGACCACCCTCCACCCTGAGCACGGAGCACCCAGCACCCCGAGCACTGCGTACCCAGCACCCTGAGTAGTGAGCACCTAGCACCCTGAGCACTGAGCACCCAGCACCCTGAGCACTGAGCACCCAGCACCCTGAGCACTGAGCACCCAGCACCCTGAGTAGTGAGCACCCAATGTACTGAGCACCGAGCACCCCGAGCACTGAGCACCCAGCACCCTGAGTACTGAGCTCCGAGCACCCCGAGCTCTGAGCACCCAGCGCGCCGAGCACTGAGCACCCAGAACCCCGAGCACTGAGCACCCAGCACCCCGAGCACTGAGCAGACAGCACCCCGAGCACTGAGCACCCACCACCCCGAGCACTGAGCACCCAGCACCCTGAGTACTGAGCACCCAGCACCCTGAGTACTGAGCACCCAGCACCCTGAGCACTGAGCACCCAGCACCCTGAGTACTGAGCACCCAACACCCCAAGCACTGAGCACCCTGAGTACTGAGCACCCAGCACCCCAAGCACTGAGCACCCTGAGTACTGAGCACCCAGCACCCTGAGTACTGAGCAGCCAGCACCCTGAGTACTGAGCACCCAGCGTACTGAGCAACGAGCACCGAGCACCCTGAGTACTGAGCACCCAGCACCCTGAGCACTGAGCACCCAGCAACCTGAGTACTGAGCACCGAGCACCCCGAGTACTGAGCACCCAGCACCCCGAGCACTGAGCACCCAGCACCCTGAGTACTGAGCACCGAGCACCCCGAGCACTGAGCACCCAGCACCCCGAGCACTGAGCACCCAGCATCCCGAGCACTGAGCACCCAGCACCCTGAGTACTGAGCACTGAGCACCCTGAGCACTGAGCACCCAGCACCCTGAGTACTGAGCACCCAGCACCCTGAGTACTGAGCACCCAGCACCCTGAGTACTGAGCACCCAACACCCCAAGCACTTAGCACCCTGAGTACTGAGCACCCAGCACCGCATGCACTGAGCACCCTGAGTACTGAGCACCCAGCACCCTGAGTAATGAGCACCCAGCACCCCGAGCACTGAGGACCGAGCACCCTGAGTACTAAGCACCCAGCACCCTGAGTACTGAGCACCCAGCACCCTGAGCAATGAGCACCCAGCACGCTGAGTACTGAGCACTGAGCACTCTGAGTACTGAGCACCGAGCACCCGGAGTACTGAGCACCCAGCACTCTAAGCAATGTGCACCCAGCACCCTGAGCACTGAGCACCCAGCATCCTGAGCACTGAGCACCCAGCACCCTGAGTACTGAGCACCCAGCACCCTGAGTACTGAGCACCCAGCACCCTGAGTACTGAGCACCCAGCGTACTGAGCACCGAGCACCCCGAGCACTGAGCACCCAGCACCCTGAGTACTGAGCACCCAGCACCCCGAGCACTGAGCACCCAGCACCCTGAGTACTGAGCACCGAGCACCCTGAGTACTGAGCACCCAGCACCCTGAGTACTGAGCACCCAGCGTACTGAGCACCGATCACCCAGCACCCTGAGTACTGAGCACCCAGCACCATGAGCACTGAGCACCCAGCACCCTGAGTACTGAGCACTGAGCACCCTGAGTACTGAGCACCGAGCACTACGAGCACTGAGCACCCAGCACCCCGAGCACCGAGCACCCAGCACCCTGAGCACCAAGCACCCAGCACCCTGAGCACTGAGCACCCAGCACGCTGAGCACTGAGCACCTAGCACCCTGAGTACTGAGCACCCAACGTACTGAGCACCGAGCACCCTGAGCACTGAGCACCCAGCACCCTGAATACTGAGCACCCAGCACCCTGAGCAATGAGCACCCTGAGTACTGAGCACCCAGCACCTTGAGCACTGAGCACCGAGCACCCGGAGTACTGAGCACCCAGCACCCTGAGTACTAAGCACCGAGCACCCTGAGTACTGAGCACCCAGAACCCTGACCACTGGACACACAGCACCCTGAGTACTGAGCACCCAAAGCACTGAGTACCCAGCACCCTGAGAACTGAGCACCGATCACCCCGAGCACTGAGCACCCAGCACCCCGAGCACTGAGCACCCAGCAGCCCGAGCACTGAGCACCCAACACCCTGAGTACTGAGCACCGAGCACCCCGAGCACTGAGCACCCAGCACCCCGAGCACTGAGCACCCAGTAGCCAGAGCACTGAGCACCCAACACCCTGAGTACTGAGGACTGAGCACCTTGAGCACTGAGCACCCAGCACCAGGAGTACTGAGCACCCAGCACCCTGAGTACTAAGCACCGAGCACCCTGAGTACTGAGCACCCAGAACCCTGACCACTGGACACACAGCACCCTGAGTACTGAGCACCCAAAGCACTGAGTACCCAGCACCCTGAGTACTGAGCACCGATCACCCCGAGCACTGAGCACCCAGCACCCCGAGCACTGAGCACCCAGCAGCCCGAGCACTGAGCACCCAACACCCTGAGTACTGAGCACCGAGCACCCCGAGCACTGAGCACCCAGCACCCCGAGCACTGAGCACCCAGCAGCCAGAGCACTGAGCACCCAACACCCTGAGTACTGAGGACTGAGCACCCTGAGCACTGAGCACACAGCACCCTGAGTAATGAGCACCCAGAACCCTGAGTACTGAGCAACCAACACCCCAAGCACTGAGCACCGTGAGTACTGAGCACCCAGCACCCCAAGCACTGAGCACCCTGAGTACTGAGCACCCAGCACCTTGAGTAATGAGCACCCAGCACCCCGAGCACTGAGCACCCAGCACCCTGAGCACTAATGACCGAGAACCCTGAGTACTAAGCACCCAGCACCCTGAGTACTGAGCACCCAGTACCCTGAGAACTGAGCACCCAGCACGCTGAGTACTGAGCACTGAGCACTCTGAGTACTGATCACCGAGCACCCTGAGCACTGAGCACCCACCACGCTGATTACTGAGCACTGAGCACTCTGAGTACTGAGCACCGAGCACCCGGAGTACTGAGCACCCAGCACTCTGAGCACTTAGCACCCAGCACCCTGAGCACTGAGCACCCAGCACCCCGAGCACTGAGCACCCAGCACCCTGAGCATTGAGCACCCAGCACCCCGAGCACTGAGCACTGAGCACCCTCAGTACTGAGCACTGAGCACCCTGAGTACTAAGCACCCAGCACCCTGAGTACTGAGCACCGAGCACCCTGAGTACTGAGCACCCAGCACCCTGAGTATTGAGCACCCAGCGTACTGAGCACCGAGCACCCCGAGCACTGAGCACCCAGCACCCTGAGTACTGAGCACCGAGCACCCTGAGTACTGAGCACCCAGCACCCTGAGTACTGAGCACCCAGCGTACTGAGCACCGAGCAGCCAGCACCCTGAGTACTGAGCACCCAGCACCATGAGCACTGAGCACCCAGCACCCTGAGTACTGAGCACTGAGCACCCTGAGTACTGAGCACCGAGCACCCTGAGCACTGAGCACCCAGCACCCCGAGCACCGAGCACCCAGCACCCTGAGCACCGAGCACCCAGCACCCTGAGCACTGAGCACCCAGCACCCTGAGCACTGAGCACCCAGCACCCTGAGTACTGAGCACCCAACGTACTGAGCACCAAGCACCCTGAGCACTGAGCACCCAGCACCCTGAGCACTGAGCACCCAGCACCCTGAGCAATGAGCACCATGAGTACTGAGCACCCAGCACCTTGAGCACTGAGCACCGAGCACCCCGAGCACTGAGCACCCAGCACCCGGAGTACTGAGCACCCAGCACCCTGAGTACTAAGCACCGAGCACCCTGAGTACTGAGCACCCAGCACCCTGAGCACTGGACACACAGCACCCTGAGTACTGAACACCCTGAGCACTGAGCACCCAGTACCCTGAGTACTGAGCACCGAGCACCCCAAGCACTGAGCACCCAGCACCCCGAGAACTGAGCACCCAGCAGCCCGAGCACTGAGCCCCCAGCACCCTGAGTACTGAGCACCCAGCACCCTGAGTACTGAGCACCCAGCACCCCGAGCACTGATTACCCAGCACCCTGAGCACTGAGCACCCAGCACCCTGAGCACTGAGCACCCAGCACCCCAAGCACTGAGCACCCAGCACAATGAGTACTGAGCACTGAGCACCCAGCACCCCGAGCACTGAGCACCCAGCACCCTGAGTACTGAGCACTGAGCACCCAGCACCCCTAGCACTGAGCACCCAGCACCCTGAGCACTGAGCACCCAGCACCCGAGTACTGATCACCCAGCACCCTGAGTACTGAGCACCCCGCACCCTGAGTACTGAGCACCGAGCACCCCGAGTACTGAGCACCCAGCACCCCGTGCACTGAGCACCCAGCACCCTGAGTACTGAGCACCGAGCACCCCGATCACTGAGCACACAGCACCCCGAGCACTGAGCACCCAGCAGCCCGAGCACTGAGCACCCAACACCCTGAGTACTGAGGACTGAGCACCCTGAGCACTGAGCACCCAGCACCCTGAGTACTGAGCACCCAGCACCCTGAGTACTGAGCACCCAACACCCCAAGCACTGAGCACCCTGAGTACTGAGCACCCAGCACCCCAAGCACTGAGCACCCTGAGTACTGAGCACCCAGCACCTTGAGTAATGAGCACCCAGCACCCCGAGCACTGAGCACCCAGCACCCTGAGCACTGAGGACCGAGCACCCTGAGTACTAAACAACGAGCACCCTGAGTACTGAGCACCCAGCACCCTGAGCACTGAGCACCCAGCACGCTGAGTACTGAGCACTGAGCACCCTGAGTACTGATCACCGAGCACCCTGAGCACTGAGCACCCACCACGCTGAGTACTGAGCACTGAGCACTCTGAGTACTGAGCACCGAGCACACGCAGTACTGAGCACCCAGCACTCTGAGCACTTAGCACCCAGCACCCTGAGCACTGAGCACCCAGCACCCCGAGCACTGAGCACCCAGCACCCTGAGAACTGAGCACCCAGAACCCCGAGCACTGAGCACTGAGCACCCTAAGTACTGAGCACTGAGCACCTTGAGTACTAAGCACCCAGCACCCTGAGTACTGAGCACCCAGCACCCTGAGTACTGAGCACCCAGCACCCTGAGTACTGAGCACCCAGCGTACTGAGCACCGAGCACCCCGAGCACTGAGCACCCAGCACCCTGAGTACTGAGCACCCAGCACCCCGAGCACTGAGCACCCAGCACAATGAGTACTGAGCACCCAAAGCACTGAGTACCCAGCACCCTGAGTACTGAGCACCGATCACCCCGAGCACTGAGCACCCAGCACCCCGAGCACTGAGCACCCAGCAGCCCGAGCACTGAGCACCCAACACCCTGAGTACTGAGCACCGAGCACCCCGAGCACTGAGCACCCAGCACCCCGAGCACTGAGCACCCAGCAGCCAGAGCACTGAGCACCCAACACCCTGAGTACTGAGGACTGAGCACCCTGAGCACTGAGCACACAGCACCCTGAGTAATGAGCACCCAGAACCCTGAGTACTGAGCAACCAACACCCCAAGCACTGAGCACCGTGAGTACTGAGCACCCAGCACCCCAAGCACTGAGCACCCTGAGTACTGAGCACCCAGCACCTTGAGTAATGAGCACCCAGCACCCCGAGCACTGAGCACCCAGCACCCTGAGCACTAATGACCGAGAACCCTGAGTACTAAGCACCCAGCACCCTGAGTACTGAGCACCCAGTACCCTGAGAACTGAGCACCCAGCACGCTGAGTACTGAGCACTGAGCACTCTGAGTACTGATCACCGAGCACCCTGAGCACTGAGCACCCACCACGCTGATTACTGAGCACTGAGCACTCTGAGTACTGAGCACCGAGCACCCGGAGTACTGAGCACCCAGCACTCTGAGCACTTAGCACCCAGCACCCTGAGCACTGAGCACCCAGCACCCCGAGCACTGAGCACCCAGCACCCTGAGCATTGAGCACCCAGCACCCCGAGCACTGAGCACTGAGCACCCTCAGTACTGAGCACTGAGCACCCTGAGTACTAAGCACCCAGCACCCTGAGTACTGAGCACCGAGCACCCTGAGTACTGAGCACCCAGCACCCTGAGTATTGAGCACCCAGCGTACTGAGCACCGAGCACCCCGAGCACTGAGCACCCAGCACCCTGAGTACTGAGCACCGAGCACCCTGAGTACTGAGCACCCAGCACCCTGAGTACTGAGCACCCAGCGTACTGAGCACCGAGCAGCCAGCACCCTGAGTACTGAGCACCCAGCACCATGAGCACTGAGCACCCAGCACCCTGAGTACTGAGCACTGAGCACCCTGAGTACTGAGCACCGAGCACCCTGAGCACTGAGCACCCAGCACCCCGAGCACCGAGCACCCAGCACCCTGAGCACCGAGCACCCAGCACCCTGAGCACTGAGCACCCAGCACCCTGAGCACTGAGCACCCAGCACCCTGAGTACTGAGCACCCAACGTACTGAGCACCAAGCACCCTGAGCACTGAGCACCCAGCACCCTGAGCACTGAGCACCCAGCACCCTGAGCAATGAGCACCATGAGTACTGAGCACCCAGCACCTTGAGCACTGAGCACCGAGCACCCCGAGCACTGAGCACCCAGCACCCGGAGTACTGAGCACCCAGCACCCTGAGTACTAAGCACCGAGCACCCTGAGTACTGAGCACCCAGCACCCTGAGCACTGGACACACAGCACCCTGAGTACTGAACACCCTGAGCACTGAGCACCCAGTACCCTGAGTACTGAGCACCGAGCACCCCAAGCACTGAGCACCCAGCACCCCGAGAACTGAGCACCCAGCAGCCCGAGCACTGAGCCCCCAGCACCCTGAGTACTGAGCACCCAGCACCCTGAGTACTGAGCACCCAGCACCCCGAGCACTGATTACCCAGCACCCTGAGCACTGAGCACCCAGCACCCTGAGCACTGAGCACCCAGCACCCCAAGCACTGAGCACCCAGCACAATGAGTACTGAGCACTGAGCACCCAGCACCCCGAGCACTGAGCACCCAGCACCCTGAGTACTGAGCACTGAGCACCCAGCACCCCTAGCACTGAGCACCCAGCACCCTGAGCACTGAGCACCCAGCACCCGAGTACTGATCACCCAGCACCCTGAGTACTGAGCACCCCGCACCCTGAGTACTGAGCACCGAGCACCCCGAGTACTGAGCACCCAGCACCCCGTGCACTGAGCACCCAGCACCCTGAGTACTGAGCACCGAGCACCCCGATCACTGAGCACACAGCACCCCGAGCACTGAGCACCCAGCAGCCTGAGCACTGAGCACCCAACACCCTGAGTACTGAGGACTGAGCACCCTGAGCACTGAGCACCCAGCACCCTGAGTACTGAGCACCCAGCACCCTGAGTACTGAGCACCCAACACCCCAAGCACTGAGCACCCTGAGTACTGAGCACCCAGCACCCCAAGCACTGAGCACCCTGAGTACTGAGCACCCAGCACCTTGAGTAATGAGCACCCAGCACCCCGAGCACTGAGCACCCAGCACCCTGAGCACTGAGGACCGAGCACCCTGAGTACTAAACAACGAGCACCCTGAGTACTGAGCACCCAACACCCTGAGCACTGAGCACCCAGCACGCTGAGTACTGAGCACTGAGCACCCTGAGTACTGATCACCGAGCACCCTGAGCACTGAGCACCCACCACGCTGAGTACTGAGCACTGAGCACTCTGAGTACTGAGCACCGAGCACACGCAGTACTGAGCACCCAGCACTCTGAGCACTTAGCACCCAGCACCCTGAGCACTGAGCACCCAGCACCCCGAGCACTGAGCACCCAGCACCCTGAGAACTGAGCACCCAGAACCCCGAGCACTGAGCACTGAGCACCCTAAGTACTGAGCACTGAGCACCTTGAGTACTAAGCACCCAGCACCCTGAGTACTGAGCACCCAGCACCCTGAGTACTGAGCACCCAGCACCCTGAGTACTGAGCACCCAGCGTACTGAGCACCGAGCACCCCGAGCACTGAGCACCCAGCACCCTGAGTACTGAGCACCCAGCACCCCGAGCACTGAGCACCCAGCACAATGAGTACTGAGCACCGAGCACCCTGAGTACTGAGCACCCAGCACCCTGAGTACTGAGCACCCAGCGTACTGAGCACCGAGCACCCAGCACCATGAGTACTGAGCACCCAGCACCATGAGCACTGAGCACCCAGCACCCTGAGTACTGAGCACTGAGCACCCTGAGTACTGAGCACCGAGCACCCTGAGCACTGAGCACCCAGCACCCCGAGCACCGAGCACCCAGCACCCTGAGCACCGAGCACCCAGCACCCTGAGCACTGAGCACCCAGCACCCTGAGCACTGAGCACCCAGCACCCTGAGTACTGAGCACCCAACGTACTGAGCACCGAGCACCCTGAGCACTGAGCACCCAGCACCCTGAGCACTGAGCACCCAGCACCATGAGCAATGAGCACCCTGAGTACTGAGCACCTAGCACCCCGAGCACTGAGCACCCAGCACCCCGAGCACTGAGCACCCAGCAGCCCGAGCACTGAGCCCCCAGCACCCTGAGTACTGAGCACCCAGCACCCTGAGTACTGAGCACCCAGCACCCCGAGCACTGAGTACCCAGCACCCTGAGCACTGAGCTCCAAGCACCCCAAGCACTGAGCACCCAGCACCCTGAGCACTGAGCTCCAAGCACCCCAAGCACTGAGCACCCAGCACCCTGAGTACTGAGCACTGAGCACCCAGCACCCCGAGCACTGAGCACCCAGCACCCTGAGCACTGAGCACCCAGCACCCGAGTACTGATCACCCAGCACCCTGAGTACTGAGCACCCCGCACCCTGAGTACTGAGCACCCAGCACCCTGAGTACTGAGCACCCAGCACCTTGAGTACTGAGCACCCCGCACCCCGAGTACTGAGCACCCTGAGTACTGAGCCCCCAGCACCCTGAGTACTGAGCACCCTGCACCCCGAGCACTGAACTCCCTGAGTACTGAGCACACAGCAACCTGAGTACTGAGCACCCAGCACCCTGAGGACTGAGCACTGAGTACCCAGAGAACTGAGCACCCAGCACCCCGAGGACTGAGCACCCAGCACCCTGAGCACTGAGCACTGAGCACCCAGCACCCTGTGCACTGAGCACTGAGCCCACAGCACCCTGAGCACTGAGCACCCAGCACCCCGAGCACTGAGTACCCAGCACCCTGAGTACTGAGCACCCAGCACCCTGAGCACTGAGCACCCAGCACCCTTAGTACTGAGCACCCAGCACCCTGAGCACTGAGCACCCAGCACCCTGAGTACTGAGCATCCAGCACCCCGAGCACTGAGCACCCAGCACCCTGAGTACTGAGCACTGAGCACCCAGCACCCCGAGCACTGAGCACCCAGCACCCTGATTACTGAGCACTGAGCACCCAGCACCCTGAGCACTGAGCACCCAGCACCCTGAGCACTGAGCACCCAGTACCCCGAGTACTGAGCACCCAGCACCCTGAGCACTGACCACCCTGCACCCTGAGCACGGAGCACCCAGCACCCCGAGCACTGCGTACCCAGCACCCTGAGTAGTGAGCACCTAGCACCCTGAGCACTGAGCACCCAGCACCCTGAGCACTGAGCACCCAGCACCCTGAGCACTGAGCAACCAGAACCCTGAGTAGTGAGCACCCAACGTACTGAGCACCGAGCACCCCGAGCTCTGAGCACCCAGCGCGCCGAGCACTGAGCACCCAGAACCCGGAGCACTGAGCACCCAGCACCCCGAGCACTGAGCAGGGGGCACCACGAGCACTGAGCACCCACCACCCCGAGCACTGAGCAAGCAGCACCCTGAGTACTGAGCACCCAGCACCCTGAGTACTGAGCACCCAGCACCCTGAGCACTGAGCACCCAGCACCCTGAGTACTGAGCATCCAACACCCCAAGCACTGAGCACCCTGAGTACTGAGCACCCAGCACCCCAAGCACTGAGCACCCTGAGTACTGAGCACCCAGCACCCTGAGTACTGAGCACCGAGCACCCTGAGTACTGAGCAGCCAGCACCCTGAGTACTGAGCACCCAGCATACTGAGCAACGAGCACCGAGCACCCTGAGTACTGAGCACCCAGCACCCTGAGCACTGAGCACCCAGCACCCTGAGTACGGAGCATCGAGCACCCCGAGTACTGAGCACCCAGCACCCCGAGCACTGAGCACCCAGCACCCTGAGTACTGAGCACCGAGCACCCCGAGCACTGAGCACCCAGCACCCCGAGAACTGAGCACCCAGCAGCCCGAGCACTGAGCACCCAGCACCCTGAGTACTGAGCACTGAGCACCCTGAGCACTGAGCACCCAGCACCCTGAGTACTGAGCACACAGCACCCTGAGTACTGAGCACCCAACACCCCAAGCACTGAGCACCCTGAGTACTGAGCACCAGGCACTGCAAGCACTGAGCACCCTGAGAACTGAGCACCCAGCACCCTGAGTAATGAGCACCCAGCACCCCGAGCACTGAGGACCGAGCACCCTGAGTACTAAGCACCCAGCACCCTGAGTACTGAGCACCCAGCACCCTGAGCACTGAGCACCCAGCACGCTGAGTACTGAGCACTGAGCACCCTGAGTACTGAGCACCGAGCACCCTGAGCACTGAGCACCCAGCACGCTGAGTACTGAGCACTGAGCACTCTGAGTACTGAGCACCGAGCACCCTGAGTAGTGAGAACCCAATGTACTGAGCACCGAGCACCCCGAGCACTGAGCACCCAGCACCCTGAGTACTGAGCTCTGAGCACCCCGAGCTCTGAGCACCCAGCGCGCCGAGCACTGAGCACCCAGAACCCCGAGCACTGAGCACCCTGCACCCCGAGCACTGAGCAGCCAGCACCCCGAGCACTGAGCACCCACCACCCCGAGCACTGAGCACCCAGCACCCTGAGTACTGAGCACCCAGCACCCTGAGTACTGAGCACCCAGCACCCTGAGCACTGAGCACCCAGCACCCTGAGTACTGAGCACCCAACACCCCAAGCACTGAGCACCCTGAGTACTGAGCACCCAGCACCCCAAGCACTGAGCACCCTGAGTACTGAGCACCCAGCACCCTGAGTACTGAGCACCGAGCACCCTGAGTACTGAGCAGCCAGCACCCTGAGTACTGAGCACCCAGCGTACTGAGCAACGAGCACCGAGCACCCTGAGTACTGAGCACCCAGCACCCTGAGCACTGAGCACCCAGCACCCTGAGTACTGAGCACCGAGCACCCCGAGTACTGAGCACCCAGCACCCCGAGCACTGAGCACCCAGCACCCTGAGTACTGAGCACCGAGCACCCCGAGCACTGAGCACCCAGCACCCCGAGCACTGAGCACCCAGCAGCCCGAGCACTGAGCACCCAGCACCCTGAGTACTGAGCACTGAGCACCCTGAGCACTGAGCACCCAGCACCCTGAGTACTGAGCACCCAGCACCCTGAGTACTGAGCACCCAACACCCCAAGCACTTAGCACCCTGAGTACTGAGCACCCAGCACCGCATGCACTGAGCACCCTGAGTACTGAGCACCCAGCACCCTGAGTAATGAGCACCCAGCACCCCGAGCACTGAGGACCCAGCACCCTGAGTACTAAGCACCCAGCACCCTGAGTACTGAGCACCCAGCACCCTGAGCAATGAGCACCCAGCACGCTGAGTACTGAGCACTGAGCACCCTGAGTACTGAGCACCGAGCACCCTGAGCACTGAGCACCCAGCACGCTGAGTACTGAGCACTGAGCACTCTGAGTACTGAGCACCGAGCACCCGGAGTACTGAGCACCCAGCACTCTAAGCAATGTGCACCCAGCACCCTGAGCACTGAGCACCCAGCACCCTGAGCACTGAGCACCCAGCACCCTGAGTACTGAGCACCCAGCACCCTGAGTACTGAGCACCCAGCACCCTGAGTACTGAGCACCCAGCGTACTGAGCACCGAGCACCCCGAGCACTGAGCACCCAGCACCCTGAGTACTGAGCACCCAGCACCCCGAGCACTGAGCACACAGCACCCTGAGTACTGAGCACCGAGCACCCTGAGTACTGAGCACCCAGCACCCTGAGTACTGAGCACCCAGCGTACTGAGCACCGATCACCCAGCACCCTGAGTACTGAGCACCCAGCACCATGAGCACTGAGCACCCAGCACCCTGAGTACTGAGCACTGAGCACCCTGAGTACTGAGCACCGAGCACTACGAGCACTGAGCACCCAGCACCCCGAGCACCGAGCACCCAGCACCCTGAGCACCGAGCACCCAGCACCCTGAGTACTGAGCACCCAACGTACTGAGCACCGAGCACCCTGAGCACTGAGCACCCAGCACGCTGAGTACTGAGCACTGAGCACTCTGAGTACTGAGCACCGAGCACCCGGAGTACTGAGCACCCAGCACTCTAAGCAATGTGCACCCAGCACCCTGAGCACTGAGCACCCAGCACCCTGAGCACTGAGCACCCAGCACCCTGAGTACTGAGCACCCAGCACCCTGAGTACTGAGCACCCAGCACCCTGAGTACTGAGCACCCAGCGTACTGAGCACCGAGCACCCCGAGCACTGAGCACCCAGCACCCTGAGTACTGAGCACCCAGCACCCCGAGCACTGAGCACACAGCACCCTGAGTACTGAGCACCGAGCACCCTGAGTACTGAGCACCCAGCACCCTGAGTACTGAGCACCCAGCGTACTGAGCACCGATCACCCAGCACCCTGAGTACTGAGCACCCAGCACCATGAGCACTGAGCACCCAGCACCCTGAGTACTGAGCACTGAGCTCCCTGAGTACTGAGCACCGAGCACTACGAGCACTGAGCACCCAGCACCCCGAGCACCGAGCACCCAGCACCCTGAGCACCGAGCACCCAGCACCCTGAGCACTGAGCACCCAGCACGCTGAGCACTGAGCACCCAGCACCCTGAGTACTGAGCACCCAGCACCCTGAATACTGAGCACCCAGCACCCTGAGCAATGAGCACCCTGAGTACTGAGCACCCAGCACCTTGAGCACTGAGCACCGAGCACCCGGAGTACTGAGCACCCAGCACCCTGAGTACTAAGCACCGAGCACCCTGAGTACTGAGCACCCAGAACCCTGACCACTGGACACACAGCACCCTGAGTACTGAGCACCCAAAGCACTGAGTACCCAGCACCCTGAGTACTGAGCACCGATCACCCCGAGCACTGAGCACCCAGCACCCCGAGCACTGAGCACCCAGCAGCCCGAGCACTGAGCACCCAACACCCTGAGTACTGAGCACCGAGCACCCCGAGCACTGAGCACCCAGCACCCCGAGCACTGAGCACCCAGTAGCCAGAGCACTGAGCACCCAACACCCTGAGTACTGAGGACTGAGCACCTTGAGCACTGAGCACCCAGCACCCGGAGTACTGAGCACCCAGCACCCTGAGTACTAAGCACCGAGCACCCTGAGTACTGAGCACCCAGAACCCTGACCACTGGACACACAGCACCCTGAGTACTGAGCACCCAAAGCACTGAGTACCCAGCACCCTGAGTACTGAGCACCGATCACCCCGAGCACTGAGCACCCAGCACCCCGAGCACTGAGCACCCAGCAGCCCGAGCACTGAGCACCCAACACCCTGAGTACTGAGCACCGAGCACCCCGAGCACTGAGCACCCAGCACCCCGAGCACTGAGCACCCAGCAGCCAGAGCACTGAGCACCCAACACCCTGAGTACTGAGGACTGAGCACCCTGAGCACTGAGCACACAGCACCCTGAGTACTGAGCACCCAGAACCCTGAGTACTGAGCAACCAACACCCCAAGCACTGAGCACCCTGAGTACTGAGCACCCAGCACCCCAAGCACTGAGCACCCTGAGTACTGAGCACCCAGCACCTTGAGTAATGAGCACCCAGCACCCCGAGCACTGAGCACCCAGCACCCTGAGCACTAATGACCGAGAACCCTGAGTACTAAGCACCCAGCACCCTGAGTACTGAGCACCCAGTACCCTGAGAACTGAGCAGCCAGCACGCTGAGTACTGAGCACTGAGCACTCTGAGTACTGAGCACCGAGCACCCGGAGTACTGAGCACCCAGCACTCTGAGCACTTAGCACCCAGCACCCTGAGCACTGAGCACCCAGCACCCCGAGCACTGAGCACCCAGCACCCTGAGCATTGAGCACCCAGCACCCCGAGCACTGAGCACTGAGCACCCTCAGTACTGAGCACTGAGCACCCTGAGTACTAAGCACCCAGCACCCTGAGTACTGAGCACCGAGCACCCTGAGTACTGAGCACCCAGCACCCTGAGTATTGAGCACCCAGCGTACTGAGCACCGAGCACCCCGAGCACTGAGCACCCAGCACCCTGAGTACTGAGCACCGAGCACCCTGAGTACTGAGCACCCAGCACCCTGAGTACTGAGCACCCAGCGTACTGAGCACCGAGCAGCCAGCACCCTGAGTACTTAGCACCCAGCACCATGAGCACTGAGCACCCAGCACCCTGAGTACTGAGCACTGAGCACCCTGAGTACTGAGCACCGAGCACGCTGAGCACTGAGCACCCAGCACCCCGAGCACCGAGCACCCAGCACCCTGAGCACCGAGCACCCAGCACCCTGAGCACTGAGCACCCAGCACCCTGAGCACTGAGCACCCAGCACCCTGAGTACTGAGCACCCAACGTACTGAGCACCAAGCACCCTGAGCACTGAGCACCCAGCACCCTGAGTACTGAGCACCCAGCACCCTGAGCAATGAGCACCATGAGTACTGAGCACCCAGCACCTTGAGCACTGAGCACCGAGCACCCCGAGCACTGAGCACCCAGCACCCGGAGTACTGAGCACCCAGCACCCTGAGTACTAAGCACCGAGCACCCTGAGTACTGAGCACCCAGCACCCTGAGCACTGGACACACAGCACCCTGAGTACTGAACACCCTGAGCACTGAGCACCCAGTACCCTGAGTACTGAGCACCGAGCACCCCGAGCACTGAGCACCCAGCACCCCGAGAACTGAGCACCCAGCAGCCCGAGCACTGAGCCCCCAGCACCCTGAGTACTGAGCACCCAGCACCCTGAGTACTGAGCACCCAGCACCCCGAGCACTGATTACCCAGCACCCTGAGCACTGAGCACCCAGCACCCTGAGCACTGAGCACCCAGAACCCCAAGCACTGAGCACCCAGCACAATGAGTACTGAGCACTGAGCACCCAGCACCCCGAGCACTGAGCACCCAGCACCCTGAGTACTGAGCACTGAGCACCCAGCACCCCTAGCACTGAGCACCCAGCACCCTGAGCACTGAGCACCCAGCACCCGAGTACTGATCACCCAGCACCCTGAGTACTGAGCACCCCGCACCCTGAGTACTGAGCACCGAGCACCAGGAGTACTGAGCACCCAGCACCCCGTGCACTGAGCACCCAGCACCCTGAGTACTGAGCACCGAGCACCCCGAGCACTGAGCACCCAGCACCCCGAGCACTGAGCACCCAGCAGCCCGAGCACTGAGCACCCAACACCCTGAGTACTGAGGACTGAGCACCCTGAGCACTGAGCACCCAGCACCCTGAGTACTGAGCACCCAGCACCCTGAGTACTGAGCACGTAACACCCCAAGCACTGAGCACCCTGAGTACTGAGCACCCAGCACCCCAAGCACTGAGCACCCCGAGCACTGAGCACCCAGCACCCTGAGCACTGAGGACCGAGCACCCTGAGTACTAAACAACGAGCACCCTGAGTACTGAGCACCCAGCACCCTGAGCACTGAGCACCCAGCACGCTGAGTACTGAGCACTGAGCACCCTGAGCACTGATCACCGAGCACCCTGAGCACTGAGCACCCACCACGCTGAGTACTGAGCACTGAGCACTCTGAGTACTGAGCACCGAGCACACGCAGTACTGAGCACCCAGCACTCTGAGCACTTAGCACCCAGCACCCTGAGCACTGAGCACCCAGCACAATGAGTACTGAGCACTGAGCACCCAGCACCCTGAGAACTGAGCACCCAGAACCCCGAGCACTGAGCACTGAGCACCCTAAGTACTGAGCACTGAGCACCTTGAGTACTAAGCACCCAGCACCCTGAGTACTGAGCACCCAGCACCCTGAGTACTGAGCACCCAGCACCCTGAGTACTGAGCACCCAGCGTACTGAGCACCGAGCACCCCGAGCACTGAGCACCCAGCACCCTGAGTACTGAGCACCCAGCACCCCGAGCACTGAGCACCCAGCACAATGAGTACTGAGCACCGAGCACCCTGAGTACTGAGCACCCAGCACCCTGAGTACTGAGCACCCAGCGTACTGAGCACCGAGCACCCAGCACCATGAGTACTGAGCACCCAGCACCATGAGCACTGAGCACCCAGCACCCTGAGTACTGAGCACTGAGCACCCTGAGTACTGAGCAACGAGCACCCTGAGCACTGAGCATCCAGCACCCCGAGCACCGAGCACCCAGCACCCTGAGCACCGAGCACCCAGCACCCTGAGCACTGAGCACCCAGCACCCTGAGCACTGAGCACCCAACGTACTGAGCACCGAGCACCCTGAGCACTGAGCACCCAGCACCCTGAGCACTGAGCACCCAGCACCATGAGCAATGAGCACCCTGAGTACTGAGCACCTAGCACCCCGAGCACTGAGCACCCAGCACCCCGAGCACTGAGCACCCAGCAGCCCGAGCACTGAGCCCCCAGCACCCTGAGTACTGAGCACCCAGCACCCTGAGTACTGAGCACCCAGCACCCCGAGCACTGAGTACCCAGCACCCTGAGCACTGAGCTCCAAGCACCCCAAGCACTGAGCACCCAGCACCCTGAGCACTGAGCTCCAAGCACCCCAAGCACTGAGCACCCAGCACCCTGAGTACTGAGCACTGAGCACCCAGCACCCCGAGCACTGAGCACCCAGCACCCTGAGCACTGAGCACCCAGCACCCGAGTACTGATCACCCAGCACCCTGAGTACTGAGCACCCCGCACCCTGAGTACTGAGCACCCAGCACCCTGAGTACTGAGCACCCAGCACCTTGAGTACTGAGCACCCCGCACCCCGAGTACTGAGCACCCTGAGTACTGAGCCCCCAGCACCCTGAGTACTGAGCACCCTGCACCCCGAGCACTGAGCTCCCTGAGTACTGAGCACACAGCAACCTGAGTACTGAGCACCCAGCACCCTGAGGACTGAGCACTGAGTACCCAGAGAACTGAGCACCCAGCACCCCGAGGACTGAGCACCCAGCACCCTGAGCACTGAGCACTGAGCACCCAGCACCCTGTGCACTGAGCACTGAGCCCACAGCACCCTGAGCACTGAGCACCCAGCACCCCGAGCACTGAGTACCCAGCACCCTGAGTACTGAGCACCCAGCACCCTGAGCACTGAGCACCCAGCACCCTTAGTACTGAGCACCCAGCACCCTGAGCACTGAGCACCCAGCACCCTGAGTACTGAGCATCCAGCACCCCGAGCACTGAGCACCCAGCACCCTGAGTACTGAGCACTGAGCACCCAGCACCCCGAGCACTGAGCACCCAGCACCCTGATTACTGAGCACTGAGCACCCAGCACCCTGAGTACTGAGCACCCAGCACCCTGAGTACTGAGCACCCAGCACCCTGAGTACTGAGCACCCAGCGTACTGAGCACCGAGCACCCCGAGCACTGAGCACCCAGCACCCTGAGTACTGAGCACCCAGCACCCCGAGCACTGAGCACCCAGCACAATGAGTACTGAGCACCGAGCACCCTGAGTACTGAGCACCCAGCACCCTGAGTACTGAGCACCCAGCGTACTGAGCACCGAGCACCCAGCACCATGAGTACTGAGCACCCAGCACCATGAGCACTGAGCACCCAGCACCCTGAGTACTGAGCACTGAGCACCCTGAGTACTGAGCACCGAGCACCCTGAGCACTGAGCATCCAGCACCCCGAGCACCGAGCACCCAGCACCCTGAGCACCGAGCACCCAGCACCCTGAGCACTGAGCACCCAGCACCCTGAGCACTGAGCACCCAACGTACTGAGCACCGAGCACCCTGAGCACTGAGCACCCAGCACCCTGAGCACTGAGCACCCAGCACCATGAGCAATGAGCACCCTGAGTACTGAGCACCTAGCACCCCGAGCACTGAGCACCCAGCACCCCGAGCACTGAGCACCCAGCAGCCCGAGCACTGAGCCCCCAGCACCCTGAGTACTGAGCACCCAGCACCCTGAGTACTGAGCACCCAGCACCCCGAGCACTGAGTACCCAGCACCCTGAGCACTGAGCTCCAAGCACCCCAAGCACTGAGCACCCAGCACCCTGAGCACTGAGCTCCAAGCACCCCAAGCACTGAGCACCCAGCACCCTGAGTACTGAGCACTGAGCACCCAGCACCCCGAGCACTGAGCACCCAGCACCCTGAGCACTGAGCACCCAGCACCCGAGTACTGATCACCCAGCACCCTGAGTACTGAGCACCCCGCACCCTGAGTACTGAGCACCCAGCACCCTGAGTACTGAGCACCCAGCACCTTGAGTACTGAGCACCCCGCACCCCGAGTACTGAGCACCCTGAGTACTGAGCCCCCAGCACCCTGAGTACTGAGCACCCTGCACCCCGAGCACTGAGCTCCCTGAGTACTGAGCACACAGCAACCTGAGTACTGAGCACCCAGCACCCTGAGGACTGAGCACTGAGTACCCAGAGAACTGAGCACCCAGCACCCCGAGGACTGAGCACCCAGCACCCTGAGCACTGAGCACTGAGCACCCAGCACCCTGTGCACTGAGCACTGAGCCCACAGCACCCTGAGCACTGAGCACCCAGCACCCCGAGCACTGAGTACCCAGCACCCTGAGTACTGAGCACCCAGCACCCTGAGCACTGAGCACCCAGCACCCTTAGTACTGAGCACCCAGCACCCTGAGCACTGAGCACCCAGCACCCTGAGTACTGAGCATCCAGCACCCCGAGCACTGAGCACCCAGCACCCTGAGTACTGAGCACTGAGCACCCAGCACCCCGAGCACTGAGCACCCAGCACCCTGATTACTGAGCACTGAGCACCCAGCACCCTGAGCACTGAGCACCCAGCACCCTGAGCACTGAGCACCCAGTACCCCGAGTACTGAGCACCCAGCACCCTGAGCACTGACCACCCTGCACCCTGAGCACGGAGCACCCAGCACCCCGAGCACTGCGTACCCAGCACCCTGAGTAGTGAGCACCTAGCACCCTGAGCACTGAGCACCCAGCACCCTGAGAACTGAGCACCCAGCACCCTGAGCACTGAGCAACCAGCACCCTGAGTAGTGAGCACCCAACGTACTGAGCACCGAGCACCCCGAGCTCTGAGCACCCAGCGCGCCGAGCACTGAGCACCCAGAACCCGGAGCACTGAGCACCCAGCACCCCGAGCACTGAGCAGCCAGCAACCCGAGCACTGAGCACCCACCACCCCGAGCACTGAGCAAGCAGCACCCTGAGTACTGAGCACCCAGCACCCTGAGTACTGAGCACCCAGCACCCTGAGCACTGAGCACCCAGCACCCTGAGTACTGAGCATCCAACACCCCAAGCACTGAGCACCCTGAGTACTGAGCACCCAGCACCCCACGCACTGAGCACCCTGAGTACTGAGCACCCAGCACCCTGAGTACTGAGCACCGAGCACCCTGAGTACTGAGCAGCCAGCACCCTGAGTACTGAGCACCCAGCGTACTGAGCAACGAGCACCGAGCACCCTGAGTACTGATCACCCAGCACCCTGAGCACTGAGCACCCAGCACCCTGAGTACGGAGCATCGAGCACCCCGAGTACTGAGCACCCAGCACCCCGAGCACTGAGCACCCAGCACCCTGAGTACTGAGCACCGAGCACCCCGAGCACTGAGCACCCAGCACCCCGAGAACTGAGCACCCAGCAGCCCGAGCACTGAGCACCCAACACCCTGAGTACTGAGCACTGAGCACCCTGAGCACTGAGCACCCAGCACCCTGAGTACTGAGCACACAGCACCCTGAGTACTGAGCACCCAACACCCCAAGCACTGAGCACCCTGAGTACTGAGCACCAGGCACCGCAAGCACTGAGCACCCTGAGAACTGAGCACCCAGCACCCTGAGTAATGAGCACCCAGCACCCCGAGCACTGAGGACAGAGCACCCTGAGTACTAAGCACCCAGCACCCTGAGTACTGAGCACCCAGCACCCTGAGCACTGAGCACCCAGCACGCTGAGTACTGAGCACTGAGCACCCTGAGTACTGAGCACCGAGCACCCTGAGCACTGAGCACCCAGCACGCTGAGTACTGAGCACTGAGCACTCTGAGTACTGAGCACCGAGCACCCGGAGTACTGAGCACCCAGCACTCTGAGCACTGAGCACCCAGCACTCTGAGCACTGAGCACCCAGCACCCTGAGCACTGAGCACCCAGCACCCTGAGTACTGAGCACCCAGCACCCTGAGTACTGAGCACCCAGCACCCTGAGTACTGAGCACCCAGCGTACTGAGCACCGAGCACCCCGAGCACTGAGCACCCAGCACCCTGAGTACTGAGCACCCATCACCCCGAGCACTGAGCACCCAGCACCCTGAGTACTGAGCACTGAGCACCCTGAGTACTGAGCACCCAGCACCCTGAGTACTGAGCACCCAGCGTACTGAGCACCGATCACCCAGCACCCTGAGTACTGAGCACCCAGCACCATGAGAACTGAGCACCCAGCACCCTGAGTACTGAGCACTGAGCACCCTGAGTACTGAGCACCGAGCACTACGAGCACTGAGCACCCAGCACCCCGAGCACCGAGCACCCAGCACCCTGAGCACCGAGCACCCAGCACCCTGAGCACTGAGCACCCAGCACCCTGAGCACTGAGCACCCAGCACCCTGAGTACTGAGCACCCAACGTACTGAGCACCGAGCACCCTGAGCACTGAGCACCCAGCACCCTGAGTACTGAGCACCCAGCACCTTGAGCACTGAGCACCGAGCACCCCGAGCACTGAGCACCCAGCACCCGGAGTACTGAGCACCCAGCACCCTGAGTACTAAGCACCGAGCACCCTGAGTACTGAGCACCCAGCACCCTGAGCACTGGACACACAGCACCCTGAGTACTGAGCACCCAAAGCACTGAGTACCCAGCACCCTGAGTACTGAGCACCGATCACCCCGAGCACTGAGCAGCCAGCACCCCGAGCACTGAGCACCCAGCAGCCCGAGCACTGAGCACCCAACACCCTGAGTACTGAGCACCGAGCACCCCGAGCACTGAGCACCCAGCAGCCCGAGCACTGAGCACCCAACACCCTGAGTACTGAGGACTGAGCACCCTGAGCACTGAGCACACAGCACCCTGAGTACTGAGCACCCAGAACCCTGAGTACTGAGCACCCAACACCCCAAGCACTGAGCACCCTGAGTACTGAGCACCCAGCACCCCAAGCACTGAGCACCGGGAGTACTGAGCACCCAGCACATTGAGAAATGAGCACCCAGCACCCCGAGCACTGAGCACCCAGCACCCTGAGCACTGAGGACCGAGCACCCTGAGTACTAAGCACCCAGCACCCTGAGTACTGAGCACCCAGTACCCTGAGAACTGAGCACCCAGCACGCTGAGTACTGAGCACTGAGCACCCTGAGTACTGATCACCGAGCACCCTGAGCACTGAGCACCCAGCACCCTGAGTACTGAGCACTGAGCACTCTGAGTACTGAGCACCGAGCACCCGGAGTACTGAGCACCCAGCACTCTGAGCACTTAGCACCCAGCACCCTGAGCACTGAGCACCCAGCACCCCGAGCACTGAGCACCCAGCACCCTGAGCATTGAGCACCCAGCACCTCGAGCACTGAGCACTGAGCACCCTCAGTACTGAGCACTGAGCACCCTGAGTACTAAGCACCCAGCACCCTGAGTACTGAGCACCCAGCACCCTGAGTACTGAGCACCCAGCACCCTGAGTACTGAGCACCCAGCGTACTGAGCACCGAGCACCCCGAGCACTGAGCACCCAGCACCCTGAGTACTGAGCACCCAGCACCCCGAGCACTGAGCACCCAGCACCCTGAGTACTGAGCACCGAGCACCCTGAGTACTGAGCACCCAGCACCCTGAGTACTGAGCACCCAGCGTACTGAGCACCGAGCAGCCAGCACCCTGAGTACTGAGCACCCAGCACCATGAGCACTGAGCACCCAGCACCCTGAGTACTGAGCACTGAGCACCCTGAGTACTGAGCACCGAGCACCCTGAGCACTGAGCACCCAGCACCCCGAGCACCGAGCACCCAGCACCCTGAGCACCGAGCACCCAGCACCCTGAGCACCGAGCACCCAGCACCCTGAGCACTGAGCACCCAGCACCCTGAGTACTGAGCACCCAACGTACTGAGCACCAAGCACCCTGAGCACTGAGCACCCAGCACCCTGAGCACTGAGCACCCAGCACCCTGAGCAATGAGCACCCTGAGTACTGAGCACCCAGCACATTGAGCACTGAGCACCGAGCACCCCGAGCACTGAGCACCCAGCACCCGGAGTACTGAGCACCCAGCACCCTGAGTACTAAGCACCGAGCACCCTGAGTACTGAGCACCCAGCACCCTGAGCACTGGACACACAGCACCCTGAGTACTGAGCACCCCGAGCACTGAGCACCCAGTACCCTGAGTACTGAGCACCGAGCACCCCGAGCACTGAGCACCCAGCAGCCCGAGCACTGAGCCCCCAGCACCCTGAGTACTGAGCACCCAGCACCCTGAGTACTGAGCACCCAGCACCCCTAGCACTGATTACCCAGCACCCTGAGCACTGAGCACCCAGCACCCTGAGCACTGAGCACCCAGCACCCCAAGCACTGAGCCCCCAGCACCCTGAGTACTGAGCACTGAGCACCCAGCACCCTGAGCACTGAGCACCCAGCACCCTGAGTACTGAGCACTGAGCACCCAGCACCCCTAGCACTGAGCACCCAGCACCCTGAGCACTGAGCACCCAGCACCCGAGTACTGATCACCCAGCACCCTGAGTACTGAGCACCCCGCACCCTGAGTACTGAGCACCCAGCACCCTGAGTACTGAGCACCCAGCACCTTGAGTACTGAGGACCCCGCACCCCGAGTACTGAGCACCCTGAGTACTGAGCCCCCAGCACCCTGAGTACTGACCACCCTGCACCCTGAGGACTGAGCACTGAGCACCCAGCACCCTGTGCACTGAGTACTGAGCACCCAGCACCCTTAGTACTGAGCACACAGCACCCTGAGCACTGAGCACCCAGCACCCTGAGTACTGAGCATCCAGCAACCCGAGCACTGAGCACCCAGCACCCTGAGTACTGAGCACTGAGTACCCAGCACCCCGAGCACTGAGCACCCAGCACCCTGATTACTGAGCACTGAGCACCCAGCACCCTGAGCACTGAGCACCCAGCACCCTGAGCACTGAGCACCCAGTACCCCGAGTACTGAGCACCCAGCACCCTGAGTACTGAGCACCGAGCACCCTGATTACTGAGCAGCCAGCACCCTGAGTACTGAGCACCCAGCGTATTGAGCAACGAGCACCCAGCACCCTGAGGACTGAGCACCCAGCACCCCAAGCACTGAGCACCCTGAGTACTGAGCAACCAGCACCCTGAGGAATGAGCACCCAGCACCCCGAGCACTGAGGACCGAGCACCCTGAGTACTAAGCACCCAGCACCCTGAGTACTGAGCACCCAGCACCCTGAGCACTGAGCACCCAGCACGCTGAGTACTGAGCACTGAGCACTCTGAGTACTGAGCACCGAGCACCCGGAGTACTGAGCACCCAGCACTCTGAGCACTGAGCACCCAGCACCCTGAGCACTGAGCACCCAGCACCCTGAGCACTGAGCACCCAGCACCCTGAGCACTGAGCACCCAGCACCCCGAGCACTGAGGACTGAGCACCCTAAGTACTGAGCACTGAGCACCCTGAGTACTAAGCACCCAGCACCCTGAGTACTGAGCACCCAGCACCCTGAGTACTGAGCACCCAGCACCCTGAGTACTGAGCACCCAGCGTACTGAGCACCGAGCACCCCGAGCACTGAGCACCCAGCACCCCGAGCACTGAGCACCCAGCACCCCGAGCACTGAGCACCCAGCACCCTGAGTACTGAGCACCGAGCACCCTGAGTACTGAGCACCCAGCACCCTGAGTACTGAGCACCCAGCGTACTGAGCACAGAGCACCCAGCACCCTGAGTACTGAGCACCCAGCACCATGAGCACTGAGCACCCAGCACCCTGAGTACTGAGCACTGAGCACCCTGAGTACTGAGCACCGAGCACTCCGAGCACTGAGCACCCAGCACCCCGAGCACCGAGCACCCAGCACCCTGAGCACCGATCACCCAGCACCCTGAGCACTGAGCACCCAGCACCCTGAGCACTGAGCACCCAGCACCCTGAGTACTGAGCACCCAACGTACTGAGCACCGAGCACCCTGAGCACTGAGCACCCAGCACCCTGATTACTGAGCACCCAGCACCCTGAGCAATGAGCACCCTGAGTACTGAGCACCCAGCCCCTTGAGCACTGAGCACCGAGCACCCCGAGCACTGAGCACCCAGCACCCGGAGTACTGAGCACCCAGCACCCTGAGTACTAAGCACCAAGCACCCTGAGTACTGATCACCCAGCACCCTGAGCACTGGACACACAGCACCCTGAGTACTGAGCACCCCGAGCACTAAGTACACAGAACCCTGAGTACTGAGCACCGATCACCCCGAGCACTGAGCACCCAGCACCCCGAGCACTGAGCACCCAGCAGCCCGAGCACTGAGCCCCCAGCACCCTGAGTACTGAGCACCCAGCACCCTGAGTACTGAGCACCCAGCACCCCGAGCACTGAGTACCCAGCACCCTGAGCACTGAGCACCCAGCACCCTGAGCACTGAACACCCAGCACCCCGAGCACTGAGCACCCAGCACCCTGAGTACTGAGCACTGAGCACCCAGCACCCTGAGTACTGAGCACTGAGCACCCAGCACCCCGAGCACTGAGCACCCAGCACCCTGAGCACTGAGCACCCAGCACCCGAGTACTGATCACCCAGCACCCTGAGTACTGAGCACCCCGCACCCTGAGTACTGAGCACCCAGCACCCTGAGTACTGAGCACCCAGCACCT
This sequence comes from Microtus oregoni, assembly GCF_018167655.1. Lineage (NCBI taxonomy): Eukaryota > Metazoa > Chordata > Mammalia > Rodentia > Cricetidae > Microtus > Microtus oregoni. Next base: position 130,165 of record NW_024544613.1, on the reverse strand, counting down.
TGAGTACTGAGCACCCCGCACCCCGAGTACTGAGCACCCTGAGTACTGAGCCCCCTGCACCCTGAGTACTGAGCACCCTGCACCCCGAGCACTGAGCTCCCTGAGTACTGAGCACCCAGCACCCTGAGTACTGAGCACCCAGCACCCTGAGGACTGAGCACTGAGCACCCAGAGAACTGAGCACCCAGCACCCCGAGGACTGAGCACCCAGCACCCTGAGCACTGAGCACTGAGCCCCCAGCACGCTGTGCACTGAGCACTGAGCACCCAGCACCCTGAGCACTGAGCACCCAGCACCCCGAGCACTGAGCCCCCAGCACCCTGAGTACTGAGCACACAGCACCCGAGTACTGATCACCCAGCACCCTGAGTACTGAGCACCCCGCACCCTGAGTACTGAGCACCCAGCACCCTGAGTACTGAGCACCCAGCACCTTGAGTACTGAGCACCCCGCACCCCGAGTACTGAGCACCCTGAGTACTGAGCCCCCTGCACCCTGAGTACTGAGCACCCTGCACCCCGAGCACTGAGCTCCCTGAGTACTGAGCACCCAGCACCCGAGTACTGATCACCCAGCACCCTGAGTACTGAGCACCCCGCACCCTGAGTACTGAGCACCCAGCACCCTGAGTACTGAGCACCCAGCACCTTGAGTACTGAGCACCCCGCACCCCGAGTACTGAGCACCCTGAGTACTGAGCCCCCAGCACCCTGAGTACTGAGCACCCTGCACCCCGAGCCCTGAGCTCCCTGAGTACTGAGCACCCAGCACCCTGAGTACTGAGCACCCAGCACCCTGAGGACTGAGCACTGAGCACCCAGAGAACTGAGCACCCAGCACCCCGAGGACTGAGCACCCAGCACCCTGAGCACTGAGCACTGAGCCCCCAGCACGCTGTGCACTGAGCACTGAGCACCCAGCACCCTGAGCACTGAGCACCCAGCACCCCAAGCACTGAGCCCCCAGCACCCTGAGTACTGAGCACCCAGCACCCTGAGTACTGAGCACCCAGCACCCCGAGCACTGAGCACCCAGCACCCTGAGCACTGAGCACCCAGCACCCTGAGCACTGAGCACCCAGTACCCCGAGTACTGAGCACCCAGCACCATGAGCACTGAGCACCCAGCACCCTGATTACTGAGCACTGAGCACCCAGCACCCTGAGCACTGAGCACCCAGCACCCTGAGCACGGAGCACCCAGCACCCCGAGCACTGCGCACCCAGCATCCTGAGTACTGAGCACCCAGCACCCTGAGCACTGAGCACCCAGCACCCTTAGCACTGAGCACCCAGCACCCTGAGCACTGAGCACCCAGCACCCTGAGTAGTGAGCACCCAACGTACTGACCACCGAGCACCCTGAGCACTGAGTACCCAGCACCCTGAGTACTGAGCACCGATCACCCTGAGCACTGAGCACCCAGCACCGCGAGCACTGAGCACCCAGCAGCCCGAGCACTGAGCCCCCAGCACCCTGAGTACTGAGCACCCAGCACCCTGAGTACTGAGCACCCAGCACCCCGAGCACTGAGTACCCCGCACCCTGAGCACTGAGCACCCAGCACCCCGAGCACTGAGCACCCAGCACCCTGAGTACTGAGCACTGAGCACCCAGCACCCCGAGCACTGAGCACCCAGCACCCTGAGTACTGAGCACTGAGCACCCAGCACCCCGAGCACTGAGCACCCAGCACCCTGAGTACTGAGCACTGAGCACCCAGCACCCCGAGCACTGAGCACCCAGCACCCTGAGTACTGAGCACTGAGCACCCAGCACCCCGAGCACTGAGCACCCAGCACCCCGAGCACTGAGCACCCAGCACCCTGAGTACTGAGCACTGAGCACCCAGCACCCCGAGCACTGAGCACCCAGCACCCTGAGCACTGATCACTCAGCACCCTGAGTACTGAGCACCCCGCACCCTGAGTACTGAGCACCCAGCACCCTGAGCACTGATCACCCAGCACCCTGAGTACTGAGCACCCCGCACCCTGAGTACTGAGCACCCAGCACCCCGACCACTGAGCACCCACCACACCGAGCACTGAGCACTGAGCACCCTGAGCACTGTGCACCCAGCACCCCGAGTACTGAGCACTGAGCACCCTGAATACTGAGCACCCAGCACCCCGAGTACTGAGCACTGAGCACCCTGAGTACTGAGCACCCAGCACCCTGAGAACTGAGCACTGAGAACCCTGAGTACTGAGCAGCGAGCACCCTGAGCACTGAGCACCCAGCACCCTGAGCACTGAGCACCCATCACCCTGAGTACTGAGCACTGAGCACCCAGCACCCCGAGCACTGAGCACTCAGCGCCCTGTGTACTGAGCACTGAGTACTCAGTACCCCAAGCACTGAGACCCAGCACCCTGAGCACTGAGCACCCAGCACCGCAAGTACTGAGCACGAAGCACCCCGAGCACTGAGCACCCAGCACCCCGAGCACTGAGCACCCAGCACCCCGAGCACTGAGCACCCAGCACCCCGAGCACTGAGCACCCAGCACCCCGAGCACTGAGCACCCAGCACCCTGAGCACTGAGCACCCAGCACCCTGAGTACTGAGCACCCAGCACCCCGAGCACTGAGCACCCAGCACCCTGAGTACTGAGCACCGAGCACACTGAGCACTGAGCACCAAGCACCCCGAGCACTGAGCACCCAGCACCCTGAGTACTGAGCACCGAGCACCCCGAGCACTGAGCACCCAGCACCCTGAGAACTGAGCACCGATCACACCGAGCACTGAGCACCCAGCACCCTGAGTACTGAGCACCCAGCACCCCGAGCACTTAGCACCCAGCACCCTGAGTACTGAGCACCCAGCACCCTGAGCACTGAGCACCCAGCACCCCGAGCACTGAGCACCCAGCACTCTGAGTACTGAGAACCGAGCACCCCGAGCACTGAGCACCCAGCACCCTGAGCACTGAGCACACTGAGAACTGAGCACCCAGCACCCTGAGTACTGAGCACCCAGCACCCTGAGTACTGAGCACCTAGCACCCCGAGCACAGAGCACGGAGCACCCCGAGGACTGAGCACCCAGCACCCTGAGCACTGAGCACCGAGCACCCCGAGCACTGAGCACCCAGCACCCTGAGTACTGAGCACCCAGCGTACTGAGCAACGAGCACCCAGCGTACTGAGCAACGAGCACCCAGCACCCTGAGTACTGAGCACCCAGCACCCTGAGCACTGAGCACCCAGCACCCTGAGAACTGAGCACCGAGCACCCCAAGTACTGAGCACACAGCACCCCGAGCACTGAGCACCCAGCACCCTGAGTACTGAGCACCGAGCACCCCGAGCACTGAGCACCCAGCACCCCGAGCACTGAGCACCCAACAGCCCGAGCACTGATCACCCAGCACCCTGAGTACTGAGCACTGAGCACCCTGAGCACTGAGCACCCAGCACCCTGAGTACTGAGCACCCAGCACCCTGAGTACTGAGCACCCAACACCCCAAGCACTGAGCACCGTGAGTACTGAGCACCCAGCACCCCAAGCACTGAGCACCCAGAGTACTGAGCACCCAGCACCCTGAGTAATGAGCACCCAGCACCCTGAGCACTGAGCACGCAGCACCCTGAGCACTGACTACCGAGCTCCCTGAGCACTGAGCACCCTGAGTACTGAGCACCGAGCACCCCAAACACTGAGCAACCAGAACCCCGAGCACTGAGCACCCAGCACCCTGAGTAATGAGCACCCAGCACCCCGAGAATGAGCACCCTGAGCACTGAGTACCCAGCACCATGAGTACTGTGCACCGAGCACCCTGAGCACTGAGTGCCCAGCACCCTGAATACTGAGCACCCAGCACCCTGACTACTGAGCACCCAGCACCCTGAGCACTGAGCACCCAGCACCCTGAGTACTGAGCACCCAGCACTCTGAGCACTGAGCACCCAGCACCCCGGGCACTGAGCACCCAGCACACCGAGCACTGAGCACTGAGCACCCTGAGCACTGAGCACCCAGCATCCCGAGTACTGAGCACTGAGCACTCTGAGTACTGAGCACACAGCACCCCGAGTACTGAGCACTGAGCACCCTGAGTACTGAGCACCCAGCACCCTGAGAACTGAGCACTGAGAACCCTGAGTACTGAGCAGCGAGCACCCCGAGCACTGAGCACCCAGCACCCCGAGCACTGAGCGCCCATCACCCTGAGTACTGAGCACTGAGCACCCAGCACCCCGAGCACTGAGCACTCAGCGCCCTGTGTACTGAGCACTGAGTACTCAGTACCCCAAGCACTGAGACCCAGCACCCTGAGCACTGAGCACCCAGCACCCCGAGTACTGAGCACGAAGCACCCCGAGCACTGAGCACCCAGCACCCCGAGCACTGAGCACCCAGCACCCCGAGCACTGAGCACCCAGCACCCCGAGCACTGAGCACCCAGCACCCCGAGCACTGAGCACCCAGCACCCTGAGCACTGAGCACCCAGCACCCTGAGTACTGAGCACCCAGCACCCCGAGCACTGAGCACCCAGCACCCTGAGTACTGAGCACCGAGCACACTGAGCACTGAGCACCAAGCACCCCGAGCACTGAGCACCCAGCACCCTGAGTACTGAGCACCGAGCACCACGAGCACTGAGCACCCAGCACCCTGAGTACTGAGCACCGATCAAACCGAGCACTGAGCACCCAGCACCCTGAGTACTGAGCACCCAGCACCCCGAGCACTTAGCACCCAGCACCCTGAGTACTGAGCACCCAGCACCCTGAGCACTGAGCACCCAGCACCCCGAGCACTGAGCACCCAGCACTCTGAGTACTGAGAACCGAGCACCCCGAGCACTGAGCACCCAGCACCCTGAGCACTGAGCACACTGAGAACTGAGCACCCAGCACCCTGAGTACTTAGCACCCAGCACCCTGAGTACTGAGCACCTAGCACCCCGAGCACAGAGCACGGAGCACCCCGAGGACTGAGCACCCAGCACCCTGAGCACTGAGCACCGAGCACCCCGAGCACTGAGCACCCAGCACCCTGAGTACTGAGCAACCAGCACCCCGAGCACTGAGCACCCAGCACCCCTAGCACTGTGCACCCAGCACCCCGAGAATGAGCACACAGCACCCTGAGTGCTGAGCACCGAGCACCCTGAGCACTGAGCACCCAGCACCCTGAGTACTGAGCACCCAGCGTACTGAGCAACGAGCACCCAGCACCCTGAGTACTGAGCACCCAGCACCCTGAGCACTGAGCACCCATCACCCTGAGAACTGAGCACCGAGCACCCCGAGCACTGAGCACCCAGCACCCCGAGCACTGAGCACCCAACAGCCCGAGGACTGATCACCCAGCACCCTGAGTACTGAGCACTGAGCACCCTGAGCACTGAGCACCCAGCACCCTGAGTACTGAGCACCCAGCACCCTGAGTACTGAGCACCCAACACCCCAAGCACTGAGCACCCTGAGTACTGAGCACCCAGCACCCCAAGCACTGAGCACCCTGAGTACTGAGCACCGAGCACCCTGAGTAATGAGCACCCAGCACCCTGAGCACTGAGCACCCAGCACCCTGAGCACTGACTACCGAGCTCCCTGAGCACTGAGCACCCTGAGTACTGAGCACCGAGCACCCCAAACACTGAGCACCCAGAACCCCGAGCACTGAGCACCCAGCACCCTGAGTACTGAGCACCCAGCACCCCGAGAATGAGCACCCTGAGCACTGAGTACCCAGCACCATGAGTACTGTGCACCGAGCACACTGAGCACTGAGCACCAAGCACCCCGAGCACTGAGCACCCAGCACCCTGAGTACTGAGCACCGAGCACCACGAGCACTGAGCACCCAGCACCCTGAGTACTGAGCACCGATCAAACCGAGCACTGAGCACCCAGCACCCTGAGTACTGAGCACCCAGCACCCCGAGCACTTAGCACCCAGCACCCTGAGTACTGAGCACCCAGCACCCTGAGCACTGAGCACCCAGCACCCCGAGCACTGAGCACCCAGCACTCTGAGTACTGAGAACCGAGCACCCCGAGCACTGAGCACCCAGCACCCTGAGCACTGAGCACACTGAGAACTGAGCACCCAGCACCCTGAGTACTTAGCACCCAGCACCCTGAGTACTGAGCACCTAGCACCCCGAGCACAGAGCACGGAGCACCCCGAGGACTGAGCACCCAGCACCCTGAGCACTGAGCACCGAGCACCCCGAGCACTGAGCACCCAGCACCCTGAGTACTGAGCAACCAGCACCCCGAGCACTGAGCACCCAGCACCCCTAGCACTGTGCACCCAGCACCCCGAGAATGAGCACACAGCACCCTGAGTGCTGAGCACCGAGCACCCTGAGCACTGAGCACCCAGCACCCTGAGTACTGAGCACCCAGCGTACTGAGCAACGAGCACCCAGCACCCTGAGTACTGAGCACCCAGCACCCTGAGCACTGAGCACCCATCACCCTGAGAACTGAGCACCGAGCACCCCGAGCACTGAGCACCCAGCACCCCGAGCACTGAGCACCCAACAGCCCGAGGACTGATCACCCAGCACCCTGAGTACTGAGCACTGAGCACCCTGAGCACTGAGCACCCAGCACCCTGAGTACTGAGCACCCAGCACCCTGAGTACTGAGCACCCAACACCCCAAGCACTGAGCACCCTGAGTACTGAGCACCCAGCACCCCAAGCACTGAGCACCCTGAGTACTGAGCACCGAGCACCCTGAGTAATGAGCACCCAGCACCCTGAGCACTGAGCACCCAGCACCCTGAGCACTGACTACCGAGCTCCCTGAGCACTGAGCACCCTGAGTACTGAGCACCGAGCACCCCAAACACTGAGCACCCAGAACCCCGAGCACTGAGCACCCAGCACCCTGAGTACTGAGCACCCAGCACCCCGAGAATGAGCACCCTGAGCACTGAGTACCCAGCACCATGAGTACTGTGCACCGAGCACCCTGAGCACTGAGTGCCCAGCACCCTGAATACTGAGCACCCAGCACCCTGACTACTGAGCACCCAGCACCCTGAGCACTGAGCACCCAGCACCCTGAGTACTGAGCACCCAGCACTCTGAGCACTGAGCACCCAGCACCCCGGGCACTGAGCACCCAGCACACCGAGCACTGAGCACTGAGCACCCTGAGCACTGAGCACCCAGCATCCCGAGTACTGAGCACTGAGCACCCTGAGTACTGAGCACACAGCACCCCGAGTACTGAGCACTGAGCACCCTGAGTACTGAGCACCCAGCACCCTGAGAACTGAGCACTGAGAACCCTGAGTACTGAGCAGCGAGCACCCCGAGCACTGAGCACCCAGCACCCCGAGCACTGAGCGCCCATCACCCTGAGTACTGAGCACTGAGCACCCAGCACCCCGAGCACTGAGCACTCAGCGCCCTGTGTACTGAGCACTGAGTACTCAGTACCCCAAGCACTGAGACCCAGCACCCTGAGCACTGAGCACCCAGCACCCCGAGTACTGAGCACGAAGCACCCCGAGCACTGAGCACCCAGCACCCCGAGCACTGAGCACCCAGCACCCCGAGCACTGAGCACCCAGCACCCCGAGCACTGAGCACCCAGCACCCCGAGCACTGAGCACCCAGCACCCTGAGCACTGAGCACCGAGCACCCTGAGTACTGAGCACCCAGCACCCCGAGCACTGAGCACCCAGCACCCTGAGTACTGAGCACCTAGCACACTGAGCACTGAGCACCAAGCACCCTGAGTACTGAGCACCGATCACACCGAGCACTGAGCACCCAGCACCCCGAGCACTTAGCACCCAGCACCCTGAGTACTGAGCACCCAGCACCCTGAGCACTGAGCACCCAGCAACCCGAGCACTGAGCACCCAGCACTCTGAGTACTGAGAACCGAGCACCCCGAGCACTGAGCACCCAGCACCCTGAGCACTGAGCACACTGAGAACTGAGCACCCAGCACCCTGAGTACTGAGCACCCAGCACCCTGAGTACTGAGCACCTAGCACCCCGAGCACTGAGCACGGAGCACCCCGAGGACTGAGCACCCAGCACCCTGAGCACTGAGCACCGAGCACCCCGAGCACTGAGCACCCAGCACCCTGAGTACTGAGCACCCAGCACCCCGAGCACTGAGCACCCAGCACCCCTAGCACTGTGCACCCAGCACCCCGAGAATGAGCACACAGCACCCTGAGTACTGAGCACCGAGAACCCTGAGCACTGAGCACCCAGCACCCTGAGTACTGAGCACCCAGCGTACTGAGCAACGAGCACCCAGCACCCTGAGTACTGAGCACCCAGCACCCTGAGCACTGAGCACCCAGCACCCTGAGTACTGAGCACCGAGCACCCCAAGTACTGAGCACACAGCACCCCGAGCACTGAGCACCCAGCACCCTGAGTACTGAGCACCGAGCACCCCGAGCACTGAGCACCCAGCACCCGGAGCACTGAGCTCCCTGAGTACTGAGCACGAAGCACCCCGAGCACTGAGCACCCAGCACGCCGAGCACTGAGCACCCAGCACCCCGAGCACTGAGCACTGAGCACCCCGAGCTCTGAGCACCCAGCACACCGAGCACTGAGCACTGAGCACCCTGAGCACTGTGCACCCAGCACCCCGAGTACTGAGCACTGAGCACCCTGAATACTGAGCACCCAGCACCCCGAGTACTGAGCACTGAGCACCCTGAGTACTGAGCACCCAGCACCCTGAGAACTGAGCACTGAGAACCCTGAGTACTGAGCAGCGAGCACCCTGAGCACTGAGCACCCAGAACCCCGAGCACTGAGCACCCATCACCCTGAGTACTGAGCACTGAGCACCCAGCACCCCGAGCACTGAGCGCTCAGCGCCCTGTGTACTGAGCACTGAGTACTCAGTACCCCAAGCACTGAGACCCAGCACCCTGAGCACTGAGCACCCAGCACCTCGAGTACTGAGCACGAAGCACCCCAAGCACTGAGCACCCAGCACCCCGAGCACTGAGCACCCAGCACCCCGAGCACTGAGCACCCAGCACCCCGAGCACTGAGCACCCAGCACCCTGAGCACTGAGCACGCAGCACCCTGAGTACTGAGCACCCAGCACCCCGAGCACTGAGCACCCAGCACCCTGAGTACTGAGCACCGAGCACACTGAGCACTGAGCACCAAGCACCCCGAGCACTGAGCACCCAGCACCCTGAGTACTGAGCACCGAGCACCCCGAGCACTGAGCACCCAGCACCCTGAGTACTGAGCACCGATCACACCGAGCACTGAGCACCCAGCACCCTGAGTACTGAGCACCCAGCACCCCGAGCACTTAGCACCCAGCACCCTGAGTACTGAGCACCCAGCACCCTGAGCACTGAGCAGCCAGCACCCCGAGCACTGAGCACCCAGCACTCTGAGTACTGAGAACCGAGCACCCCGAGCACTGAGCACCCAGCACCCTGAGCACTGAGCACACTGAGAACTGAGCACCCAGCACCCTGAGTACTGAGCACCCAGCACCCTGAGTACTGAGCACCTAGCACCCCGAGCACAGAGCACGGAGCACCCCGAGGACTGAGCACCCAGCACCCTGAGCACTGAGCACCGAGCACCCCGAGCACTGAGCACCCAGCACCCTGAGTACTGAGCACCCAGCACCCCGAGCACTGAGCACCCAGCACCCCTAGCACTGTGCACCCAGCACCCCGAGAATGAGCACACAGCACCCTGAGTACTGAGCACCGAGCACCCTGAGCACTGAGCACCCAGCACCCTGTGTACTGAGCACCCAGCGTACTGAGCAACGAGCACCCAGCTCCCTGAGCACTGAGCACCCAGCACCCTGAGAACTGAGCACCGAGCACCCCAAGTACTGAGCACACAGCACCCCGAGCACTGAGCACCCAGCACCCCGAGCACTGAGCACCCAACAGCCCGAGCACTGATCACCCAGCACCCTGAGTACTGAGCACTGAGCACCCTGAGCACTGAGCACCCAGCACCCTGAGTACTGAGCACCCAGCACCCTGAGTACTGAGCACCCAACACCCCAAGCACTGAGCACCCTGAGTACTGAGCACCCAGCACCCCAAGCACTGAGCACCCTGAGTACTGAGCACCCAGCACCCTGAGTAATGAGCACCCAGCACCCTGAGCACTGAGCACCCAGCACCCTGAGCACTGACTACCGAGCTACCTGAGCACTGAGCACCCTGAATACTGAGCACCGAGCACCCCAAACACTGAGCACCCAGAACCCCGAGCACTGAGCACCCAGCACCCTGAGTACTGAGCAACCAGCACCCCGAGAATGAGCACCCTGAGCACTGAGTACCCAGCACCATGAGTACTGTGCACCGAGCACCCTGAGCACTGAGTGCCCAGCACCCTGAATACTGAGCACCCAGCACCCTGACTACTGAGCACCCAGCACCCTGAGCACTGAGCACCCAGCACCCCGGGCACTGAGCACCCAGCACACCGAGCACTGAGCACTGAGCACCCTGAGCACTGAGCACCCAGCATCCCGAGTACTGAGCACTGAGCACCCTGAGTACTGAGCACACAGCACCCCGAGTACTGAGCACTGAGCACCCTGAGTACTGAGCACCCAGCACCCTGAGAACTGAGCACTGAGAACCCTGAGTACTGAGCAGCGAGCACCCCGAGCACTGAGCACCCAGCACCCCGAGCACTGAGCGCCCATCACCCTGAGTACTGAGCACTGAGCACCCAGCACCATGAGCACTGAGCACTCAGCGCCCTTTGTACTGAGCACTGAGTACTCAGTACCCCAAGCACTGAGACCCAGCACGCTGAGCACTGAGCACCCAGCACCCCGAGTACTGAGCACGAAGCACCCCGAGAACTGAGCACCCAGCACCCCGAGCACTGAGCACCCAGCACCCCGAGCACTGAGCACCCAGCACCCCGAGCACTGAGCACCCAGCACCCCGAGCACTGAGCACCCAGCACCCTGAGCACTGAGCACCCAGCACCCTGAGTACTGAGCACCCAGCACCCCGAGCACTGAGCACCCAGCACCCTGAGTACTGAGCACCTAGCACACTGAGCACTGAGCACCAAGCACCCCGAGCACTGAGCACCCAGCACCCTGAGTACTGAGCACCGAGCACCCCGAGCACTGAGCACCCAGCACCCTGAGTACTGAGCACCGATCACACCGAGCACTGAGCACCCAGCACCCTGAGTACTGAGCACCCAGCACCCCGAGCACTTAGCACCCAGCACCCTGAGTACTGAGCACCCAGCACCCTGAGCACTGAGCACCCAGCACCCCGAGCACTGAGCACCCAGCACTCTGAGTACTGAGAACCGAGCACCCCGAGAACTGAGCACCCAGCACCCTCAGCACTGAGCACACTGAGAACTGAGCACCCAGCACCCTGAGTACTGAGCACCCAGCACCCTGAGTACTGAGCACCTAGCACCCCGAGCACTGAGCACGGAGCACCCCGAGGACTGAGCACCCAGCACCCTGAGCACTGAGCACCGAGCACCCCGAGCACTGAGCACCCAGCACCCTGAGTACTGAGCACCCAGCACCCCGAGCACTGAGCACCCAGCTCCCCTAGCACTGTGCACCCAGCACCCCGAGAATGAGCACACAGCACCCTGAGTACTGAGCACCGAGCACCCTGAGCACTGAGCACCCAGCACCCTGAGTACTGAGCACCCAGCGTACTGAGCAACGAGCACCCAGCACCCTGAGTACTGAGCACCCAGCACCCTGAGCACTGAGCACCCAGCACCCTGAGTACTGAGCACCGAGCACCCCAAGTACTGAGCACACAGCACCCCGAGCACTGAGCACCCAGCACCCTGAGTACTGAGCACCGAGCACCCCGAGCACTGAGCACCCAGCACCCCGAGCACTGAGCACCCTGAGTACTGAGCACGAAGCACCCCGAGCACTGAGCACCCAGCACGCCGATCACTGAGCACCCAGCACCCCGAGCACTGAGCACCCAGCACCCTGTGCACTGAGCACCCAACACCCCGAGCACTGAGCACCCAGCACCCCGAGCACTGAGCACCCAGCACCCTGAGCACTGAGCACCCAGCACCCTGAGTACTGAGCACCGAGCACCCCGAGCACTGAGCACCCAGCACCCTGAGTACTGAGCACCGATCACCCTGAGCACTGAGCACCCAGCACCCTGAGTACTGAGCACCCAGCGTACTGAGCAACGAGCACCCAGCACCCTGAGTACTGAGCACCCAGCACCCTGAGCACTGAGCACCCAGCACCCTGAGTACTGAGCACCCAGCACCCCGAGCACTGAGCAACCAGCACCCTGAGTACTGAGCACCGAGCACCCCGAGCACTGAGCACCCAGCACCCCGAGCACTGAGCACGCAGCAGCCCGAGCACTGATCACCCAGCACCCTGAGTACTGAGCACTGAGCACCCTGAGCACTGAGCACCCAGCACCCTGAGTACTGAGCACCCAGCACCCTGAGTACTGAGCACCCAACACCCCAAGCACTGAGCACCCTGAGTACTGAGCACCCAGCACCCCAAGCACTGAGCACCCTGAGTACTGAGCACCCAGCACCCTGAGTAATGAGCACCCAGCACCCCGAGCACTGAGCACCCAGCACCCTGAGCACTGAGGACCGAGCACCCTGAGTACTAAGCACCCAGCACCCTGAGTACTGAGCACCCAGCACCCTGAGCACTGAGCACCCAGCACCCTGAGCACTGAGCACCCAGCACGCTGAGTACTGAGCACTGAGCACCCTGAGTACTGAGCACCGAGCACCCTGAGCACTGAGCACCCAGCACCCTGAGTACTGAGCATCAAGCACCCTGAGCACTGAGCACCCAGCACCCTGACCACTGAGCACCCAGCACCCTGAGCACTGAGCACCCAGCACCCTGAGTACTGAGCACCCAACGTACTGAGCACCGAGCACCCCGAGCACTGAGCACCCAGCACCCTGAGTACTGAGCACCCAGCGCCCCGAGCACTGAGCACCCAGCACCCTGAGTACTGAGCACCGAGCACCCTGAGTACTGAGCACCCAGCACCCTGAGTACTGAGCACCCAGCACCCTGAGTACTGAGCACCCAACACCCCAAGAACTGAGCACCCTGAGTACTGAGCACCCAGCACCCCAAGCACTGAGCACCCTGAGTACTGAGCACCCAGCACCCTGAGTAATGAGCACCCAGGACCCTGAGCACTGAGCACCCAGCACCCTGAGCACTGACTACCGAGCTCCCTGAGCACTGAGCACCCTGAGTACTGAGCACCGAGCACCCCAAGCACTGAGCACCCAGAAGCCCGAGCACTAAGCACCCAGCACCCTGAGTACTGAGCACCCAGCACCCCGAGAATGAGCACCCTGAGCACTGAGTACCCAGCACCATGAGTACTGTGCACCGAGCACCCTGAGCACTGAGTGCCCAGCACCCTGAATACTGAGCACCCAGCACCCTGACTACTGAGCACCCAGCACCCTGAGCACTGAGCACCCAGCACCCTGAGTACTGAGCACCCAGCACTCTGAGCACTGAGCACCCAGCACCCCGAGCACTGAGCACCCAGCACACCGAGCACTGAGCACTGAGCACCCTGAGCACTGAGCACCCAGCATCCAGAGTACTGAGCACTGAGCACCCTGAGTACTGAGCACCCAGCACCCTGAGAACTGAGCACTGAGAACCCTGAGTACTGAGCAGCGAGCACCCCGAGCACTGAGCACCCAGCACCCCGAGCACTGAGCGACCATCACCCTGAGTACTGAGCACTGAGCACCCAGCACCCCTAGCACTGAGCACTCAGCGCCCTGTGTACTGAGCACTGAGTACCCAGTACCCCGAGCACTGAGACCCAGCACCCTGAGCACTGAGCACCCAGCACCCCGAGTACTGAGCACGAAGCACCCCGAGCACTGAGCACCCAGCACCCCGAGCACTGAGCACCCAGCACCCCGTGCACTGAGCACCCAACACCCCGAGCACTGAGCACCCAGCACCCCGAGCACTGAGCACCCAGCACCCTGAGTACTGAGCACCGATCACCCCGAGCACTGAGCACCCAGCACCCTGAGTACTGAGCACCCAGCGTACTGAGCAACGAGCACCCAGCACCCTGAGTACTGAGCACCCAGCACCCTGAGCACTGAGCACCCAGCACCCTGATTACTGAGCACCCAGCACCCCGAGCACTGAGCAACCAGCACCCTGAGTACTGAGCACCGAGCACCCCGAGCACTGAGCTCCCAGCACCCCGAGCACTGAGCACGCAGCTGCCCGAGCACTGATCACCCAGCACCCTGAGCACTGAGCACCCAGCACCCTGATTACTGAGCACTGAGCACCCTGAGCACTGAGCACCCAGCACCCTGAGTACTGAGCACCCAACACCCCAAGCACTGAGCACCCTGAGTACTGAGCACCCAGCACCCCAAGCACTGAGCACCCAGCACCCTGAGCACTGAGGACCGAGCACCCTGAGTACTAAGCACCCAGCACCCTGAGTACTGAGCACATAGCACCCGGAGCACTGAGCACCCAGCACCCTGAGCACTGAGCACCCAGCACGCTGAGTACTGAGCACTGAGCACCCTGAGTACTGAGCACCGAGCACCCTGAGCACTGAGCACCCAGCACCCTGAGTACTGAGCATCAAGCACCCTGAGCACTGAGCACCCAGCACCCTGACCACTGAGCACCCAGCACCCTGAGCACTGAGCACCCAGCACCCTGAGTACTGAGCACCCAACGTACTGAGCACCGAGCACCCCGAGCACTGAGCACCCAACACCCTGAGTACTGAGCACCCAGCGCCCCGAGCACTGAGCACCCAGCGCCCTGAGTACTGAGCACCGAGCACCCTGAGTACTGAGAACCCAGCACCCCGAGCACTGAGCACCCAGCACCCCGAGCACTGAGCACCCAGCACTGAGCACCCAGCACCCTGAGTACTGAGCACCGAGCACCAAGAGCACTGAGCACCCAGCACCCTGAGTAATGAGCACCGAGCACCCCGAGCACTGAGCACCGTGCACCCCGAGCACTGAGCACACAGCACGCTGAGTACTGAGCACCCAGCACCCTGAGTACTAAGCACCCAGCACCCTGAGTACTGAGCACCCAGCACCTTGAGTACTGAGCACCCAACGTACTGAGCACCGAGTACCCTGAGCACTGAGCACCCAGCACCCGAGTACTGAGCACCGGGCACACCGAGCACTGAGCACCCAGCACCCCAAACACTGAGCACCAAGCACCCCGAGCACTGAGTACCCAGCACCCCGAGCACTGAGCACCCAGCAACCTGAGCACTGAGCACCCAGCACCCCAGCACTGAGCACCCAGCAACCCGAGCACTGAGCACCCAGCACCCCGAGCACTGAGTACCCAGCACCCTGAGTACTGAGCACCCAGCAACCTGAGTACTGAGCACCCAGCACCCCAGCACTGAGCACCAAGCACCCCTAGCACTGAGTACCCAGCACCCCGAGCACTGAGCACCCAGCAACCTGAGCACTGAGCACCCAGCACCCCAGCACTGAGCACCCAGCAACCCGAGCACTGAGCACCCAGCACCCCGAGCACTGAGTACCCAGCACCCCGAGCACTGAGCACCCAGCAACCTGAGCACTGAGCACCCAGCACCCCAGCACTGAGCACCCAGCAACCCGAGCACTGAGCACCCAGCACCCCGAGCACTGAGTACCCAGCACCCCGAGCACTGAGCACCCAGCAACCTGAGCACTGAGCACCCAGCACCCCAGCACTGAGCACCCAGCAACCCGAGCACTGAGCACCCAGCACCCCGAGCACTGAGCACCCAGCACCCTGAGTACTGAGCACCCAGCAACCTGAGTACTGAGCACCCAACACCCTGAGCACTGAGCACCCAGGACCCTGAGTACTGAGCACCCAGCACCCCAAGCACAGAGCACACTGAGTACTGAGCACCCAGCACCACAAGCACTGAGCACCCTGAGTACTGAGCACACAGCACACTGATTAATGAGCACCCAGCACCCCGAGTACTGAGCACCCAGCACCCTGAGTACTGAGCACCCAACGTACTGAGCACCCAGCACCCCGAGCACTGAGCACCCAGCACCCCGAGCACTGTGCACCCAGCACCCCGAGAATGAGCACACAGCACCCTGAGTACTGAGCACCGAGCACCCTGAGCACTGAGCACCCAGCACCCTGAGTACTGAGCACCCAGCGTACTGAGCAACGAGCACCCAGCACCCTGAGTACTGAGCACCCAGCACCCTGAGCACTGAGCAGCCAGCACCCTGAGTACTGAGCACCGAGCACCCCGAGTACTGAGCACCCAGCACCCCGAGCACTGAGCACCCAGCACCCTGAGTACTGAGCACCGAGCACCCCGAGCACTGAGCACCCAGCACCCCGAGCACTGAGCACGCAGCAGCCCGAGCACTGATCACCCAGCACCCTGAGTACTGAGCACTGAGCACCCTGAGCACTGAGCACCCAGCACCCTGAGTACTGAGCACCCAGCACCCTGAGTACTGAGCACCCAACACCCCAAGCACTGAGCACCCTGAGTACTGAGCACCCAGCACACCAAGCACTGAGCACCCTGAGTACTGAGCACCCAGCACCCTGAGTAATGAGCACCCAGCACCCCGAGCACTGAGCACCCAGCACCCTGAGCACTGAGGACGGAGCACCCTGAGTACTAAGCACCCAGCACCCTGAGTACTGAGCACCCAGCACCCTGAGCACTGAGCACCCAGCACCCTGAGTACTGAGCATCAAGCACCCTGAGCACTGAGCACCCAGCACCCTGAGCACTGAGCACCCAGCACCCTGAGCACTGAGCACCCAGCACCCTGTGTACTGAGCACCCAACGTACTGAGCACCGAGCACCCCGAGCACTGAGCACCCAGCACACTGAGTACTGAGCACCCAGCGCCCCGAGCACTGAGCACCCAGCACCCTGAGTACTGAGCACCGAGCACCCTGAGTACTGAGCACCCAGCACCCCGAGCACTGAGCACCCAGCACCCCGAGCACTGAGCACCCAGCACTGAGCACCCAGCACCCTGAGTACTGAGCACTGAGCACCAAGAGCACTGAGCACCCAGCAGCCTGAGTACTGAGCACCGAGCACCCCGAGCACTGAGCACCGTGCACCCCGAGCACTGAGCACCCAGCACGCTGAGTACTGAGCACCCAGCACCCTGAGTACTAAGCAACCAGCACCCTGAGTACTGAGTACCCAGCACCCTGATTACTGAGCACCCAGCGTACTGAGCACCGAGCACCCCGAGCACTGAGCACCCAGCACCCTGAGTACTGAGCACCCAGCACCCCGAGCACTGAGCACCCAGTACCCTGAGTACTGAGCACCGAGCACCCTGAGTACTGAGCACCCAGCACCCTGAGAACTGAGCACCCGGCGTACTGAGCACCGAGCACCCAGCACCCTGAGTACTGAGCACCCAGCACCCTGAGCACTGAGCACCCAGCACCCTGAGTACTGAGCACTGAGCACCCCGAGTCCTGAGCACCGGGCACCCCGAGCACTAAGCACCCAGCACCCCGAGCACCGAGCACCCAGCACCCTGAGAACTGAGCACCCAGCACCCTGAGCACTGAGCACCCAGCACCCTTTGCACTGAGCACCCAGCACCCTGAGCAATGAACACCCAGCACCCTGAGCACTGAGCACCCAGCACCCTGAGTACTGAGCACCCAACGTACTGAGCACCGAGTACCCTGAGCACTGAGCACCCAGCACCCCGAGTACTGAGCACCGGGCACACCGAGCACTGAGCACCCAGCACCCCAAGCACTGAGCACCAAGCACCCCGAGCACTGAGTACCCAGCACCCCGAACACTGAGCACCCAGCAACCTGAGCACTGAGCACCCAGCACCCCGAGCACTGAGCACCCAGCACCCTGAGCACTGAGCACCCAGCACCCCGAGCACTGAGAACCCAGCACCCCGAGCACTGAGCACCCAGCACCCTGAGTACTGAGCACCCAGCAACCTGAGTACTGAGCACCCAACACCCTGAGCACTGAGCACCCAGGACCCTGAGTACTGAGCACCCAGCACCCCAAGCACAGAGCACACTGAGTACTGAGCACCCAGCACCACAAGCACTGAGCACCCTGAGTACTGAGCACCCAGCACCCTGATTAATGAGCACCCAGCACCCCGAGTACTGGGCACCCAGCACCCTGAGTACTGAGCACCCAACGTACTGAGCACCCAGCACCCCGAGCACTGAGCACCCAGCACCCCGAGCACTGTGCACCCAGCACCCCGAGAATGAGCACACAGCACCCTGAGTACTGAGCACCGAGCACCCTGAGCACTGAGCACCCAGCACCCTGAGTACTGAGCACCCAGCGTACTGAGCAACGAGCACCCAGCACTCTGAGTACTGAGCACCCAGCACCCTGAGCACTGAGCACCCAGCACCCTGAGTACTGAGCACCGAGCACCCCGAGTACTGAGCACCCAGCACCCCGAGCACTGAGCACCCAGCACCCTGAGTACTGAGCACCGAGCACCCCGAGCACTGAGCACCCAGCACCCCGAGCACTGAGCACGCAGCAGCCCGAGCACTGATCAACCAGCACCCTGAGTACTGAGCACTGAGCACCCTGAGCACTGAGCACCCAGCACCCTGAGTAATGAGCACCCAACACCCCAAGCACTGAGCACCCTGAGTACTGAGCACCCAGCACCCCAAGCACTGAGCACCCTGAGTACTGAGCACCCAGCACCCTGAGTAATGAGCACCCAGCACCCCGAGCACTGAGCACCCAGCACCCTGAGCACTGAGGACCGAGCACCCTGAGTACTAAGCACCCAGCACCCTGAGTACTGAGCACCCAGCACCCTGAGCACTGAGCACCCAGCAAGCTGAGTACTCAGCACTGAGCACCCTGAGTACTGAGCACCGAGCACCCTGAGCACTGAGCACCCAGCACCCTGAGTACTGAGCACCGGGCACACCGAGCACTGAGCACCCAGCACCCCAAGCACTGAGCACCAAGCACCCCGAGCACTGAGTACCCAGCACCCCGAGCACTGAGCACCCAGCACCCGAGTACTGAGCACCGGGCACACCGAGCACTGAGCACCCAGCACCCCAAGCACTGAGCACCAAGCACCCCGAGCACTGAGTACCCAGCACCCCGAGCACTGAGCACCCAGCAACCTGAGCACTGAGCACCCAGCACCCCAGCACTGAGCACCCAGCAACCCGAGCACTGAGCACCCAGCACCCCGAGCACTGAGTACCCAGCACCCCGAGCACTGAGCACCCAGCACCCTGAGTACTGAGCACCCAGGAACCTGAGTACTGAGCACCCAACACCCTGAGCACTGAGCACCCAGGACCCTGAGAACTGAGCACCCAGCACCCCAAGCACAGAGCACACTGAGTACTGAGCACCCAGCACCACAAGCACTGAGCACCCTGAGTACTGAGCACCCAGCACACTGATTAATGAGCACCCAGCACCCCGAGTACTGAGCACCCAGCACCCTGAGTACTGAGCACCCAAAGTACTGAGCACCCAGCACCCCGAGCACTGAGCACCCAGCACCCCGAGCACTGTGCACCCAGCACCCCGAGAATGAGCACACAGCACCCTGAGTACTGAGCACCGAGCACCCTGAGCACTGAGCACCCAGCACCCTGAGTACTGAGCACCCAGCGTACTGAGCAACGAGCACCCAGCACCCTGAGTACTGAGCACCCAGCACCCTGAGCACTGAGCAGCCAGCACCCTGAGTACTGAGCACCGAGCACCCCGAATACTGAGCACCCAGCACCCCGAGCACTGAGCACCCAGCACCCTGAGTACTGAGCACCGAGCACCCCGAGCACTGAGCACCCAGCACCCCGAGCACTGAGCACGCAGCAGCCCGAGCACTGATCACCCAGCACCCTGATTACTGAGCACTGAGCACCCTGAGCACTGAGCACCCAGCACCCTGAGTACTGAGCACCCAGCACCCTGAGTACTGAGCACCCAACACCCCAAGCACTGAGCACCCTGAGTACTGAGCACCCAGCACCCCAAGCACTGAGCACCCTGAGTACTGAGCACACAGCACCCTGAGCACTGAGCACCGAGCACCCTGAGTACTGAGCATCAAGCACCCTGAGCACTGAGCACCCAGCACCCTGAGCACTGAGCACCCAGCACCCTGAGCACTGAGCACCCAGCACCCTGAGTACTGAGCACCCAACGTACTGAGCACCGAGCACCCCGAGCACTGAGCACCCAGCACACTGAGTACTGAGCACCCAGCGCCCCGAGCACTGACCACCCAGCACCCTGAGTACTGAGCACCGAGCACCCTGAGTACTGAGCACCCAGCACCCCGAGCACTGAGCACCCAGCACCCCGAGCACTGAGCACCCAGCACTGAGCACCCAGCACCCTGAGTACTGAGCACCGAGCACCCCGAGCACTGAGCACCGTGCACCCCGAGCACTGAGCAACCAGCACGCTGAGTACTGAGCACCCAGCAACCTGAGTACTAAGCAACCAGCACCCTGAGTACTGAGCACCCAGCACCCTGAGTACTGAGCACCCAGCGTACTGAGCACCGAGCACCCCGAGCACTGAGCACCCAGCACCCTGAGTACTGAGCACCCAGCACCCCGAGCACTGAGCACCCAGTACCCTGAGTACTGAGCACCGAGCACCCTGAGTACTGAGCACCCAGCACCCTGAGAACTGAGCACCCGGCGTACTGAGCACCGAGCACCCAGCACCCTGAGTACTGAGCACCCAGCACCCTGAGCACTGAGCACCCAGCACCCTGAGTACTGAGCACTGAGCACCCCGAGTCCTGAGCACCGGGCACCCCGAGCACTAAGCACCCAGCACCCCGAGCACCGAGCACCCAGCACCCTGAGAACTGAGCACCCAGCACCCTGAGCACTGAGCACCCAGCACCCTGAGCACTGAGCACCCAGCACCCTGAGCAATGAGCACCCAGCACCCTGAGCACTGAGCACCCAGCACCCTGAGTACTGAGCACCCAACGTACTGAGCACCGAGTACCCTGAGCACTGAGCACCCAGCACCCCGAGTACTGAGCACCGGGCACACCGAGCACTGAGCACCCAGCACCCCAAGCACTGAGAACCAAGCACCCCGAGCACTGAGTACCCAGCACCCGGAGCACTGAGCACCCAGCAACCTGAGCACTGAGCACCCAGCACCCCGAGCACTGAGCACCCAGCACCCCGAGCACTGAGCACCCAGCACCCCGAGCACTGAGAACCCAGCACCCCGAGCACTGAGCACCCAGCACCCTGAGTACTGAGCACCCAGCAACCTGAGTACTGAGCACCCAACACCCTGAGCACTGAGCACCCAGGACCCTGAGTACTGAGCACCCAGCACCCCAAGCACAGAGCACACTGAGTACTGAGCACCCAGCACCACAAGCACTGAGCACCCTGAGTACTGAGCACCCAGCACCCTGATTAATGAGCACCCAGCACCCCGAGTACTGGGCACCCAGCACCCTGAGTACTGAGCACCCAACGTACTGAGCACCCAGCACCCCGAGCACTGAGCACCCAGCACCCCGAGCACTGTGCACCCAGCACCCCGAGAATGAGCACACAGCACCCCGAGTACTGGGCACCCAGCACCCTGAGTACTGAGCACCCAACGTACTGAGCACCCAGCACCCTGAGTAATGAGCACCCAGCACCCCGAGCACTGAGCACCCAGCACCCTGAGCACTGAGGACCGAGCACCCTGAGTACTAAGCACCCAGCACCCTGAGTACTGAGCACCCAGCACCCTGAGCACTGAGCACCCAGCACGCTGAGTACTCAGCACTGAGCACCCTGAGTACTGAGCACCGAGCACCCTGAGCACTGAGCACCCAGCACCCTGAGCACTGAGCACCCAGCACCCTGAGCACTGAGCACCCAGCACCCTGAGCACTGAGCACCCAGCACCCTGAGTACTGAGCACCTAACGTACTGAGCACCTAGCACCCCGAGCACTGAGCACCCAGCACCCAGAGTACTGAGCACCCAGCGCCCCGAGCACTGAGCACCCAGCACCCTGAGTACTGAGCCACCCAGCACCCTGAGAACTGAGCACTGAGAACCCTGAGTACTGAGCAGCGAGCACCCCGAGCACTGAGCACCCAGCACCCCGAGCACTGTGCACCCAGCACCCCGAGAATGAGCACACAGCACCCTGAGTACTGAGCACCGAGCACCCTGAGCACTGAGCACCCAGCACCCTGAGTACTGAGCACCCAGCGTACTGAGCAACGAGCACCCAGCACCCTGAGTACTGAGCACCCTGCACCCTGAGCACTGAGCACCCAGCAACCTGAGTACTGAGCACCGAGCACCCCGAGTACTGAGCACCCAGCACCCCGAGCACTGAGCACCCAGCACCCTGAGTACTGAGCACCGAGCAACCCGAGCACTGAGCACCCAGCACCCCGAGCACTGAGCACGCAGCAGCCCGAGCACTGATCACCCAGCACCCTGAGTACTGAGCACTGAGCACCCTGAGCACTGAGCACCCAGCACCCCAAGCACTGAGCACCCTGAGTACTGAGCACCCAGCACCCTGAGTAATGAGCACCCAGCACCCCGAGCACTGAGCACCCAGCACCCTGAGCACTGAGGACCGAGCACCCTGAGTACTAAGCACCCAGCACCCTGAGTTCTGAGCACCCAGCACCCTGAGCACTGAGCACCCAGCACGCTGAGTACTGAGCACTGAGCACCCTGAGTACTGAGCACCGAGCACCCTGAGCACTGAGCACCCAGCACCCTGAGTACTGAGCATCAAGCACCCTGAGCACTGAGCACCCAGCACCCTGAGCACTGAGCACCAAGCACCCTGAGCACTGAGCACCCAGCACCCTGAGTACTGAGCACCCAGCGTACTGAGCACCGAGCACCCCGAGCACTGAGCACCCAGCACCCTGAGTACTGAGCACCCAGCACCCCGAGCACTGAGCACCCAGCACCCTGAGTACTGAGCACCCAGCACCGCGAGCACTGAGCACCCAGCACCCCGAGCACTGAGCACCCAGCACCCTGAGTACTGAGCACCCAGCGTACTGAGCACCGAGCACCCTGAGTACTGAGCACCCAGCACCCCGAGCACTGAGCACCGAGCACCCCGATCACTGAGCACCCAGCACCCGGAGTACTGAACACCCAGCACCCTGAGTACTAAGCACCGAGCACCCTGAGTACTGAGCACCCAGCACCCTGAGCACTGAACACACAGCACCCTGAGTACTGAGCACCCCGAGCACTGAGCACCCAGCACCCTGAGTACTGAACACCCAGCGCCCCGAGCACTGAGCACCCAGCACCCTGAGTACTGAGCAACAAGCACCCTGAGTACTGAGCACCCAGCACCCCGAGCACTGAGCACCCAGCACCCCGAGCACTGAGCACCCAGCACTGAGCACCCAGCACCCTGAGTACTGAGCACCGAGCACCAAGAGGACTGAGCACACAGCACCCTGAGTACTGAGCACCGAGCACACCGAGCACTGAGCACCGTGCACCCCGAGCACTGAGCACCCAGCACGCTGAGTACTGAGCACCCAGCACCCTGAGTACTAAGCACCCAGCACCCTGAGTACTGAGCACCCAGCACCCTGAGTACTGAGCACCCAGCGTACTGAGCACCGAGCACCCCGAGCACTGAGCACCCAGCACCCTGAGTACTGAGCACCCAGCACCCCGAGCACTGAGCACCCAGCACCCTGAGTACTGAGCACCGAGCACCCTGAGTACTGAGCACCCAGCACCCTGAGTACTGAGCACCCGGCGTACTGAGCACCGAGCACCCAGCACCCTGAGTACTGAGCACCCAGCACCCTGAGCACTGAGCACCCAGCACCCTGAGTACTGAGCACTGAGCACCCCGAGTACTGAGCACCGGGCAACCCGAGCACTAAGCACCCAGCACCCCGAGCACCGAGCACCCAGCACCCTGAGAACTGAGCTCCCAGCACCCTGAGCACTGAGCACCCAGCACCCTGAGCACTGAGCACCCAGCACCCCGAGCACTGAGCACCCAGCAACCTGAGCACTGAGCACCAAGCACCCTGAGTACTGAGCACCCAACGTACTGAGCACTGAGTACCCTGAGCACTGAGCACCCAGCACCCCAAGTACTGAGCACCGGGCACACCGAGCGCTGAGCACCCAGCACCCCAAGCACTGAGCACCAAGCACCCCGAGCACTGAGTACCCAGCACCCCGAGCACTGAGCACCCAGCAACCTGAGCACTGAGCACCCAGCACCCCGAGCACTGAGCACCCAGCACCCCGAGCACTGAGCACCCAGCACCCCGAGCACTGAGTACCCAGCACCCTGAGTACTGAGCACCCAGCAACCTGAGTACTGAGCACCCAACACCCTGAGCACTGAGCACCCAGGACCCTGAGTACTGAGCACCCAGCACCCCAAGCACAGAGCACACTGAGTACTGAGCACCCAGCACCACAAGCACTGAGCACCCTGAGTACTGAGCACCCAGCACCCTGATTAATGAGCACCCAGCACCCCGAGTACTGAGCACCCGGCACCCTGAGTACTGAGCACCCAGCAACCTGAGTACTGAGCACCCAACACCCTGAGCACTGAGCACCCAGGACCCTGAGTACTGAGCACCCAGCACCCCAAGCACAGAGCACACTGAGTACTGAGCACCCAGCACCACAAGCACTGAGCACCCTGAGTACTGAGCACCCAGCACCCTGATTAATGAGCACCCAGCACCCCGAGTACTGAGCACCCGGCACCCTGAGTACTGAGCACCCAACGTACTGAGCACCCAGCACCCCGAGCACTGAGCACCCAGCACCCCGAGCACTGTGCACCCAGCACCCCGAGAATGAGCACACAGCACCCTGAGTACTGAGCACCGAGCACCCTGAGCACTGAGCACCCGGCACCCTGAGTACTGAGCACCCAGCGTACTGAGCAACGAGCACCCAGCACCCTGAGTACTGAGCACCCAGCACCCTGAGCACTGAGCACCCAGCACCCTGAGTACTGAGCACCGAGCACCCCGAGTACTGAGCACCCAGCACCCCGAGCACTGAGCACCCAGCACCCTGAGTACTGAGCACCGAGCACCCCGAGCACTGAGCACCCAGCACCCCGAGCACTGAGCACGCAGCAGCCCGAGCACTGATCACCCAGCACCCTGAGTACTGAGCACTGAGCACCCTGAGCACTGAGCACCCAGCACCCTGAGTACTGAGCACCCAGCACCCTGAGTACTGAGCACCCAACACCCCAAGCACTGAGCACCCTGACTACTGAGCACCCAGCACCCCAAGCACTGAGCACCCTGAGTACTGAGCACCCAGCACCCTGAGTAATGAGCACCCAGTACCCCGAGCACTGAGCACCCAGCACCCTGAGCACTGAGGACCGAGCACCCTGAGTACTAAGCACCCAGCACCCTGAGTACTGAGCACCCAGCACCCTGAGCACTGAGCACCCAGCACGCTGAGTACTGAGCACTGAGCACCCTGAGTACTGAGCACCGAGCACCCTGAGCACTGAGCACCCAGCACCCTGAGTACTGAGCATCAAGCACCCTGAGCACTGAGCACCCAGCACCCTGAGCACTGAGCACCCAGCACCCTGAGCACTGAGCACCCAGCACCCTGAGTACTGAGCACCCAACGTACTGAGCACCGAGCACCCCGAGCACTGAGCACCCAGCACCCTGAGTACTGAGCACCCAGCGCCCCGAGCACTGAGCACCCAGCACCCTGAGTACTGAGCACCGAGCACCCTGAGTACTGAGCACCCAGCACCCCGAGCACTGAGCACCCAGCACTGAGCACCCAGCACCCTGAGTACTGAGCACCGAGCACCAAGAGCACTGAGCACCGAGCACCCTGAGTACTGAGCACCGAGCACCCCGAGCACTGAGCACCGTGCACCCCGAGCACTGAGCACCCAGCACGCTGAGTACTGAGCACCCAGCACCCTGAGTACTAAGCACCCAGCACCCTGAGTACTGAGCACCCAGCACCCTGAGTATTGAGCACCCAGCGTACTGAGCACCGAGCACCCCGAGCACTGAGCACCCAGCACCCTGAGTACTGAGCACCCAGCACCCCGAGCACTTGGCACCCAGCAAACTGAGTACTGAGCACCGAGCACCCTGAGTACTGAGCACCCAGCACCCTGAGTACTGAGCACCCGGCTTACTGAGCACTGAGCACCCAGCACCCTGAGTACTGAGCACTGAGTACCCCGAGTACTGAGCACCGGGCACCCCGAGCACTAAGCACCCAGCACCCCGAGCACCGAGCACCCAGCACCCTGAGAACTGAGCACCCAGCACCCTGAGCACTGAGCACCCAGCACCCTGAGCACTGAGCACCCAGCACCCTGAGCACTGAGCACCCAGCACCCTGAGCACTGAGCACCCAGCAACCTGAGTACTGAGCAACCAACGTACTGAGCACCGAGTACCCTGAGCACTGAGCACCCAGCACCCCGAGTACTGAGCACCGGGCGCACCGAGCACTGAGCACCCAGCACCCCAAGCACTGAGCACGAAGCACCCCGAGCACTGAGTACCCAGCACCCCGAGCACTGAGAACCCAGCAACCTGAGCACTGAGCACCCAGCACCCCGAGCACTGAGCACCCAGCACCCCGAGCACTGAGCACCCAGCAACCCGAGCACTGAGTACCCAGCACCCCGAGCACTGAGCACCCAGCACCCTGAGTACTGAGCACCCAGCAACCTGAGTACTGAGCACACAACACCCTGAGCACTGAGCACCCAGGACCCTGAGTACTGAGCACCCAGCACCCCAAGCACAGAGCACACTGAGTACTGAGCACCCAGCACCACAAGCACTGAGCACCCTGAGTACTGAGCACCCAGCACCCTGATTCATGAGCACCCAGCACCCCGAGTACTGAGCACCCAGCACCCGGAGTACTGAGCACCCAACGTACTGAGCACCGAGCACCCTGAGCACTAAGCACCCCGCACCCTGAGTACTGAGCACCGATCACCCTGAGCACTGAGCACCCAGCACCCTGAGTACTGAGCACCCAGCACCCCGAGCACTGAGCACCCAGCACCCGGAGTACTGAGCACCCAGCACCCTGAGCACTGAGCACCCAGCACCATGAGCAATGAGCACCCTGAGTACTGAGCACCCAGCACCCTGAGTACTGAGCACCCAGCACCCCGAGCAATGAGTACCCAGCACCCTGAGCACTGAGCTCCAAGCATCCCAAGCACTGAGCACCCAGCACCCTGAGCACTGAGCTCCAAGCACCCCAAGCACTGAGCACCCAGCACCCTGAGTACTGAGCACTGAGCACCCAGCACGCCGAGCACTGAGCACCCAGCACCTTGAGTACTGAGCACTGAGCACCCAGCACCCCGAGCACTGAGCACCCAGCACCCTGAGCACTGAGCACCCAGCACCCGAGTACTGATCACCCAGCACCCTGAGTACTGAGCACCCCGCACCCTGAGTACTGAGCACCCAGCACACTGAGTACTGAGCACCCAGCACCTTGAGTACTGAGCACCCCACACCCCGAGTACTGAGCACCCTGAGTAATGAGCCCCAAGCACCCTGAGTACTGGGCACCCTGCACCCCGAGCACTGAGCTCCCTGAGTACTGAGCACCCAGCAACCTGAGTACTGAGCAATCAGCACCCTGAGGACTGAGCACTGAGCACCCAGAGAACTGAGCACCCAGCACCCCGAGGACTGAGCACCCAGCACCCTGAGCACTGAGCACTGAGCACCCAGCACCCTGTGCACTGAGCACTGAGCCCCCAGCACCCTGAGCACTGAGCACCCAGCACCCCGAGCACTGAGTACCCACCACCCTGAGTACTGATCACCCAGCAACCTGAGCACTGAGCACCCAGCACTCTTAGTACTGAGCACCCAGCACCCTGAGCACTGAGCACCCAGCACCCTGAGTACTGAGCATCCAGCACCCCGAGCACTGAGCACCCAGCACCCTGAGTACTGAGCAATGAGCACCCAGCACCCCGAGCACTGAGCACCCAGCACCCTGATTACTGAGCACTGAGCACCCAGCACCCTGAGCACTGAGCAACCAGCACCCTGAGCACTGAGCACCCAGTACCCCGAGTACTGAGCACCCAGCACCCTGAGCACTGACCACCCTGCACCCTGAGCACGGAGCACCCAGCACCCCGAGCACTGAGCAGCCAGCACCCTGAGTACTGAGCATCCAACACCCCAAGCACTGAGCACCCTGAGTACTGAGCACCCAGCACCCGAAGCACTGAGCACCCTGAGTACTGAGCACCCAGCACCCTGAGTACTGAGCACCGAGCACCCTGAGTACTGAGCAGCCAGCACCCTGAGTACTGAGCACCCAGCGTACTGAGCAACGAGCAACGAGCACCCTGAGTACTGAGCACCCAGCACCCTGAGCACTGAGCATCCAGCACCCTGAGCACTGAGCACCCAGCACCCTGAGTAGTGAGCACCCAACGTACTGAGCACCGAGCACCCCGAGCTCTGAGCACCCAGCGCGCCGAGCACTGAGCACCCAGAACCCCGAGCACTGAGTACCCAGCACCCCGATCACTGAGCAGCCAGCACCCCGAGCACTGAGCACCCACCACCCCGAGCACTGAGCACCCAGCACCCTGAGTACTGAGCACCCAGCACCCTGAGTACTGAGCACCCAGCACCCTGAGCACTGAGCACCCAGCACCCTGAGTACTGAGCATCCAACACCCCAAGCACTGAGCACCCTGAGTACTGAGCACCCAGCACCCCAAGCACTGAGCACCCTGAGTACTGAGCACCCAGCACCCTGAGTACTGAGCACCGAGCACCCTGAGTACTGAGCAGCCAGCACCCTGAGTACTGAGCACCCAGCGTACTGAGCAACGAGCACCGAGCACCCTGAGTACTGAGCACCCAGCACCCTGAGCACTGAGCACCCAGCACCCTGTGTACGGAGCATCGAGCACCCCGAGTACTGAGCACCCAGCACCCCGAGCACTGAGCACCCAGCACCCTGAGTACTGAGCACCGAGCACCCCGAGCACTGAGCACCCAGCACCCCGAGAACTGAGCACCCAGCAGCCCGAGCACTGAGCACCCAGCACCCTGAGTACTGAGCACTGAGCACCCTGAGCACTGAGCACCCAGCACCCTGAGTACTGAGCACACAGCACCCTGAGTACTGAGCACCCAACACCCCAAGCACTGAGCACCCTGAGTACTGAGCACCAGGCACCGCAAGCACTGAGCACCCTGAGAACTGAGCACCCAGCACCCTGAGTAATGAGCACCCAGCACCCCGAGCACTGAGGACCGAGCACCCTGAGTACTAAGCACCCAGCACCCTGAGTACTGAGCACCCAGCACCCTGAGCACTGAGCACCCAGCACGCTGAGTACTGAGCACTGAGCTCCCTGAGTACTGAGAACCGAGCACCCTGAGCACTGAGCACCCAGCACGCTGAGTACTGAGCACTGAGCACTCTGAGTACTGAGCACCGAGCACCCGGAGTACTGAGCACCCAGCACTCTGAGCACTGAGCACCCAGCACCCTGAGCTCTGAGCACCCAGCACCCTGAGCACTGAGCACCCAGCACCCTGAGTACTGAGCACCCAGCACCCTGAGTACTGAGCACCCAGCACCCTGAGTACTGAGCACCCAGCGTACTGAGCAACGAGCACCCAGAGCACTGAGCACCCAGCACCCTGAGTACTGAGCACCCAGCACCCTGAGCACTGAGCACCCAGCACCCTGAGTACTGAGCACCCAGCGTACTGAGCACCGATCACCCAGCACCCTGAGTACTGAGCACCCAGCACCCTGAGTACTGAGCACCCAGCGTACTGAGCACCAATCACCCAGCACCCTGAGTACTGAGCACCCAGCACCATGAGCACTGAGCACCCAGCACCCTGAGTACTGAGCACTGAGCACCCTGAGTACTGAGCACCGAGCACTACGAGCACTGAGCACCCAGCACCCCGAGCACCGAGCACCCAGCACCCTGAGCACCGAGCACCCAGCACCCTGAGCACTGAGCACCCAGCACCCTGAGCACTGAGCACCCAGCACCCTGAGTACTGAGCACCCAACGTACTGAGCACCGAGCACCCTGAGCACTGAGCACCCAGCACCCTGAGTACTGAGCACCCAGCACCCTGAGCAATGAGCACCCTGAGTACTGAGCACCCAGCACCTTGAGCACTGAGCACCGAGCACCCCGAGCACTGAGCACCCAGCACCCGGAGTACTGAGCACCCAGCACCCTGAGTACTAAGCACCGAGCACCCTGAGTACTGAGCACCCAAAGCACTGAGTACCCAGCACCCTGAGTACTGAGCACCGATCACCCCGAGCACTGAGCACCCAGCACCCTGAGCACTGAGCACCCAGCAGCCCGAGCACTGAGACCCCAACACCCTGAGTACTGAGCACCGAGCACCCCGAGCACTGAGCACCCAGCACCCCGAGCACTGAGCACCCAGCAGCCCGAGCACTGAGCACCCAACACCCTGAGTACTGAGGACTGAGCACCCTGAGCACTGAGCACACAGCACCCTGAGTACTGAGCACCCAGAACCCTGAGTACTGAGCACCCAACACCCCAAGCACTGAGCACCCTGAGTACTGAGCACCCAGCACCCCAAGAACTGAGCACCTGAGTACTGAGCACCCAGCACCTTGAGTAATGAGCACCCAGCACCCCGAGCACTGAGCACCCAGCACCCTGAGCACTGAGGACCGAGCACCCTGAGTACTAAGCACCCAGCACCCTGAGTACTGAGCACCCAGTACCCTGAGAACTGAGCACCCAGCACGCTGAGTACTGAGCACTGAGCACCCTGAGTACTGATCACCGAGCACCCTGAGCACTGAGCACCCACCACGCTGAGTACTGAGCACTGAGCACTCTGAGTACTGAGCACCGAGCACCCGGAGTACTGAGCACCCAGCACTCTGAGCACTTAGCACCCAGCACCCTGAGCACTGAGCACCCAGCACCCTGAGTACTGAGCACCCAGCACCCTGAGTACTGAGCACCCAGCGTACTGAGCACCGAGCACCCCGAGCACTGAGCACCCAGCACCCTGAGTACCGAGCACCCAGCACCCCGAGCACTGAGCACCCAGCACCCTGAGTACTGAGCACCGAGCACCCTGAGTACTGAGCACCCAGCACCCTGAGTACTGAGCACCCAGCGTACTGAGCACCGAGCAGCCAGCACCCTGAGTACTGAGCACCCAGCACCATGAGCACTGAGCACCCAGCACCCTGAGTACTGAGCACTGAGCACCCTGAGTACTGAGCACCGAGCTCCCTGAGCACTGAGCACCCAGCACCCCGAGCACCGAGCACCCAGCACCCTGAGCACCGAGCACCCAGCACCCTGAGCACTGAGCACCCAGCACCCTGAGCACTGAGCACCCAGCACCCTGAGTACTGAGCACCCAACGTACTGAGCACCAAGCACCCTGAGCACTGAGCACCCAGCACCCTGAGCACTGAGCACCCAGCACCCTGAGTACTGAGCACCTCGAACACTGAGCACCCAGCACCCTGAGTACTGAGCACCGAGCACCCTGAGTACTGAGCACCCAGCACCCTGAGTACTGAGCACCGAGCACCCTGAGTACTGAGCACCCAGCACAGTGAGCACTGAGCACCCAGCACCCTGAGCACTGAGCACCCAGCACCCTGAGCACTGAGCACCCAGCACCCCAAGCACTGAGCACCCAGCACCCTGAGTACTGAGCACTGAGCACCCAGCACCCCGAGCACTGAGCACCCAGCACCCTGAGTACTGAGCACTGAGCACCCAGCACCCCTAGCACTGAGCACCCAGCACCCTGAGCACTGAGCACCCAGCACCCGAGTACTGATCACCCAGCACCCTGAGTACTGAGCACCCCGCACCCTGAGTACTGAGCACCCAGCACCCTGAGTACTGAGCACCCAGCACCTTGAGTACTGAGCACCCCGCACCCCGAGTACTGAGCACCCTGAGTACTGAGCCCCCAGCACCCTGAGTACTGACCACCCTGCACCCTGAGGACTGAGCACTGAGCACCCAGAGAACTGAGCACCCAGCACCCCGAGGACTGAGCACCCAGCACCCTGAGCACTGAGCACTGAGCACCCAGCACACTGTGCACTGAGTACTGAGCACCCAGCACCCTGAGAACTGAGCACCCAGCACCCCGAGCACTGAGTACCCAACACCCTGAGTACTGAGCACCCAGCACCCTGAGCACTGAGCACCCAGCACCCTGAGTAGTGAGCATCCAGCACCCCGAGCACTGAGCACCCAGCACCCTGAGTACTGAGCACTGAGTACCCAGCACCCCGAGCACTGAGCACCCAGCACCCTGATTACTGAGCACTGAGCACCCAGCACCCTGAGCACTGAGCACCCAGCACCCTGAGCACTGAGCACCCAGTACCCCGAGTACTAAGCACCCAGCACCCTGAGTACTGAGCACCGAGCACCCTGAGTACTGAGCAGCCAGCACCCTGAGTACTGAGAACCCAGCGTACTGAGCAACGAGCCCCCAGCACCCTGAGGACTGAGCACCCAGCACCCCAAGCACTGAGCACCCTGAGTACTGAGCACCCAGCACCCTGAGTAATGAGCACCCAGCACCCCGAGCACTGAGGACCGAGCACCCTGAGTACTAAGCACCCAGCACCCTGAGTACTGAGCACCCAGCACTCTGAGCACTGAGCACCCATCACCCTGAGCACTGAGCACCCAGCACCCTGAGCACTGAGCACCCAGTACCCCGAGTACTGAGCACCCAGCACCCTGAGCACTGACCACCCTGCACCCTGAGCACGGAGCACCCAGCACCCCGAGCACTGCGTACCCAGCACCCTGAGTAGTGAGCACCTAGCACCCTGAGCACTGAGCACCCAGCACCCTGAGCACTGAGCACCCAGCACCCTGAGCACTGAGCACCCAGCACCCTGAGTAGTGAGCACCCAACGTACTGAGCACCGAGCACCCCGAGCTCTGAGCACCCAGCGCGCCGAGCACTGAGCACCCAGAACCCCGAGCACTGAGCACCCAGCACCCCGAGCACTGAGCACCCTGAGTACTGAGCACCCAGCACCCTGAGTAATGAGCACCCAGCACCCCGAGCACTGAGGACCGAGCACCCTGAGTACTAAGCACCCAGCACCCTGAGTACTGAGCACCCAGCTCCCTGAGCACTGAGCACCCAGCACGCTGAGTACTGAGCACTGAGCACCCTGAGTACTGAGCACCGAGCACCCTGAGCACTGAGCACCCAGCACGCTGAGTACTGAGCACTGAGCACTCTGAGTACTGAGCACCGAGCACCCGGAGTACTGAGCACCCAGCACTCTGAGCACTGAGCACCCAGCACCCTGAGCACTGAGCACCCAGCACCCTGAGCACTGAGCACCCAGTACCCCGAGTACTGAGCACCCAGCACCCTGAGCACTGACCACCCTGCACCCTGAGCACGGAGCACCCAGCACCCCGAGCACTGCGTACCCAGCACCCTGAGTAGTGAGCACCTAGCACCCTGAGCACTGAGCACCCAGCACCCTGAGCACGGAGCACCCAGCACCCTGAGCACTGAGCACCCAGCACACTGAGTAGTGAGCACCCAACGTACTGAGCACCGAGCACCCCGAGCTCTGAGCACCCAGCGCGCCGAGCACTGAGCACCCAGAACCCCGAGCACTGAGCACCCAGCAGCCCGAGCACTGAGCACCCAGCACCCTGAGTACTGAGCACTGAGCACCCTGAGCACTGAGCACCCAGCACCCTGAGTACTGAGCACACAGCAACCTGAGTACTGAGCACCCAACACCCCAAGCACTGAGCACCCTGAGTACTGAGCACCAGGCACCGCAAGCACTGAGCACCCTGAGAACTGAGCACCCAGCACCCTGAGTAATGAGCACCCAGCACCCCGAGCACTGAGGACCGAGCACCCTGAGTACTAAGCACCCAGCACCCTGAGTACTGAGCACCCAGCACCCTGAGCACTGAGCACCCAGCACGCTGAGTACTGAGCACTGAGCTCCCTGAGTACTGAGCACCGAGCACCCTGAGCACTGAGCACCCAGCACGCTGAGTACTGAGCACTGAGCACTCTGAGTACTGAGCACCGAGCACCCGGAGTACTGAGCACCCAGCACTCTGAGCACTGAGCACCCAGCACCCTGAGCACTGAGCACCCAGCACCCTGAGCACTGAGCACCCAGCACCCTGAGTACTGAGCACCCAGCACCCTGAGTACTGAGCACCCAGCACCCTGAGTACTGAGCACCCAGCGTACTGAGCAACGAGCACCCCGAGCACTGAGCACCCAGCACCCTGAGTACTGAGCACCCAGCACCCTGAGCACTGAGCACCCAGCACCCTGAGTACTGAGCACCCAGCGTACTGAGCACCGATCACCCAGCACCCTGAGTACTGAGCACCCAGCACCCTGAGTACTGAGCATCCAGCGTACTGAGCACCGATCACCCAGCACCCTGAGCACTGAGCACCCAGCACCCTGAGTACTGAGCACCCAGCGTACTGAGCACCGATCACCCAGCACCCTGAGTACTGAGCACCCAGCACCATGAGCACTGAGCACCCAGCACCCTGAGTACTGAGCACTGAGCACCCTGAGTACTGAGCACCGAGCACTATGAGCACTGAGCACCCAGCACCCCGAGCACCGAGCACCCAGCACCCTGAGCACTGAGCACCCAGCACCCTGAGTACTGAGCACCCAACGTACTGAGCACCGAGCACCCTGAGCACTGAGCACCCAGCACCCTGAGTACTGAGCACCCAGCACCCTGAGCAATGAGCACCCTGAGTACTGAGCACCCAGCACCTTGAGCACTGAGCACCGAGCACCCCGAGCACTGAGCACCCAGCACCCGGAGTACTGAGCACCCAGCACCCTGAGTACTAAGCACCGAGCACCCTGAGTACTGAGCACCCAGCACCCTGAGCACTGGACACACAGCACCCTGAGTACGGAGCACCCAAAGCACTGAGTACCCAGCACCCTGAGTACTGAGCACCAATCACCCCGAGCACTGAGCACCCAGCACCCCGAGCACTGAGCACCCAGCAGCCCGAGCACTGAGACCCCAACACCCTGAGTACTGAGCACCGAGCACCCCGAGCACTGAGCACCCAGCACCCCGAGCACTGAGCACCCAGCAGCCCGAGCACTGAGCACCCAACACCCTGAGTACTGAGGACTGAGCACCCTGAGCACTGAGCACACAGCACCCTGAGTACTGAGCACCCAGAACCCTGAGTACTGAGCACCCAACACCCCAAGCACTGAGCACCCTGAGTACTGAGCACCCAGCACCCCAAGCACTGAGCACCCTGAGTACTGAGCACCCAGCACCTTGAGTAATGAGCACCCAGCACCCCGAGCACTGAGCACCCAGCACCCTGAGCACTGAGGACCGAGCACCCTGAGTACTAAGCACCCAGCACCCTGAGTACTGAGCACCCAGTACCCTGAGAACTGAGCACCCAGCACGCTGAGTACTGAGCACTGAGCACCCTGAGTACTGATCACCGAGCACCCTGAGCACTGAGCACCCACCACGCTGAGTACTGTGCACTGAGCACTCTGAGTACTGAGCACCGAGCACCCGGAGTACTGAGCACCCAGCACTCTGAGCACTTAGCACCCAGCACCCTGAGCACTGAGCACCCAGCACCCCGAGCACTGAGCACCCAGCACCCTGAGCATTGAGCACCCAGCACCCCGAGCACTGAGCACTGAGCACCCTCAGTACTGAGCACTGAGCACCCTGAGTACTAAGCACCCAGCACCCTGAGTACTGAGCACCCAGCACCCTGAGTACTGAGCACCCAGCACCCTGAGTACTGAGCACCCAGCGTACTGAGCACCGAGCACCCCGAGCACTGAGCACCCAGCACCCTGAGTACCGAGCACCCAGCACCCCGAGCAGTGAGCACGCAGCACCCTGAGTACTGAGCACCGAGCACCCTGAGTACTGAGCACCCAGCACCCTGAGTACTGAGCACCCAGCGTACTGAGCACCGAGCAGCCAGCACCCTGAGTACTGAGCACCCAGCACCATGAGCACTGAGCACCCAGCACCCTGAGTACTGAGCACTGAGCACCCTGAGTACTGAGCACCGAGCACCCTGAGCACTGAGCACCCAGCACCCCGAGCACCGAGCACCCAGCACCCTGAGTACCGAGCACCCAGCACCCTGAGCACTGAGCACCCAGCACCCTGAGCACTGAGCACCCAGCACCCTGAGTACTGAGCACCCAACGTACTGAGCACCAAGCACCCTGAGCACTGAGCACCCAGCACCCTGAGCACTGAGCACCCAGCACCCTGAGCAATGAGCACCCTGAGTACTGAGCACCCAGCACCTTGAACACTGAGCACCGAGCACCCCGAGCACTGAGCACCCAGCACCCGGAGTACTGAGCACCCAGCACCCTGTGTACTAAGCACCGAGCACCCTGAGTACTGAGCACCAAGCACCCTGAGCACTGGACACACAGCACCCTGAGTACTGAGCACCCCGAGCACTGAGCACCCAGTACCCTGAGTACTGAGCACCGAGCACCCCGAGCACTGAGCACCCAGCACCCCGAGCACTGAGCACCCAGCAGCCCGAGCACTGAGCCCCCAGCACCCTGAGTACTGAGCACCCAGCACCCTGAGTACTGAGCACCCAGCACCCCGAGCACTGATTACCCAGCACCCTGAGCACTGAGCACCCAGCACCCTGAGCACTGAGCACCCAGCACCCCAAGCACTGAGCACCCAGCACCCTGAGTACTGAGCACTGAGCACCCAGCACCCCGAGCACTGAGCACCCAGCACCCTGAGTACTGAGCACTGAGCACCCAGCACCCCTAGCACTGAGCACCCAGCACCCTGAGCACTGAGCACCCAGCACCCGAGTACTGATCACCCAGCACCCTGAGTACTGAGCACCCCGCACCCTGAGTACTGAGCACACAGCACCCTGAGTACTGAGCACCCAGCACCTTGAGTACTGAGCACCCCGCACCCCGAGTACTGAGCACCCTGAGTACTGAGCCCCCAGCACCCTGAGTACTGACCACCCTGCACCCTGAGGACTGAGCACTGAGCACCCAGAGAACTGAGCACCCAGCGCCCCGAGGACTGAGCACCCAGCACCCTGAGCACTGAGCACTGAGCACCCAGCACACTGTGCACTGAGTACTGAGCACCCAGCACCCTGAGAACTGAGCACCCAGCACCCCGAGCACTGAGTACCCAACACCCTGAGTACTGAGCACCCAGCACCCTGAGCACTGAGCACCCAGCACCCTGAGTACTGAGCATCCAGCACCCCGAGCACTGAGCACCCAGCACCCTGAGTACTGAGCACTGAGTACCCAGCACCCCGAGCACTGAGCATCCAGCACCCTGATTACTGAGCACTGAGCACCCAGCACCCTGAGCACTGAGCACCCAGCACCCTGAGCACTGAGCACCCAGTACCCCGAGTACTAAGCACCCAGCACCCTGAGTACTGAGCACCGAGCACCCTGAGTACTGAGCAGCCAGCACCCTGAGTACTGAGCACCCAGCGTACTGAGCAACGAGCACCCAGCACCCTGAGGACTGAGCACGCAGCACCCCAAGCACTGAGCACCCTGAGTACTGAGCACCCAGCACCCTGAGTAATGAGCACCCAGCACCCCGAGCACTGAGGACCGAGCACCCTGAGTACTAAGCACCCAGCACCCTGAGTACTGAGCACCCAGCACCCTGAGCACTGAGCACCCAGCACGCTGAGTAATGAGCACTGAGCACCCTGAGTACTGAGCACCGAGCACCCTGAGCACTGAGCACCCAGCACGCTGAGTACTGAGCACTGAGCACTCTGAGTACTGAGCACCGAGCACCCGGAGTACTGAGCACCCAGCACTCTGAGCACTGAGCACCCAGCACCCTGAGCACTGAGCACCCAGCACCCCGAGCACTGAGCACCCAGCACCCTGAGCACTGAGCACCCAGCACCCCGAGCACAGAGCACTGAGCACCCTAAGTACTGAGCACTGAGCACCCTGAGTACTAAGCACCCAGCACCCTGAGTACTGAGCACCCAGCACCCTGAGTACTGAGCACCCAGCACCCTGAGTACTGAGCACCCAGCGTACTGAGCACCGAGCACCCCGAGCACTGAGCACCCAGCACCCCGAGCACTGAGCACCCAGCACCCCGAGCACTGAGCACCCAGCACCCTGAGTACTGAGCACCGAGCACCCTGAGTACTGAGCACCCAGCACCCTGAGTACTGAGCACCCAGCACCATGAGCACTGAGCACCCAGCACCCTGAGTACTGAGCACTGAGCACACTGAGTACTGAGCACCGAGCACTACGAGCACTGAGCACCCAGCACCCCGAGCACCGAGCACCCAGCACCCTGAGCACCGAGCACCCAGCACCCTGAGCACTGAGCACCCAGCACCCTGAGCACTGAGCACCCAGCACCCTGAGTACTGAGCACCCAACGTACTGAGCACCGAGCACCCTGAGCACTGAGCACCCAGCACCCTGATTACTGAGCACCCAGCACCCTGAGCAATGAGCACCCTGAGTACTGAGCACCCAGCCCCTTGAGCACTGAGCACCGAGCACCCCGAGCACTGAGCACCCAGCACCCGGAGTACTGAGCACCCAGCACCCTGAGTACTAAGCACCAAGCACCCTGAGTACTGAGCACCCAGCACCCTGAGCACTGGACACACAGCACCCTGAGTACTGAGCACCCCGAGCACTGAGTACCCAGCACCCTGAGTACTGAGCACCGATCACCCCGAGCACTGAGCACCCAGCACCCCGAGCACTGAGCACCCAGCAGCCCGAGCACTGAGCCCCCAGCACCCTGAGTACTGAGCACCCAGCACCCTGAGTACTGAGCACCCAGCACCCCGAGCACTGAGTACCCAGCACCCTGAGCACTGAGCACCCAGCACCCTGAGCACTGAACACCCAGCACCCCGAGCACTGAACACCCAGCACCCTGAGTACTGAGCACTGAGCACCCAGCACCCTGAGTACTGAGCACTGAGCACCCAGCACCCCGAGCACTGAGCACCCAGCACCCTGAGCACTGAGCACCCAGCACCCGAGTACTGATCACCCAGCACCCTGAGTACTGAGCACCCCGCACCCTGAGTACTGAGCACCCAGCACCCTGAGTACTGAGCACCCAGCACCCTGAGTACTGAGCACTGAGCACCCAGCACCCCGAGCACTGAGCACCCAGCACCCTGAGCACTGAGCACCCAGCACCCGAGTACTGATCACCCAGCACCCTGAGTACTGAGCACCCCGCACCCCGAGTACTGAGCACCCTGAGTACTGAGCCCCCAGCACCCTGAGTACTGAGCACCCTGCACCCCGAGCACTGAGCTCCCTGAGTACTGAGCACCCAGCACCCTGAGTACTGAGCACCCAGCACCCTGAGGACTGAGCACTGAGCACCCAGAGAACTGACCACCCAGCACCCCGAGGACTGAGCACCCTGAGTACTGAGAACCCAGCACCCTGAGTACTGAGCACCGAGCACCCTGAGCACTGAGCACCCAGCACGCTGAGTACTGAGCACCCAGCACCCTGAGCAATGAGCACCCTGAGTACTGAGTACCCAGCACCTTGAGCACTGAGCACCGAGCACCCCGAGCACTGAGCACCCAGCACCCGGAGTACTGAGCACCCAGCACCCTGAGTACTAAGCACCGAGCACCCTGAGTACTGAGCACCCAGCACCCTGAGCACTGCACACACAGCACCCTGAGTACCGAGCACCCAGAGCACTGAGCACCCAGTACCCTGAGTACTGAGCACCGAGCACCCCGATCACTGAGCACCCAGCACCCCGAGCACTGAGCACCCAGCAGCCCGAGCACTGAGCCCCCAGCACCCTGAGTACTGAGCACCCAGCACCCTGAGTACTGAGCACCCAGCACCCCGAGCACTGAGTACCCAGCACCCTGAGCACTGAGCACCCAGCACCCTGAGCACTGAGCACCCAGCAACCCGAGCACTGAGCACCCAGCACAATGAGTACTGAGCACTGAGCACCCAGCACCCCGAGCACTGAGCACCCAGCACCCTGAGTACTGAGCACCCCGCACCCTGAGTACTGAGCACCCAGCACCCTGAGTACTGAGCACCCAGCACCTTGAGTACTGAGCACCCCGCACCCCGAGTACTGAGCACCCTGAGTACTGAGCCCCCCGCACCCTGAGTACTGAGCACCCTGCACCCCGAGCCCTGAGCTCCCTGAGTACAGAGCACCCAGCACCCTGAGTACTGAGCACCCAGCACCCTGAGGACTGAGCACTGAGCACCCAGAGAACTGAGCACCCAGCACCCCGAGGACTGAGCACCCAGCACCCTGAGCACTGAGCACTGAGCACCCAGCACGCTGTGCACTGAGCACTGAGCACCCAGCACCCTGAGCACTGAGCACCCAGCACCCCGAGTACTGAGTACCCAGCACCCTGAGTACTGAGCACCCAGCACCCTGAGCACTGAGCACCCAGCACCCTTAGTACTGAGCACCCAGCACCCTGAGCACTGAGCACCCAGCACCCTGAGTACTGAGCATCCAGCACCCCGAGCACTGAGCACCCAGCACCCTGATTACTGAGCACTGAGCACCCAGCACCCTGAGCACTGAGCACCCAGCACCCTGAGCACTGAGCACCCAGCACCCTTAGTAGTGAGCACCCAACGTACTGAGCACCGAGCACCCCGAGCTCTGAGCACCCAGCGCGCCGAGCACTGAGCACCCAGAACCCCGAGCACTGAGCACCCAGCACCCTGAGTACTGAGCACCCAGCACCCTGAGCAATGAGCACCCTGAGTACTGAGCACCCAGCACCTTGAGCACTGAGCACCGAGCACCCCGAGCACTGAGCACCCAGCACCCGGAGTACTGAGCACCCAGCACCCTGAGTACTAAGCACCGAGCACCCTGAGTACTGAGCACCCAGCACCCTGAGCACTGGACACACAGCACCCTGAGTACTGAGCACCCAAAGCACTGAGTACCCAGCACCCTGAGTACTGAGCACCGATCACCCCGAGCACTGAGCACCCAGCACCCCGAGCACTGAGCACCCAGCAGCCCGAGCACTGAGACCCCAACACCCTGAGTACTGAGCACCGAGCACCCCGAGCACTGAGCACCCAGCACCCCGAGCACTTAGCACCCAGCAGCCCGAGCACTGAGCACCCAACACCCTGAGTACTGAGGACTGAGCACCCTCAGCACTGAGCACACAGCACCCTGAGTACTGAGCACCCAGAACCCTGAGTACTGAGCACCCAACACCCCAAGCACTGAGCACCCTGAGTACTGAGCACCCAGCACCCCAAGCACTGAGCACCCTGAGTACTGAGCACCCAGCACCTTGAGTAATGAGCACCCAGCACCCCGAGCACTGAGCACCCAGCACCCTGAGCACTGAGGACCGAGCACCCTGAGTACTAAGCACCCAGCACCCTGAGTACTGAGCACCCAGTACCCTGAGAACTGAGCACCCAGCACGCTGAGTACTGAGCACTGAGCACCCTGAGTACTGATCACCGAGCACCCTGAGCACTGAGCACCCACCACGCTGAGTACTGAGCACTGAGCACTCTGAGTACTGAGCACCGAGCACCCGGAGTACTGAGCACCCAGCAGTCTGAGCACTTAGCACCCAGCACCCTGAGCACTGAGCACCCAGCACCCCGAGCACTGAGCACCCAGCACCCTGAGTACTGAGCACTGAGTACCCAGCACCCCGAGCACTGAGCACCCAGCACCCTGATTACTGAGCACTGAGCACCCAGCACCCTGAGCACTGAGCACCCAGCACCCTGAGCACTGAGCACCCAGTACCCCGAGTACTAAGCACCCAGCACCCTGAGTACTGAGCACCGAGCACCCTGAGTACTGAGCAGCCAGCACCCTGAGTACTGAGCACCCAGCGTACTGAGCAACGAGCACCCAGCACCCTGAGGACTGAGCACGCAGCACCCCAAGCACTGAGCACCCTGAGTACTGAGCACCCAGCACCCTGAGTAATGAGCACCCAGCACCCCGAGCACTGAGGACCGAGCACCCTGAGTACTAAGCACCCAGCACCCTGAGTACTGAGCACCCAGCACCCTGAGCACTGAGCACCCAGCACGCTGAGTAATGAGCACTGAGCACCCTGAGTACTGAGCACCGAGCACCCTGAGCACTGAGCACCCAGCACGCTGAGTACTGAGCACTGAGCACTCTGAGTACTGAGCACCGAGCACCCGGAGTACTGAGCACCCAGCACTCTGAGCACTGAGCACCCAGCACCCTGAGCACTGAGCACCCAGCACCCCGAGCACTGAGCACCCAGCACCCTGAGCACTGAGCACCCAGCACCCCGAGCACAGAGCACTGAGCACCCTAAGTACTGAGCACTGAGCACCCTGAGTACTAAGCACCCAGCACCCTGAGTACTGAGCACCCAGCACCCTGAGTACTGAGCACCCAGCACCCTGAGTACTGAGCACCCAGCGTACTGAGCACCGAGCACCCCGAGCACTGAGCACCCAGCACCCCGAGCACTGAGCACCCAGCACCCCGAGCACTGAGCACCCAGCACCCTGAGTACTGAGCACCGAGCACCCTGAGTACTGAGCACCCAGCACCCTGAGTACTGAGCACCCAGCACCATGAGCACTGAGCACCCAGCACCCTGAGTACTGAGCACTGAGCACACTGAGTACTGAGCACCGAGCACTACGAGCACTGAGCACCCAGCACCCCGAGCACCGAGCACCCAGCACCCTGAGCACCGAGCACCCAGCACCCTGAGCACTGAGCACCCAGCACCCTGAGCACTGAGCACCCAGCACCCTGAGTACTGAGCACCCAACGTACTGAGCACCGAGCACCCTGAGCACTGAGCACCCAGCACCCTGATTACTGAGCACCCAGCACCCTGAGCAATGAGCACCCTGAGTACTGAGCACCCAGCCCCTTGAGCACTGAGCACCGAGCACCCCGAGCACTGAGCACCCAGCACCCGGAGTACTGAGCACCCAGCACCCTGAGTACTAAGCACCAAGCACCCTGAGTACTGAGCACCCAGCACCCTGAGCACTGGACACACAGCACCCTGAGTACTGAGCACCCCGAGCACTGAGTACCCAGCACCCTGAGTACTGAGCACCGATCACCCCGAGCACTGAGCACCCAGCACCCCGAGCACTGAGCACCCAGCAGCCCGAGCACTGAGCCCCCAGCACCCTGAGTACTGAGCACCCAGCACCCTGAGTACTGAGCACCCAGCACCCCGAGCACTGAGTACCCAGCACCCTGAGCACTGAGCACCCAGCACCCTGAGCACTGAACACCCAGCACCCCGAGCACTGAACACCCAGCACCCTGAGTACTGAGCACTGAGCACCCAGCACCCTGAGTACTGAGCACTGAGCACCCAGCACCCCGAGCACTGAGCACCCAGCACCCTGAGCACTGAGCACCCAGCACCCGAGTACTGATCACCCAGCACCCTGAGTACTGAGCACCCCGCACCCTGAGTACTGAGCACCCAGCACCCTGAGTACTGAGCACCCAGCACCCTGAGTACTGAGCACTGAGCACCCAGCACCCCGAGCACTGAGCACCCAGCACCCTGAGCACTGAGCACCCAGCACCCGAGTACTGATCACCCAGCACCCTGAGTACTGAGCACCCCGCACCCCGAGTACTGAGCACCCTGAGTACTGAGCCCCCAGCACCCTGAGTACTGAGCACCCTGCACCCCGAGCACTGAGCTCCCTGAGTACTGAGCACCCAGCACCCTGAGTACTGAGCACCCAGCACCCTGAGGACTGAGCACTGAGCACCCAGAGAACTGACCACCCAGCACCCCGAGGACTGAGCACCCTGAGTACTGAGAACCCAGCACCCTGAGTACTGAGCACCGAGCACCCTGAGCACTGAGCACCCAGCACGCTGAGTACTGAGCACCCAGCACCCTGAGCAATGAGCACCCTGAGTACTGAGTACCCAGCACCTTGAGCACTGAGCACCGAGCACCCCGAGCACTGAGCACCCAGCACCCGGAGTACTGAGCACCCAGCACCCTGAGTACTAAGCACCGAGCACCCTGAGTACTGAGCACCCAGCACCCTGAGCACTGCACACACAGCACCCTGAGTACCGAGCACCCAGAGCACTGAGCACCCAGTACCCTGAGTACTGAGCACCGAGCACCCCGATCACTGAGCACCCAGCACCCCGAGCACTGAGCACCCAGCAGCCCGAGCACTGAGCCCCCAGCACCCTGAGTACTGAGCACCCAGCACCCTGAGTACTGAGCACCCAGCACCCCGAGCACTGAGTACCCAGCACCCTGAGCACTGAGCACCCAGCACCCTGAGCACTGAGCACCCAGCAACCCGAGCACTGAGC
Source organism: Microtus oregoni (assembly GCF_018167655.1). Taxonomy (NCBI): domain Eukaryota; kingdom Metazoa; phylum Chordata; class Mammalia; order Rodentia; family Cricetidae; genus Microtus; species Microtus oregoni. The sequence goes on along the minus strand of NW_024544613.1, from coordinate 85,659 downwards.
ACCCAGCACAATGAGTACTGAGCACTGAGCACCCAGCACCCCGAGCACTGAGCACCCAGCACCCTGAGTACTGAGCACCCCGCACCCTGAGTACTGAGCACCCAGCACCCTGAGTACTGAGCACCCAGCACCTTGAGTACTGAGCACCCCGCACCCCGAGTACTGAGCACCCTGAGTACTGAGCCCCCCGCACCCTGAGTACTGAGCACCCTGCACCCCGAGCCCTGAGCTCCCTGAGTACAGAGCACCCAGCACCCTGAGTACTGAGCACCCAGCACCCTGAGGACTGAGCACTGAGCACCCAGAGAACTGAGCACCCAGCACCCCGAGGACTGAGCACCCAGCACCCTGAGCACTGAGCACTGAGCACCCAGCACGCTGTGCACTGAGCACTGAGCACCCAGCACCCTGAGCACTGAGCACCCAGCACCCCGAGTACTGAGTACCCAGCACCCTGAGTACTGAGCACCCAGCACCCTGAGCACTGAGCACCCAGCACCCTTAGTACTGAGCACCCAGCACCCTGAGCACTGAGCACCCAGCACCCTGAGTACTGAGCATCCAGCACCCCGAGCACTGAGCACCCAGCACCCTGATTACTGAGCACTGAGCACCCAGCACCCTGAGCACTGAGCACCCAGCACCCTGAGCACTGAGCACCCAGCACCCTTAGTAGTGAGCACCCAACGTACTGAGCACCGAGCACCCCGAGCTCTGAGCACCCAGCGCGCCGAGCACTGAGCACCCAGAACCCCGAGCACTGAGCACCCAGCACCCTGAGTACTGAGCACCCAGCACCCTGAGCAATGAGCACCCTGAGTACTGAGCACCCAGCACCTTGAGCACTGAGCACCGAGCACCCCGAGCACTGAGCACCCAGCACCCGGAGTACTGAGCACCCAGCACCCTGAGTACTAAGCACCGAGCACCCTGAGTACTGAGCACCCAGCACCCTGAGCACTGGACACACAGCACCCTGAGTACTGAGCACCCAAAGCACTGAGTACCCAGCACCCTGAGTACTGAGCACCGATCACCCCGAGCACTGAGCACCCAGCACCCCGAGCACTGAGCACCCAGCAGCCCGAGCACTGAGACCCCAACACCCTGAGTACTGAGCACCGAGCACCCCGAGCACTGAGCACCCAGCACCCCGAGCACTGAGCACCCAGCAGCCCGAGCACTGAGCACCCAACACCCTGAGTACTGAGGACTGAGCACCCTCAGCACTGAGCACACAGCACCCTGAGTACTGAGCACCCAGAACCCTGAGTACTGAGCACCCAACACCCCAAGCACTGAGCACCCTGAGTACTGAGCACCCAGCACCCCAAGCACTGAGCACCCTGAGTACTGAGCACCCAGCACCTTGAGTAATGAGCACCCAGCACCCCGAGCACTGAGCACCCAGCACCCTGAGCACTGAGGACCGAGCACCCTGAGTACTAAGCACCCAGCACCCTGAGTACTGAGCACCCAGTACCCTGAGAACTGAGCACCCAGCACGCTGAGTACTGAGCACTGAGCACCCTGAGTACTGATCACCGAGCACCCTGAGCACTGAGCACCCACCACGCTGAGTACTGAGCACTGAGCACTCTGAGTACTGAGCACCGAGCACCCGGAGTACTGAGCACCCAGCAGTCTGAGCACTTAGCACCCAGCACCCTGAGCACTGAGCACCCAGCACCCCGAGCACTGAGCACCCAGCACCCTGAGCATTGAGCACCCAGCACCCCGAGCACTGAGCACTGAGCACCCTCAGTACTGAGCACTGAGCACCCTGAGTACTAAGCACCCAGCACCCTGAGTACTGAGCACCCAGCACCCTGAGTACTGAGCACCCAGCACCCTGAGTACTGAGCACCCAGCGTACTGAGCACCGAGCACCCCGAGCACTGAGCACCCAGCACCCTGAGTACCGAGCACCCAGCACCCCGAGCACTGAGCACCCAGCACCCTGAGTACTGAGCACCGAGCACCCTGAGTACTGAGCAACCAGCACCCTGAGTACTGAGCACCCAGCGTACTGAGCACCGAGCAGCCAGCACCCTGAGTACTGAGCACCCAGCACCATGAGCACTGAGCACCCAGCACCCTGAGTACTGAGCACTGAGCACCCTGAGTACTGAGCACCGAGCACCCTGAGCACTGAGCACCCAGCACCCCGAGCACCGAGAACCCAGCACCCTGAGCACTGAGCACCCAGCACCCTGAGCACTGAGCACCCAGCACCCTGAGCACTGAGCACCCAGCACCCTGAGTACTGAGCACCCAACGTACTGAGCACCAAGCACCCTGAGCACTGAGCACCCAGCACCCTGAGCACTGAGCACCCAGCACCCTGAGCAATGAGCACCCTGAGTACTGAGCACCCAGCACCTTGAACACTGAGCACCGAGCACCCCGAGCACTGAGCACCAAGCACCCGGAGTACTGAGCACCCAGCACCCTGAGTACTAAGCACCGAGCACCCTGAGTACTGAGCACCCAGCACCCTGAGCACTGGACACACAGCACCCTGAGTACTGAGCACCCCGAGCACTGAGCACCCAGTACCCTGAGTACTGAGCACCGAGCACCCCGAGCACTGAGCACCCAGTACCCCGAGCACTGAGCACCCAGCAGCAAGAGCACTGAGCCCCCAGCACCCTGAGTACTGAGCACCCAGCACCCTGAGTACTGAGCACCCAGCACCCCGAGCACTGATTACCCAGCACCCTGAGCACTGAGCACCCAGCACCCTGAGCACTGAGCACCCAGCACCCCAAGCACTGAGCACCCAGCACCCTGAGTACTGAGCACTGAGCACCCAGCACCCCGAGCACTGAGCACCCAGCACCCTGAGTACTGAGCACTGAGCACCCAGCACCCTGAGCACTGAGCACCCAGCACCCGAGTACTGATCACCCAGCACCCTGAGTACTGAGCACCCCGCACCCTGAGTACTGAGCACCCAGCACCCTGAGTACTGAGCACCCAGCACCTTGAGTACTGAGCACCCCGCACCCTGAGTACTGAGCACCCTGAGTACTGAGCCCACAGCACCCTGAGTACTGACCACCCTGCACCCTGAGGACTGAGCACTGAGCACCCAGAGAACTGAGCACCCAGCACCCCGAGGACTGAGCACCCAGCACCCTGAGCACTGAGCACTGAGCACCCAGCACACTGTGCACTGAGTCCTGAGCACCCAGCACCCTGAGAACTGAGCACCCAGCACCCCGAGCACTGAGTACCCAACACCCTGAGTACTGAGCACCCAGCACCCTGAGCACTGAGCACCCAGCACCCTGAGTACTGAGCATCCAGCACCCCGAGCACTGAGCACCCAGCACCCTGAGTACTGAGCACTGAGTACCCAGCACCCCGAGCACTGAGCACCCAGCACCCTGATTACTGAGCACTGAGCACCCAGCACCCTGAGCACTGAGCACCCAGCACCCTGAGCACTGAGCACCCAGTACCCCGAGTACTAAGCACCCAGCACCCTGAGTACTGAGCACCGAGCACCCTGAGTACTGAGCAGCCAGCACCCTGAGTACTGAGCACCCAGCGTACTGAGCAACGAGCACCCAGCACCCTGAGGACTGAGCACCCAGCACCCCAAGCACTGAGCACCCTGAGTACTGAGCACCCAGCACCCTGAGTAATGAGCACCCAGCACCCCGAGCACTGAGGACCGAGCACCCTGAGTACTAAGCACCCAGCACCCTGAGTACTGAGCACCCAGCACCCTGAGCACTGAGCACCCAGCACGCTGAGTACTGAGCACTGAGCACCCTGAGTACTGAGCACCGAGCACCCTGAGCACTGAGCACCCAGCACGCTGAGTACTGAGCACTGAGCACTTTGAGTACTGAGCACCGAGCACCCGGAGTACTGAGCACCTAGCACTCTGAGCACTGAGCACCCAGCACCCTGAGCACTGAGCACCCAGCACCCTGAGCACTGAGCACCCAGTACCCCGAGTACTGAGCACCCAGCACCCTGAGCACTGACCACCCTGCACCCTGAGCACGGAGCACCCAGCACCCCGAGCACTGTGTACCCAGCACCCTGAGTAGTGAGCACCTAGCACCCTGAGCACTGAGCACCCAGCACCCTGAGCACTGAGCACCCAGCACCCTGAGCACTGAGCACCCAGCACCCTGAGTAGTGAGCACCCAACGTACTGAGCACCGAGCACCCCGAGCTCTGAGCACCCAGCGCGCCGAGCACTGAGCACCCAGAACCCCGAGCACTGAGCACCCAGCACCCCGAGCACTGAGCACCCTGAGTACTGAGCACCCAGCACCCTGAGTAATGAGTACCCAGCACCCCGAGCACTGAGGACCGAGCACCCTGAGTACTAAGCACCCAGCACCCTGAGTACTGAGCACCCAGCACCCTGAGCACTGAGCACCCAGCACGCTGAGTACTGAGCACTGAGCACCCTGAGTACTGAGCACCGAGCACCCTGAGCACTGAGCACCCAGCACGCTGAGTACTGAGCACTGAGCACTCTGAGTACTGAGCACCGAGCACCCGGAGTACTGAGCACCCAGCACTCTGAGCACTGAGCACCCAGCACCCTGAGCACTGAGCACTGAGCACCCAGCACACTGTGCACTGAGTCCTGAGCACCCAGCACCCTGAGAACTGAGCACCCAGCACCCCGAGCACTGAGTACCCAACACCCTGAGTACTGAGCACCCAGCACCCTGAGCACTGACCACCCTGCACCCTGAGCACGGAGCACACAGCACCCCGAGCACTGCGTACCCAGCACCCTGAGTAGTGAGCACCTAGCACCCTGAGCACTGAGCACCCAGCACCCTGAGCACTGAGCACCCAGCACCCTGAGCACTGAGCACCCAGCACCCTGAGTAGTGAGCACCCAACGTACTGAGCACCGAGCACCCCGAGCTCTGAGCACCCAGCGCGCCGAGCACTGAGCACCCAGAACCCCGAGCACTGAGCACCCAGCACCCCGAGCACGGAGCAGCCAGCACCCCGAGCACTGAGCACCCAGCACCCCGAGCACTGAGCACCCAGCACCCTGAGTACTGAGCACCCAGCACCCTGAGTACTGAGCACCCAGCACCCTGAGCACTGAGCACCCAGCACCCTGAGTACTGAGCACCCAACACCCCAAGCACTGAGCACCCTGAGTACTGAGCACCAGGCACCGCAAGCACTGAGCACCCTGAGAACTGAGCACCCAGCACCCTGAGTAATGAGCACCCAGCACCCCTAGCACTGAGGACCGAGCACCCTGAGTACTGAGCACTGAGCTCCCTGAGTACTGAGCACCGAGCACCCTGAGCACTGAGCACCCAGCACGCTGAGTACTGAGCACCCAGCACCCTGAGCACTGAGCACCCAGCACCCTGAGTACTGAGCACCCAGCACCCTGAGTACTGAGCACCCAGCACCCTGAGTACTGAGCACCCAGCGTACTGAGCAACGAGCACCCCGAGCACTGAGCACCCAGCACCCTGAGTACTGAGCACCCAGCACCCTGAGCACTGAGCACCCAGCACCCTGAGTACTGAGCACCCAGCGTACTGAGCACCGATCACCCAGCACCCTGAGTACTGAGCACCCAGCACCCTGAGTACTGAGCACCCAGCGTACTGAGCACCAATCACCCAGCACCCTGAGTACTGAGCACCCAGCACCATGAGCACTGAGCACCCAGCACCCTGAGTACTGAGCACTGAGCACCCTGAGTACTGAGCACCGAGCACTACGAGCACTGAGCACCCAGCACCCCGAGCACCGAGCACCCAGCACCCTGAGCACCGAGCACCCAGCACCCTGAGCACTGAGCACCCAGCACCCTGAGCACTGAGCACCCAGCACCCTGAGTACTGAGCACCCAATGTACTGAGCACCGAGCACCCTGAGCACTGAGCACCCAGCACCCTGAGTACTGAGCACCCAGCACCCTGAGCAATGAGCACCCTGAGTACTGAGCACCCAGCACCTTGAGCACTGAGCACCGAGCACCCCGAGCACTGAGCACCCAGCACCCGGAGTACTGAGCACCCAGCACCCTGAGTACTAAGCACCGAGCACCCTGAGTACTGAGCACCCAGCACCCTGAGCACTGGACACACAGCACCCTGAGTACTGAGCACCCAAAGCACTGAGTACCCAGCACCCTGAGTACTGAGCACCGATCACCCCGAGCACTGAGCACCCAGCACCCCGAGCACTGAGCACCCAGCAGCCCGAGCACTGAGACCCCAACACCCTGAGTACTGAGCACCGAGCACCCCGAGCACTGAGCACCCAGCACCCCGAGCACTGAGCACCCAGCAGCCCGAGCACTGAGCACCCAACAACCTGAGTACTGAGGACTGAGCACCCTGAGCACTGAGCACACAGCACCCTGAGTACTGAGCACCCAGAACCCTGAGTACTGAGCAAACAACACCCCAAGCACTGAGCACCCTGAGTACTGAGCACCCAGCACCCCAAGCACTGAGCACCCTGAGTACTGAGCACCCAGCACCTTGAGTAATGAGCACCCAGCACCCCGAGCACTGAGCACCCAGCACCCTGAGCACTGAGGACCGAGCACCCTGAGTACTAAGCACCCAGCACCCTGAGTACTGAGCACCCAGTACCCTGAGAACTGAGCACCCAGCACGCTGAGTACTGAGCACTGAGCACCCTGAGTACTGATTACCGAGCACCCTGATAACTGAGCACCAACCACGCTGAGTACTGAGCACTGAGCACTCTGAGTACTGAGCACCGAGCACCCGGAGTACTGAGCACCCAGCACTCTGAGCACTTAGCACCCAGCACCCTGAGCACTGAGCACCCAGCACCCCGAGCACTGAGCACCCAGCACCCTGAGCATTGAGCACCCAGCACCCCTAGCACTGAGCACTGAGCACCCTCAGTACTGAGCACTGAGCACCCTGAGTACTAAGCACCCAGCACCCTGAGTACTGAGCACCCAGCACCCTGAGTACTGAGCACACAGCGTACTGAGCACCGAGCACCCCGAGCACTGAGCACCCAGCACCCTGAGTACCGAGCACCCAGCACCCCGAGCACTGAGCACCCAGCACCCTGAGTACTGAGCACCGAGCACCCTGAGTACTGAGCACCCAGCACCCTGAGTACTGAGCACCCAGCGTACTGAGCACCGAGCAGCCAGCACCCTGAGTACTGAGCACCCAGCACCATGAGCACTGAGCACCCAGCACCCTGATTACTGAGCACTGAGCACCCTGAGTACTGAGCACCGAGCACCCTGAGCACTGAGCACCCAGCACCCCGAGCACTGAGCACCCAGCACCCTGAGCACCGAGCACCCAGCACCCTGAGCACTGAGCACCCAGCACCCTGAGCACTGAGCACCCAGCACCCTGAGTACTGAGCACCCAACGTACTGAGCACCAATCACCCTGAGCACTGAGCACCCAGCACCCTGAGCACTGAGCACCCAGCACCCTGAGCAATGAGCACCCTGAGTACTGAGCACCCAGCACCTTGAACACTGAGCACCGAGCACCCCGAGCACTGAGCACCCAGCACCCGGAGTACTGAGCACCCAGCACCCTGTGTACTAAGCACCGAGCACCCGGAGCACTGAGCACCCAGTACCCTGAGTACTGAGCACCGAGCACCCCGAGCACTGAGCACCCAGCACCCCGAGCACTGAGCACCCAGCAGCCCGAGCACTGAGCACCCAGCACCCTGAGTACTGAGCACCGAGCACCCCGAGCACTGAGCACCCAGCACCCCGAGCACTGAGCACCCAGCACCCCTAGCACTGAGCACCCAGCACCCTGAGCACTGAGCACCCAGCACCCGAGTACTGATCACCCAGCACCCTGAGTACTGAGCACCCCGCACCCTGAGTACTGAGCACCCAGCACCCTGAGTACTGAGCACCCAGCACCTTGAGTACTGAGCACCCTGCACCCCGAGTACTGAGCACCCTGAGTACTGAGCCCCCAGCACCCTGAGTACTGACCACCCTGCACCCTGAGGACTGAGCACTGAGCACCCAGAGAACTGAGCACCCAGCGCCCCGAGGACTGAGCACCCAGCACCCTGAGCACTGAGCACTGAGCAGCCAGCACACTGTGCACTGAGTACTGAGCACCCAGCACCCTGAGAACTGAGCACCCAGCACCCCGAGCACTGAGTACCCAACACCCTGAGTACTGAGCACCCAGCACCCTGAGCACTGAGCACCCAGCACCCTGAGTACTGAGCATCCAGCACCCCGAGCACTGAGCACCCAGCACCCTGAGTACTGAGCACTGAGTACCCAGCACCCCGAGCACTGAGCACCCAGCACCCTGATTACTGAGCACTGAGCACCCAGCACCCTGAGCACTGAGCACCCAGCACCCTGAGTACTGAGCACCGAGCACCCTGAGTACTGAGCAGCCAGCACCCTGAGTACTGAGCACCCAGCATACTGAGCAACGAGCACCCAGCACCCTGAGGACTGAGCACCCAGCACCCCAAGCACTGAGCACACTGAGTACTGAGCACCCAGCACCCTGAGTAATGAGCACCCAGCACCCCGAGCACTGAGGACCGAGCACCCTGAGTACTAAGCACCCAGCACCCTGAGTACTGAGCACCCAGCACCCTGAGCACTGAGCACCCAGCACGCTGAGTACTGAGCACTGAGGACCCTGAGTACTGAGCACCGAGCACCCTGAGCACTGAGCACCCAGCACGCTGAGTACTGAGCACCCAGCACTCTGAGCACTGAGCACCCAGCACCCTGAGCACTGAGCACCCAGCACCCCGAGCACTGAGCACCCAGCACCCTGAGCACTGAGCACCCAGCACCCCGAGCACTGAGCACTGAGCACCCTAAGTACTGAGCACTGAGCCCCCTGAGTACTAAGCACCCAGCACCCTGAGTAATGAGCACCCAGCACCCCGAGCACTGAGGACCGAGCACCCTGAGTACTAAGCACCCAGCACCCTGAGTACTGAGCACCCAGCACCCTGAGTACTGAGCACCCAGCGTACTGAGCACCGAGCACCCCGAGCACTGAGCACCCAGCACCCCGAGCACTGAGCACCCAGCACCCCGAGCACTGAGCACCCAGCACCCTGAGTACTGAGCACCGAGCACCCTGAGTACTGAGCACCCAGCACCCTGAGTACTGAGCACCCAGCACCATGAGCACTGAGCACCCAGCACCCTGAGTACTGAGCACTGAGCACCCTGAGTACTGAGCACCGAGCACTACGAGCACTGAGCACCCAGCACCCCGAGCACCGAGCACCCAGCACCCTGAGCACCGAGCACCCAGCACCCTGAGCACTGAGCACCCAGCACCCTGAGCACTGAGCACCCAGCACCCTGAGTACTGAGCACCCAACGTACTGAGCACCGAGCACCCTGAGCACTGAGCACCCAGCACCCTGATTACTGAGCACCCAGCACCCTGAGCAATGAGCACCCTGAGTACTGAGCACCCAGCCCCTTGAGCACTGAGCACCGAGCACCCCGAGCACTGAGCACCCAGCACCCGGAGTACTGAGCACCCAGCACCCTGAGTACTAAGCACCAAGCACCCTGAGTACTGAGCACCCAGCACCCTGAGCACTGGACACACAGCACCCTGAGTACTGAGCACCCCGAGCACTGAGTACCCAGCACCCTGAGTACTGAGCACCGATCACCCCGAGCACTGAGCACCCAGCACCCCGAGCACTGAGCACCCAGCAGCCCGAGCACTGAGCCCCCAGCACCCTGAGTACTGAGCACCCAGCACCCTGAGTACTGAGCACCCAGCACCCCGAGCACTGAGTACCCAGCACCCTGGGCACTGAGCACCCAGCACCCTGAGCACTGAACAACCAGCACCCCGAGCACTGAGCACCCAGCACCCTGAGTACTGAGCACTGAGCACCCTGCACCCTGAGTACTGAGCACTGAGCACCCAGCACCCTGAGCACTGAGCACCCAGCACCCTGAGCACTGAGCACCCAGCACCCGAGTACTGATCACCCAGCACCCTGAGTACTGAGCACCCCGCACCCTGAGTACTGAGCACCCAGCACCCTGAGTACTGAGCACCCAACACCTTGAGTACTGAGCACCCCGCACCCCGAGTACTGAGCACCCTGAGTACTGAGCCCCAGCACCCTGAGTACTGAGCACCCTGCACCCCGAGCACTGAGCTCCCTGAGTACTGAGCACCCAGCACCCTGAGTACTGAGCACCCAGCACCCTGAGGACTGAGCACTGAGCACCCAGAGAACTGAGCACCCAGCACCCCGAGGACTGAGCACCCTGAGTACTGAGAACCCAGCACCCTGAGTACTGAGCACCGAGCACCCTGAGCACTCAGCACCCAGCACGCTGAGTACTGCGCACCCAGCACCCTGAGCAATGAGCACCCTGAGTACTGAGAACCCAGCACCTTGAGCACTGAGCACCGAGCACCCCGAGCACTGAGCACACAGCACCCGGAGTACTGAGCACCCAGCACCCTGAGTACTAAGCACCGAGCACCCTGAGTACTGAGCACCCAGCACCCTGAGCACTGCACACACAGCACCCTGAGTACCGAGCACCCAGAGCACTGAGCACCCAGTACCCTGAGTACTGAGCACCGAGCACCCCGATCACTGAGCACCCAGCACCCCGAGCACTGAGCACCCAGCAGCCCGAGCACTGAGCCCCCAGCACCCTGAGTACTGAGCACCCAGCACCCTGAGTACTGAGCACCCCGCACCCCGAGCACTGAGTACCCAGCACCCTGAGCACTGAGCACCCAGCACCCTGAGCACTGAGCACCCAGCACCCCGAGCACTGAGCACCCAGCACCCTGAGTACTGAGCACTGAGCACCCAGCACCCCGAGCACTGAGCACCCAGCACCCTGAGTACTGAGCACCCCGCACCCTGAGTACTGAGCACCCAGCACCCTGAGTACTGAGCACCCAGCACCTTGAGTACTGAGCCCCCCCCCCACCCCGAGTACTGAGCACCCTGAGTACTGAGCCCCCAGCACCCTGAGTACTGAGCACCCTGCACCCCGAGCCCTGAGCTCCCTGAGTACTGAGCTCCCAGCACCCTGAGTACTGAGCACCCAGCACCCTGAGGACTGAGCACTGCGCACCCAGAGAACTGAGCACCCAGCACCCCGAGGACTGAGCACCCAGCACCCTGAGCACTGAGCACTGAGCACCCAGCACGCTGTGCACTGAGCACTGAGCACCCAGCACCCTGAGCACTGAGCACCCAGCACCCCGAGTACTGAGTACCCAGCACACTGAGTACTGAGCACCCAGCACCCTGAGCACTGAGCACAAAGCACCCTTAGTACTGAGCACCCAGCACCCTGAGCACTGAGCACCCAGCACCCTGAGTACTGAGCATCCAGCACCCCGAGCACTGAGCACCCAGCACCCTGATTACTGAGCACTGAGCACCCAGCACCCTGAGCACTGAGCACCCAGCACCCTGAGCACTGAGCACCCAGCACCCTGAGTAGTGAGCACCCAATGTACTGAGCACCGAGCACCCCGAGCTCTGAGCACCCAGCGCGCCGAGCACTGAGCACCCAGAACCCCGAGCACTGAGCACCCAGCACCCCGAGCACTGAGCAGCCAGCACCCCGAGCACTGAGCACCCACCACCCCGAGCACTGAGCACCCAGCACCCTGAGTACTGAGCACCCAGCACCCTGAGTACTGAGCACCCAGCACCCTGAGCACTGAGCACCCAGCACCCTGAGTACTGAGCATCCAACACCCCAAGCACTGAGCACCCTGAGTACTGAGCACCCAGCACCCCAAGCACTGAGCACCCTGAGTACTGAGCACCCAGCACCCTGAGTACAGAGCACCGAGCACCCTGAGTACTGAGCAGCCAGCACCCTGAGTACTGAGCACCCAGCGTACTGAGCAACGAGCACCGAGCACCCTGAGTACTGAGCACCCAGCACCCTGAGCACTGAGCACCCAGCACCCTGAGTACGGAGCATCGAGCACCCCGAGTACTGAGCACCCAGCACCCCGAGCACTGAGCACCCAGCACCCTGAGTACTGAGCACCGAGCACCCCGAGCACTGAGCACCCAGCACCCCGAGAACTGAGCACCCAGCAGCCCGAGCACTGAGCACCCAGCACCCTGAGTACTGAGCACTGAGCACCCTGAGCACTGAGCACCCAGCACCCTGAGTACTGAGCACACAGCACCCTGAGTACTGAGCACCCAACACCCCAAGCACTGAGCACCCTGAGTACTGAGCACCAGGCACCGCAAGCACTGAGCACCCTGAGAACTGAGCACCCAGCACCCTGAGTAATGAGCACCCAGCACCCCGAGCACTGAGGACCGAGCACCCTGAGTACTAAGCACCCAGCACCCTGAGTACTGAGCACCCAGCACCCTGAGCACTGAGCACCCAGCACGCTGAGTACTGAGCACTGAGCTCCCTGAGTACTGAGCACCGAGCACCCAGAGCACTGAGCACCCAGCACGCTGAGTACTGAGCACTGAGCACTCTGAGTACTGAGCACCGAGCACCCGGAGTACTGAGCACCCAGCACTCTGAGCACTGAGCACCCAGCACCCTGAGCACTGAGCACCCAGCACCCTGAGCACTGAGCACACAGCACCCTGAGTACTGAGCACCCAGCACCCTGAGTACTGAGCACCGAGCACCCTGAGTACTGAGCACCCAGCGTACTGAGCAACGAGCACCCCGAGCACTGAGCACCCAGCACACTGAGTACTGAGCACCCAGCACCCTGAGCACTGAGCACCCATCACCCTGAGTACTGAGCACCCAGCGTACTGAGCACCGATCACCCAGCACCCTGAGTACTGAGCACCCAGCACCCTGAGTACTGAGCACCCAGCCACCTGAGCACCAATCACCCAGCACCCTGAGTACTGAGCACCCACCACCATGAGCACTGAGCACCCAGCACCCTGAGTACTGAGCACTGAGCACCCTGAGTACTGAGCACCGAGCACTACGAGCACTGAGCACCCAGCACCCTGAGTACTGAGCACCCAACGTACTGAGCACCGAGCACCCTGAGCACTGAGCACCCAGCACCCTGAGTACTGAGCACCCAGCACGCTGAGTACTGAGCACTGAGCACTCTGAGTACTGAGCACCGAGCACCCGGAGTACTGAGCACCCAGCACCCTGAGTACTGAGCACCCAACGTACTGAGCACCGAGCACCCTGAGAACTGAGCACCCAGCACCCTGAGTACTGAGCACCCAGCACCCTGAGCAATGAGCACCCTGAGTACTGAGCACCCAGCACCTTGAGCACTGAGCACCGAGCACCCCGAGCACTGAGCACCCAGCACCCGGAGTACTGAGCACCCAGCACCCTGAGTACTAAGCACCGAGCACCCTGAGTACTGAGCACCCAGCACCCTGAGCACTGGACACACAGCACTCTGAGTACTGAGCACCCAAAGCACTGAGTACCCAGCACCCTGAGTACTGAGCACCGATCACCCCGAGCACTGAGCACCCAGCACCCCGAGCACTGAGCACCCAGCAGCCCGAGCACTGAGACCCCAACACCCTGAGTACTGAGCACCGAGCACCCCGAGCACTGAGCACCCAGCACCCCGAGCACTGAGCACCCAGCAGCCCGAGCACTGAGCACCCAACACCCTGAGTACTGAGGACTGAGCACCCTGAGCACTGAGCACACAGCACCCTGAGTACTGAGCACCCAGAACCCTGAGTACTGAGCACCCAACACCCCAAGCACTGAGCACCCTGAGTACTGAGCACCCAGCACCCCAAGCACTGAGCACACTGAGTACTGAGCACCCAGTACCTTGAGTAATGAGCACCCAGCACCCCGAGCACTGAGCACCCAGCACCCTGAGCACTGAGGACCGAGCACCCTGAGTACTAAGCACCCAGCACCCTGAGTACTGAGCACCCAGTACCCTGAGAACTGAGCACCCAGCACGCTGAGTACTGAGCACTGAGCACCCTGAGTACTGAGCACCCAACACCCCAAGCACTGAGCACCCTGAGTACTGAGCACCCAGCACCCCAAGCACTGAGCACACTGAGTACTGAGCACCCAGCACCTTGAGTAATGAGCACCCAGCACCCCGAGCACTGAGCACCCAGCACCCTGAGCACTGAGGACCGAGCACCCTGAGTACTAAGCACCCAGCACCCTGAGTACTGAGCACCCAGTACCCTGAGCACTGAGCACCCACCACGCTGAGTACTAAGCACTGAGCACTCTGAGTACTGAGCACCGAGCACCCGGAGTACTGAGCACCCAGCACTCTGAGCACTTAGCACCCAGCACCCTGAGCACTGAGCACCCAGCACCCCGAGCACTGAGCACCCAGCACCCTGAGCATTGAGCACCCAGCACCCCGAGCACTGAGCACTGAGCACCCTCATTACTGAGCACTGAGCACCCTGAGTACTAAGCACCCAGCACCCTGAGTACTGAGCACCCAGCACCCTGAGTACTGAGCACCCAGCACCCTGAGTACTGAGCACACAGCGTACTGAGCACCGAGCACCCCGAGCACTGAGCACCCAGCACCCTGAGTACCGAGCACCCAGCACCCCGAGCACTGAGCACCCAGCACCCTGAGTACTGAGCACCGAGCACCCTGAGTACTGAGCACCCAGCCCCCCGAGCACCGAGCACCCAGCACCCTGAGCACTGAGCACCCAGCACCCTGAGCACTGAGCACCCAGCACCCCGAGCACCGAGCACCCAGCACCCTGAGCACCGAGCACCCAGCACCCTGAGCACTGAGCACCCAGCACCCTGAGCACTGAGCACCCAGCACCCTGAGTACTGAGCACCCAACGTACTGAGCACCAAGCACCCTGAGCACTGAGCACCCAGCACCCTGAGCACTGAGCACCCAGCACCCTGAGCAATGAGCACCCTGAGTACTGAGCACCCAGCACCTTGAACACTGAGCACCGAGCACCCCGAGCACTGAGCACCCAGCACCCGGAGTACTGAGCACCCAGCACCCTGAGTACTAAGCACCGAGCACCCTGAGTACTGAGCACCCAGCACCCTGAGCACTGGACACACAGCACCCTGAGTACTGAGCACCCCGAGCACTGAGCACCCAGTACCCTGAGTACTGAGCACCGAGCACCCCGAGCACTGAGCACCCAGCACCCCGAGCACTGAGCACCCAGCAGCCCGAGCACTGAGCCCCCAGCACCCTGAGTACTGAGCACCCAAAGCACTGAGTACACAGCACCCTGAGTACTGAGCACCGATCACCCCGAGCACTGAGCACCCAGCACCCCGAGCACTCAGCACCCAGCAGCCCGAGCACTGAGACCCCAACACCCTGAGTACTGAGCACCGAGCACCCCGAGCACTGAGCACCCAGCACCCCGAGCACTGAGCACCCAGCAGCCCGAGCACTGAGCACCCAACACCCTGAGTACTGAGGACTGAGCACCCTGAGCACTGAGCACACAGCACCCTGAGTACTGAGCACCCAGAACCCTGAGTACTGAGCACCCAACACCCCAAGCACTGAGCACCCTGAGTACTGAGCACCCAGCACCCCAAGCACTGAGCACACTGAGTACTGAGCACCCAGCACCTTGAGTAATGAGCACCCAGCACCCCGAGCACTGAGCACCCAGCACCCTGAGCACTGAGGACCGAGCACCCTGAGTACTAAGCACCCAGCACCCTGAGTACTGAGCACCCAGTACCCTGAGAACTGAGCACCCAGCACGCTGAGTACTGAGCACTGAGCACCCTGAGTACTGATCACCGAGCACCCTGAGCACTGAGCACCCACCACGCTGAGTACTGAGCACTGAGCACTCTGAGTACTGAGCACCGAGCACCCGGAGTACTGAGCACCCAGCACTCTGAGCACTTAGCACCCAGCACCCTGAGCACTGAGCACCCAGCACCGCGAGCACTGAGCACCCAGCACCCTGAGCATTGAGCACCCAGCACCCCGAGCACTGAGCACTGAGCACCCTCATTACTGAGCACTGAGCACCCTGAGTACTAAGCACCCAGCACCCTGAGTACTGAGCACCCAGCACCCTGAGTACTGAGCACCCAGCACCCTGAGTACTGAGCACACAGCGTACTGAGCACCGAGCACCCCGAGCACTGAGCACCCAGCACCCTGAGTACCGAGCACCCAGTACCCCGAGCACTGAGCACCCAGCACCCTGAGTACTGAGCACCGAGCACCCTGAGTACTGAGCACCCAGCACCCCGAGCACCGAGCACCCAGCTCCCTGAGCACTGAGCACCCAGCACCCTGAGCACTGAGCACCCAGCACCCCGAGCACCGAGCACCCAGCACCCTGAGCACCGAGCACCCAGCACCCTGAGCACTGAGCACCCAGCACCCTGAGCACTGAGCACCCAGCACCCTGAGTACTGAGCACCCAACGTACTGAGCACCAAGCACCCTGAGCACTGAGCACCCAGCACCCTGAGCTCTGAGCACCCAGCACCCTGAGCAATGAGCACCCTGACTACTGAGCACCCAGAAACTTGAACACTGAGCACCGAGCACCCCGAGCACTGAGCACCCAGCACCCGGAGTACTGAGCACCCAGCACCCTGAGTACTAAGCACCGAGCACCCTGAGTACTGAGCACCCAGCACCCTGAGCACTGGACACACAGCACCCTGAGTACTGAGCACCCCGAGCACTGAGCACCCAGTACCCTGAGTACTGAGCACCGAGCACCCCGAGCACTGAGCACCCAGCACCCCGAGCACTGAGCACCCAGCAGCCCGAGCACTGAGCCCCCAGCACCCTGAGTACTGAGCACCCAGCACCCTGAGTACTGAGCACCCAGCACCCCGAGCACTGATTACCCAGCACCCTGAGCACTGAGCACCCAGCACCCTGAGCACTGAGCACCCAGCACCCCAAGCACTGAGCACCCAGCACCCTGAGTACTGAGCACTGAGCACCCAGCACCCCGAGCACTGAGCACCCAGCACCCTGAGTACTGAGCACTGAGCAGCCAGCACCCCTAGCACTGAGCACCCAGCACCCTGAGCACTGAGCACCCAGCACCCGAGTACTGATCACCCAGCGCCCTGAGTACTGAGCACCCCGCACCCTGAGTACTGAGCACCCAGCACCCTGAGTACTGAGCACCCAGCACCTTGAGTACTGAGCACCCCGCACCCCGAGTACTGAGCACCCTGAGTACTGAGCCCCCAGCACCCTGAGTACTGACCACCCTGCACCCTGAGGACTGAGCACTGAGCACCCTGAGAACTGAGCACCCAGCACCCCGAGGACTGAGCACCCAGCACCCTGAGCACTGAGCACCCAGCACACTGTGCACTGAGTACTGAGCACCCAGCACCCTGAGAACTGAGCACCCAGCACCCCGAGCACTGAGTACCCAACACCCTGAGTACTGAGCACCCAGCACCCTGAGCACTGAGCACCCAGCACCCTGAGTACTGAGCATCCAGCACCCCGAGCACTGAGCACCCAGCACCCTGAGTACTGAGCACTGAGTACCCAGCACCCCGAGCACTGAGCACCCCGCACCCTGATTACTGAGCACTGAGCACCCAGCACCCTGAGCACTGAGCACCCAGCACCCTGAGCACTGAGCACCCAGTTCCCCGAGTACTAAGCACCCAGCACCCTGAGTACTGAGCACCGAGCACCCTGAGTACTGAGCAGTCAGCACCCTGAGTACTGAGCACCCAGCGTACTGAGCAACGAGCACCCAGCACCCTGAGGACTGAGCACCCAGCACCCCAAGCACTGAGCACCCTGAGTACTGAGCACCCAGCACCCTGAGTAATGAGCACCCAGCACCCCGAGCACTGAGGACCGAGCACCCTGAGTACTAAGCACCCAGCACCCTGAGTACTGAGCACCCAGCACCCTGAGCACTGAGCACCCAGCACGCTGAGTACTGAGCACTGAGCACCCTGAGTACTGAGCACCGAGCACCCTGAGCACTGAGCACCCAGCACGCTGAGTACTGAGCACTGAGCACTCTGAGTACTGAGCACCGAGCACCCGGAGTACTGAGCACCCAGCACTCTGAGCACTGAGCACCCAGCACCCTGAGCACTGAGCACCCAGCACCCCGAGCACTGAGCACCCAGCACCCTGAGCACTGAGCACCCAGCACCCCGAGCACTGAGCACTGAGCACCCTAAGTACTGAGCACTGAGCACCCTGAGTACTAAGCACCCAGCACCCTGAGTACTGAGCACCCAGCACCCTGAGTACTGAGCACCCAGCGTACTGAGCACCGAGCACCCCGAGCACTGAGCACCCAGCACCCCGAGCACTGAGCACCCAGCACCCCGAGCACTGAGCACCCAGCACCCTGAGTACTGAGCACCGAGCACCCTGAGTACTGAGCACCCAGGACCCTGAGTACTGAGCACCCAGCACCATGAGCACTGAGCACCCAGCACCCTGAGTACTGAGCACTGAGCACCCTGAGTACTGAGCACCGAGCACTACGAGCACTGAGCACCCAGCACCCCGAGCACCGAGCACCCAGCACCCTGAGCACCGAGCACCCAGCACCCTGAGCACTGAGCACCCAGCACCCTGAGCACTGAGCACCCAGCACCCTGAGTACTGAGCACCCAACGTACTGAGCACCGAGCACCCTGAGCACAGAGCACCCAGCACCCTGATTACTGAGCACCCAGCACCCTGAGCAATGAGCACCCTGAGTACTGAGCACCCAGCCCCTTGAGCACTGAGCACCGAGCACCCCGAGCACTGAGCACCCAGCACCCGGAGTACTGAGCACCCAGCACCCTGAGTACTAAGCACCAAGCACCCTGAGTACTGAGCACCCAGCACCCTGAGCACTGGACAAACAGCACCCTGAGTACTGATCACCCCGAGCACTGAGTACCCAGCACCTTGAGTACTGAGCACCGATCACCGCGAGCACTGAGCACCCAGCACCCTGAGTACTGAGCACCCCGCACCCTGAGTACTGAGCACCCAGCACCCTGAGTACTGAGCACCCAGCACCTTGAGTACTGAGCACCCCGCACAACGAGTACTGAGCACCCTGAGTACTGAGCCCCCAGCACCCTGAGTACTGAGCACCCTGCACCCCGAGCCCTGAGCTCCCTGAGTACTGAGCACCCAGCACCCTGAGTACTGAGCACCCAGCACCCTGAGGACTGAGCACTAAGCACCCAGAGAACTGAGCACCCAGCACCCCGAGGACTGAGCACCCAGCACCCTGAGCACTGAGCACTGAGCACCCAGCACGCTGTGCACTGAGCACTGAGCACCCAGCACCCTGAGCACTGAGCACCCAGCACCCCGAGTACTGAGTACCCAGAACCCTGAGTACTGAGCACCCAGCACCCTGAGCACTGAGCACCCAGCACCCTTAGTACTGAGCACCCAGCACCCTGAGCACTGAGCACCCAGCACCCTGAGTACTGAGCATCCAGCACCCCGAGCAATGAGCACCCAGCACCCTGATTACTGAGCACTGAGCACCCAGCACCCTGAGCACTGAGCACCCAGCACCCTGAGCACTTAGCACCCAGTACCCCGAGTACTGAGCACCCAGCACCCTGAGCACTGAGCACCCTGCACCCTGAGCACGGAGCACCCAGCACCCCGAGCACTGCGCACCCAGCATCCTGAGTACTGAGCACCCAGCACCCTGAGCACTGAGCACCCAGCACCCTGAGCACTGAGCACCCAGCACCCTGAGCACTGAGCACCCAGCACCCTGAGTAGTGAGCACCCAACGTACTGAGCACTGAGCACCCCGAGCACTGAGTACCCAGCACCATGAGTACTGAGCACCGGTCACCCTGAGCACTGAGCACCCAGCACCCCGAGCACTGAGCACCCAGCAGCCCGAGCACTGAGCCCCCAGCACCCTGAGTACTGAGCACCCAGCACCCTGAGTACTGAGCACCCAGCACCCCGAGCAGTGAGTACCCCGCACCCTGAGCACTGAGCACCCAGCACCCTGAGCACTGAGCACCCAGCACCCCGAGCACTGAGCACCCAGCACCCTGAGTACTGAGCACTGAGCACCCAGCACCCCGAGCACTGAGCACCCAGCACCCTGAGTACTGAGAACTGAGCACCCAGCACCCCGAGCACTGAGCACCCAGCACCCTGAGCACTGATCACCCAGCACCCTGAGTACTGAGCACCCCGCACCCTGCGTACTGAGCACCCAGCACCCTGAGTACTGAGCACACAACACCTTGAGTACTGAGCACCCCGCACCCCGAGTACTGAGCACCCTGAGTACGGAGCCCCCAGCACCCTGAGTACTGAGCACCCTGCACCCCGAGCACTGAGCTCCCTGAGTACTGAGCACCCAGCACCCTGAGTACTGAGCACCCAGCACCCTGAGGACTGAGCACTGAGCACCCAGAGGACTGAGCAAACAGCACCCAGAGGACTGAGCAAACAGCACCCTGAGCACTGAGCACTGAGCACCCAGCACCCTGTGCACTGAGCACTGAGCACCCAGCACCCTGAGCACTGAGCACCCTGAGTACTGAGAACCCAGCACGCTGAGTACTGAGCACCCAGCACCCTGAGCACTGAGCACCCAGCACCCTGAGTACTGAGCACCCAGCACCCTGAGTACTGAGCACACAGCACCCTGAGTACTGAGCACCCAGCAACCTGATTACTGAGCACCGAGCACCCCGAGCACTGAGCACCCAGCACCCTGAGCACTGAGCACCCAGCACCCCGAGCACTGAGCACCCAGCTCCCTGAGCACTGAGCACCCAGCACCCCGAGTACTGAGCACCGAGCACCCCGAGAACTGAGCACCCAGCACCCCGAGCACTGAGCACTGAGCACCCTGAGCCCTGAGCACCCAGCACACCGAGTACTGAGCACTGAGCACCCTGAGTACTGAGCACCCAGCACCCCGAGCTCTGAGCACCCAGCACCCCGAGCACTGAGCACTGAGCACATTGAGCACTGAGCACCCAGCACCCCGAGTACTGAGCACCGAGCACCCTGAGTACTGAGCACCCAGCACCCTGAGCACTGAGCACCCAGCACCCCGAGTACTGAGCACCGAGCACCCTGAGTACTGAGCACCCAGCACCCTGAGCACTGAGCACCCTGAGTACTGAGCACCGAGCACCCCAAGCACTGAGCACCCAGAACCCCGAGCACTGAGCACCCAGCACCCTGAGTACTGAGCACCCAGCACCCCGAGAATGAGCACCCTGAGCACTGAGTACCCAGCACCATGAGTACTGTGCACCGAGCACCCTGAGCACTGAGCACCCAGCACCCTGAATACTGAGCACCCAGCACCCTGACTACTGAGCACCCAGCACCCTGAGCACTGAGCACCCAGCACCCTGAGTACTGAGCACTGAGCACCCCGAGCACTGAGCACCCAGCACCCCGACCACTGAGCACCCAGCACACCGAGAACTGAGCACTGAGCACCCTGAGCACTGTGCACCCAGCACCCCGAGTACTGAGCACTGAGCACCCTGAGTACTGAGCACCCAGCACCCCGAGTACTGAGCACGGAGCACCCTGAGTACTGAGCACCCAGCACCCTGAGAACTGAGCACTGAGAACCCTGAGTACTGAGCAGCGAGCACCCTGAGCACTGAGCACCCAGCACCCCGAGCACTGAGCACCCATCACCCTGAGTACTGAGCACTGAGCACCCAGCACCCCGAGCACTGAGCACTCAGCGCCCTGTGTACTGAGCACTGAGTACTCAGTACCCCAAGCACTGAGACCCAGCACCCTGAGCACTGAGGACCCAGCACCCCGAGTACTGAGCACGAAGCACCCCGAGCACTGAGCACCCAGCACCCCGAGCACTGAGCACCCAGCACCCCGAGCACTGAGCACCCAGCACCCCGAGCACTGAGCACACAGCACCCCGAGCACTGAGCACCCAGCACCCTGAGCACTGAGCACACAGCACCCTGAGTACTGAGCACCCAGCACCCCGAGCACTGAGCACCCAGCACCCTGAGTACTGAGCACCGAGCACACTGAGAACTGAGCACCAAGCACCCCGAGCAATGAGCACCCAGCACCCTGAGTACTGAGCACCGAGCACACCGAGCACTGAGCACCCAGCACCCTGAGTACTGAGCACCGATCACCCCGAGCACTGAGCACCCAGCACCCTGAGTACTGAGCACCCAGCACCCCGAGCACTTAGCACCCAGCACCCTGAGTACTGAGCACCCAGCACCCTGAGCACTGAGCACCCAGCACCCCGAGCACTGAGCACCCAGCACTCTGAGTACTGAGAACCGAGCACCCCGAGCACTGAGCACCCAGCACCCTGAGCACTGAGCACACTGAGAACTGAGCACCCAGCACCCTGCGTACTGAGCACCCAGCACCCTGAGTACTGAGAACCTAGCACCCAGAGCACTGAGCATGGAGCACCCTGAGGACTGAGCACCCAGCACCCTGAGCACTGAGCACCGAGCACCCCGAGCACTGAGCACCCAGCACCCTGAGTACTGAGCACCCAGCACCCCGAGCACTGAGCACCCAGCACCCTGAGTACTGAGCACCGAGCACCCCGAGCACTGAGCACCCAGCACCCTGAGTACTGAGCACCGATCACCCCGAGCACTGAGCACCCAGCACCCTGAGTACTGAGCACCCAGCGTACTGAGCAACGAGCACCCAGCACACTGAGTACTGAGCACCCAGCACCCTGAGCACTGAGCACCCAGCACCCTGAGTAATGAGCACCCAGCACCCCGAGCACTGAGCAACCAGCACCCTGAGAACTGAGCACCGAGCACCCCGAGCACTGAGCACCCAGCACCCCGAGCACTGAGCACGCAGCAGCCCGAGCACTGATCACCCAGCACCCTGAGTACTGAGCACTGAGCACCCTGAGCACTGAGCACCCAGCACCCTGAGTACTGAGCACCCAGCACCCTGAGTACTGAGCACCCAACACCCCAAGCACTGAGCACCCTGAGTACTGAGCACCCAGCACCCCAAGCACTGAGCACCCTGAGTACTGAGCACCCAGCAACCTGAGTAATGAGCACCCAGCACCCCGAGCACTGAGCACCCAGCACCCTGAGCACTGAGGACCGAGCACCCTGAGTACTAAGCACCCAGCACCCTGAGTACTGAGCACCCAGCACCCTGAGCACTGAGCACCCAGCACCCTGAGTACTGAGCACCCAGCACCCTGAGCACTGAGCACCCAGCACCCTGACCACTGAGCACCCAGCACCC
Organism: Microtus oregoni; assembly: GCF_018167655.1. NCBI lineage: Eukaryota > Metazoa > Chordata > Mammalia > Rodentia > Cricetidae > Microtus > Microtus oregoni. The sequence continues at coordinate 62,446 of NW_024544613.1, read as the reverse complement.
TGAGCACTGAGCACCCAGCACCCTGAGTACTGAGCACCCAACGTACTGAGCACCGAGCACCCCGAGCACTGAGCACCCAGCACCCTGAGTACTGAGCACCCAGCGCCCCGAGCACTGAGCACCCAGCACCCTGAGTACTGAGCACCGAGCACCCTGAGTACTGAGCACCCAGCACCCTGAGTAGTGAGCACCCAGCACCCTGAGTACTGAGCACCCAACACCCCAAGCACTGAGCACCCTGAGTACTGAGCACCCAGCACCCCAAGCACTGAGCACCCTGAGTACTGAGCACCCAGCACCCTGTGTAATGAGCACCCAGCACCCTGAGCACTGAGCACCCAGCACCCTGAGCACTGACTACCGAGCTCCCTGAGCACTGAGCACCCTGAGTACTGAGCACCGAGCACCCCAAGCACTGAGCACCCAGAACCCCGAGCACTGAGCACCCAGCTCCCTGAGTACTGAGCACCCAGCACCCAGAGAATGAGCACCCTGAGCACTGAGTACCCAGCACCATGAGTACTGTGCACCGAGCACCCTGAGCACTGAGTGCCCAGCACCCTGAATACTGAGCACCCAGCACCCTGACTACTGAGCACCCAGCACCCTGAGCACTGAGCGCCCAGCACCCTGAGTACTGAGCACCCAGCACTCTGAGCACTGAGCACCCAGCACCCCGAGCACTGAGCACCCAGCACACCGAGCACTGAGCACTGAGCACCCTGAGCACTGAGCACCCAGCATCCCGAGTACTGAGCACTGAGCACCCTGAGTACTGAGCACACAGCACCCCGAGTACTGAGCACTGAGCACCCTGAGTACTGAGCACCCAGCACCCTGAGAACTGAGCACTGAGAACCCTGAGTACTGAGCAGCGAGCACCCCGAGCACTGAGCACCCAGCACCCCGAGCACTGAGCGCCCATCACACTGAGTACTGAGCACTGAGCACCCAGCACCCCGAGCACTGAGCACTCAGCGCCCTGTGTACTGAGCACTGAGTACCCAGTACTCCGAGCACTGAGACCCAGCACCCTGAGCACTGAGCACCCAGCACCCCGAGTACTGAGCACGAAGCACCCCGAGCACTGAGCACCCAGCACCCCGAGCACTGAGCACCCAGCACCCCGAGCACTGAGCACCCAGCACCCCGTGCACTGAGCACCCAACACCCCGAGCACTGAGCACCCAGCACCCCGAGCACTGAGCACCCAGCACCCTGAGCACTGAGCACCCAGCACCCTGAGTACTGAGCACCGAGCACCCCGAGCACTGAGCACCCAGCACCCTGAGTACTGAGAACCGATCACCCCGAGCACTGAGCACCCAGCACCCTGAGTACTGAGCACCCAGCGTACTGAGCAACGAGCACCCAGCACCCTGAGTACTGAGCACCCAGCACCCTGAGCACTGAGCACCCAGCACCCTGATTACTGAGCACCCAGCACCCCGAGCACTGAGCAACCAGCACCCTGAGTACTGAGCACCAAGCAGCCCGAGCACTGAGCACCCAGCACAACGAGCACTGAGCACGCAGCAGCCCGAGCACTGATCACCCAGCACCCTGAGTACTGAGCACTGAGCACCCTGAGCACTGAGCGCCCAGCACCCTGAGTACTGAGCACCCAGCACCCTGAGTACTGAGCACCCAACACCCCAAGCACTGAGCACCCTGAGTACTGAGCACCCAGCACCCCAAGCACTGAGCACCCTGAGTACTGAGCACCCAGCACCCTGAGTAATGAGCACCCAGCACCCCGAGCACTGAGCACCCAGCACCCTGAGCACTGAGGACCGAGCACCCTGAGTACTAAGCACCCAGCACCCTGAGTACTGAGCACCCAGCACCCTGAGCACTGAGCACCCAGCACCCTGAGCACTGAGCACCCAGCACGCTGAGTACTGAGCACTGAGCACCCTGAATATTGAGCACCGAGCACCCTGAGCACTGAGCACCCAGCACCCTGAGTACTGAGCATCAAGCACCCTGAGCACTGAGCACCCAGCACCCTGACCACTGAGCACCCAGCACCCTGAGCACTGAGCACCCAGCACCCTGAGTACTGAGCACCCAACGTACTGAGCACCGAGCACACCGAGCACTGAGCACCCAGCACCCTGAGTACTGAGCACCCAGCGCCCCGAGCACTGAGCACCCAGCACCCTGAGTACTGAGCACCGAGCACCCTGAGTACTGAGCACCCAGCACCCCGAGCACTGAGCACCCAGCACCCCGAGCACTGAGCACCCAGCACTGAGCACCCAGCACCCTGAGTACTGAGCACCGAGCACCAAGAGCACTGAGCACCCAGCACCCTGAGTACTGAGCACCGTGCACCCCGAGCACTGAGCACCCAGCACGCTGAGTACTGAGCACTCAGCACCCTGAGTACTAAGCACCCAGCACCCTGAGTACTGAGCACCCAGCACCCTGAGTACTGAGCACCGAGCACCCTGAGTACTGAGCACCCAGCACCCCGAGCACTGAGCACCCAGCACCCCGAGCACTGAGCACCCAGCACTGAGCACCCAGCACCCTGAGTACTGAGCACCGAGCACCAAGAGCACTGAGCACCCAGCACCCCGAGCACTGAGCACCGTGCACCCCGAGCACTGAGCACCCAGCAAGCTGAGTACTGAGCACTCAGCACCCTGAGTACTAAGCACCCAGCACCCTGAGTACTGAGCACCCAGCACCCTGAGTACTGAGCACCCAGCGTACTGAGCACCGAGCACCCCGAGCACTGAGCACCCAGCACCCTGAGTACTGAGCACCCAGCACCCCGAGCACTGAGCACCCAGCACCCTGAGTACTGAGCACCGAGCACCCTGAGTACTGAGCACCCAGCACCCTGAGTACTGAGCACCCGGCGTACTGAGCACCGAGCACCCAGCACCCTGAGTACTGAGCACCCAGCACCCTGAGCACTGAGCACCCAGCACCCTGAGTACTGAGCAATGAGCACCCCGAGTACTGAGCACCGGGCACCCCGAGCACTAAGCACCCAGCACCCCGAGCACCGAGCACCCAGCACCCTGAGAACTGAGCACCCAGCACCCTGAGCACTGAGCACCCAGCACCCTGAGCACTGAGCACCCGGCACCCTGAGCACTGAGCACCCAGCACCCTGAGCACTGAGCACCCAGCACCCTGAGTACTGAGCACCCAACGTACTGAGCACCGAGTACCCTGAGCACTGAGCACCCAGCACCCGAGTACTGAGCACCCAGCACACTGAGTACTGAGCATCCAGCACCCTGAGTACTGAGCACCCAGCACCCTGTGTACTGAGCACCCAGCACCCTGAGTACTGTGCCCCCAGCACCCTGAGTACTGAGCACCCAGCACACTGAGTACTGAGCACCCAGCACCCTGAGCACTGAGCACAAAGCACGCTGAGTAATGAGCACTGAGCACCCTGAGTACTGAGCACCGAGGACCCTGAGCACTGAGCACCCAGCACCCTGAGTACTGAGCACCCAGCACCCTGAGTACTGAGCACCCAGCACTCTGAGTACTGAGCACCCAGCACCCCGAGCACTGAGCACCCTGAGTACTGAGCACCCAGCACCCTGAGTACTGAGCACTAAGCACCCAGAACACTGAGCACCCAGCACCCCGAGCACGGAGCACCCAGGACCCCGAGCACTGAGTACTGAGCACCCAGCACCCTGAGTACTGAGCACCGAGCTCCCCGAGCACTAAGCACCCTGAGTACTGAGCACCCAGCACCCCGTACACTGAGCACCCAGCACCCTGAGCACTGAGCACCCAGCACCCCGAGCACTGAGCACCCAGCACCCTGAGTACTGAGCACCAAGCACCCCGAGCACTGAGCACCCAGCACCCTGAGTACTGAGCACTGAGCACCCAGCACCCCGAGCACTGAGCACCCAGCACCCTGTGTACTGAGCACTGAGCACCCTGAGTACAAAGCACCCAGGACCCTGAGTACTGAGCACCCAGGACCCTGATCACTGAGCACCGAGCACCCCGAGCACTGAGCACCCTGCACCCTGAGCACTCAGCACCCAGCACCCCGAGCACTGAACACCCAGCACCCTGAGCACTGAGCACCCAGCACCCTAAGCACTGAGCACCAAGCACCCAGAGCACTGAGCACCCAGCACCCTGAGAACTGAGCACCCTGCACCCTAAGCACGGAGCATCCAGCACCCAGAGCACTGAGCACCCAGCACCCTGAGCACTGAGCACCCAGCACCCTGAGTACTGAGCACCCAGCACCCTGAGTACTGAGCACCTAGCACCCTGAGCACTGAGCACCCAGCACCCTGAGTACTGAGCACCCAGCACCCTGAGTACTGAGTACCCAGCACCCTGAGCACTCAGCAATCTGAGTACTGAGCACCGAGCACCCTAAGTACTGAGTACCCAGCACCCTGAGTACTGAGCACCCAGCACCCTGAGCACTGAGCACCCAGCACCCTGAGCACTGAGCACCCAGCACCCTGAGTACTGAGCCCCCAGCACCCTTAGTACTGAGCACCAAGCACCCCGAGCACTGAGCACCCAGCACCCCGAGAATGAGCACCCAGCAGCCTGAGTACTGAGAACCGAGCACCCTGAGTACTGAGCACCCAGCACCCTGAGTACTGAGCCCCCAGCACCCTGAGTACTGAGCACCCAGCACCCTGAGTACTGAGCACCCAGCACCCTGAGTACTGAGCACCCAGCACCCTGAGTACTGAGCCCCCAGCACCCTGAGAACTGAGCACCCAGCACACTGAGTACTGAGCACCCAGCACCCTGAGCACTGAGCACAAAGCACGCTGAGTAATGAGCACTGAGCACCCTCAGCACTGAGCACCCAGCACCCTGAGCACTGAGCACCCAGCACCCCGAGCACTGAGCACCCAGCACCCTGAGCACTGAGCACCCAGCACCCTGAGCACTGAGCACCCAGCACCCTGAGTACTGAGTACCCAGTACCCTGAGCACTGAGCACCCAGCACTCTTAGTACTGATCACCGAGCACCCCGAGCACTGAGCACCCAGCACCCTGAGTACTGAGCACCCAGCACCCTGAGTACTGAGCACCCAGCACCCTGAGTACTGAGCACCCAGCACCCTGAGCACTGAGCACAAAGCACGCTGAGTACTGAGCACTGAGCACTCTGAGTACTGAGCACCGAGCACCCGGAGTACTGAGCACCCAGCACTCTGAGCACTTAGCACCCAGCACCCTGAGCACTGAGCACCCAGCACCCCGAGCAATGAGCACCCAGCACCCTGAGCACTGAGCACCCAGCACCCCGAGCACTGAGCACTGAGCACCCTAAGTACTGAGCACTGAGCACCCTGAGTACTAAGCACCCAGCACCCTGAGTACTGAGCACCCAGCACCCTGAGTACTGAGCACCCAGCACCCTGAGTAATGAGCACCCAGCGTACTGAGCACCGAGCACCCCGAGCACTGAGCACCCAGCACCCTGAGTACTGAGCACCCAGCACCCCGAGCACTGAGCACCCAGCACCCTGAGTACTGAGCACCGAGCACCCTAAGTACTGAGCACCCAGCACCCTGAGTACTGAGCACCCAGCGTACTGAGCACCGAGCACCCAGCACCCTGAGTACTGAGCACCCAGCACCATGAGCACTGAGCACCCAGCACCCTGAGTACTGAGCACCCAGCACACTGAGCACTGAGCACCCAGCACCCCGAGCACCGAGCACCCAGCACCCTGAGCACTGAGCACCCAGCACCCTGAGCACTGAGCACCCAGCACCCTGAGCACTGAGCACCCAGCACCCTGAGTACTGAGCACCCAACGTACTGAGCACCGAGCACCCTGAGCACTGAGCACCCAGCACCCTTAGCACTGAGCACCCAGCACCCTGAGCAATGAGCACACTGAGTACTGAGCACCCAGCACCTTGAGCACTGAGCACCGAGCACCCCGAGCACTGAGCATCCAGCACCCGGAGTACTGAGCACCCAGCACCCTGAGTACTACGCACCGAGCACCCTGAGTACTGAGCACCCAGCACCCTGAGCAGTGGACACACAGCACCCTGAGTACTGAGCACCCCGAGCACTGAGCACCCAGCACCCCGAGCACTGAGCACCCAGCAGCCCGAGCACTGAGCCCCCAGCACCCTGAGTACTGAGCACCCAGCACCCTGAGTACTGAGCACCCAGCACCCCGAGCACTGAGTACCCAGCACCCTGAGCACTGAGCACCCAGCACCCTGAGCACTGAGCACCCAGCACCCCAAGCACTGAGCACCCTGCACCCTGAGTACTGAGCACTGAGCACCCAGCACCCCGAGCACTGAGCACCCAGCACCCTGAGTACTGAGCACTGAGCACCCAGCACCCCGAGCACTGAGCACCCAGCACCCTGAGCACTGAGCACCCAGCACCCGAGTACTGATCACCCAGCACCCTGAGTACTGAGCACCCCGCACCCTGAGTACTGAGCACCCAGCACCCTGAGTACTGAGCACCCAGCACCTTGAGTACTGAGCACCCCGCACCCCGAGTACTGAGCACCCTGAGTACTGAGCCCCCAGCACCCTGAGTACTGAGCACCCTGCACCCCGAGCACTGAGCTCCCTGAGTACTGAGCACCCAGCACCCTGAGTACTGAGCACCCAGCACCCTGAGGACTGAGCACTGAGCACCCAGAGAACTGAGCACCCAGCACCCCGAGGACTGAGCACCCAGCACACTGAGCACTGAGCACTGAGCACCCAGCACCCTGTGCACTGAGCACTGAGCACCCAGCACCCTGAGCACTGAGCACCCAGCACCCCGAGCACTGAGTACCCAGCACCCTGAGTACTGAGCACCCAGTACCCTGAGCACTGAGCACCCAGCACCCTTAGTACTGACCACCCAGCACCCTGAGCACTGAGCACCCAGCACCCTGAGTACTGAGCATCCAGCACCCCGAGCACTGAGCACCCAGCACCCTGAGTACTGAGCACTGAGCACCCAGCCCCCCGAGCACTGAGCACCCAGCACCCTCATTACTGAGCACTGAGCACCCAGCACCCTGAGCACTGAGCACCCAGCACCCTGAGCACTGAGCACCCAGTACCCCGAGTACTGAGCACACATCACCCTGAGCACTGAGCACCCTGCACCCTGAGCACGGAGCACCCAGCACCCCGAGCACTGCGCACCCAGCACCCTGAGCACTGAGCACCCAGTACCCTGAGCACTGAACACACAGCACCCTGAGTACTGAGCACCCTGAGCACTGAGCACCCAGCACCCTGAGTACTGAGCACCCAGCACCCCGAGCACTTGGCACCCAGCAAACTGAGTACTGAGCACCGAGCACCCTGAGTACTGAGCACCCAGCACCCTGAGTACTGAGCACCCGGCGTACTGAGCACCGAGCACCCAGCACCCTGAGCACTGAACACACAGCACCCTGAGTACTGAGCACCCAGAGCACTGAGCAACCAGCACCCCGAGCACGGAGCACCCAGGACCCCGAGCACTGAGTACTGAGCACGCAGCACCCTGAGTACTGAGCACCGAGCTCCCCGAGCACTGAGCACCCACCACCCTGAGTACTGAGTACCCAGCAACCTGAGCACTGAGCACAAAGCACGCTGAGTACTGAGCACCCTGAGTACTGAGCACCGAGGACCCTGAGCACTGAGCACCCAGCTCCCCGAGCACTGAGCACCCAGCACCCCGAGAATGGGCACCCAGCACCCTGAGTACTGAGAACCGAGCACCCTGAGTACTGAGCACCCAGCACCCTGAGTACTGAGCACCCAGCACCAAGAGTACTGAGCAGCAAGCACCCCGAGCACTGAGCACCCAGCACACTGAGTAATGAGCACCCAGCACGCTGAGCACTGAGCACCCAGCACCCCGAGCACTGAGCACCCTGAATACTGAGCACCCAGCACCCTGAGTACTGTGCACTAAGCACCCAGAGCGCTGAGCACCCAGGACACCGAGCACTGAGTACTGAGCACCCAGCACCCTGAGTACTGAGCATCGAGCTCCCCTAGCACTGAGCACCCTGAGTACAGAGCACACATCACCCTGAGTACTGAGCACCCAGCATCCTGTGCACTGAGCACGCAGCACCCTGAGTACTGAGCACCCAGCACCCCGAGCACTGAGCACCCAGCACCCTGAGTACTGAGCACCCAGCACCATGAGTACTGAGCAACCCGAGCACTGAGCACCCAGCACACTGAGTACTGAGCCCCCAGCACCCTGAGTACAGAGCACCCAGCACCCCGAGAATGAGCACCCAGCTCCCTGAGTACTGAGAACCGAGCACCCTGAGTACTGAGCACAAAGCACCCTGAGTACTGAGCCCCCAGCACCCTGAGTACTGAGCACCCAGCACCCCGAGCACTGAGCACCCAGCACCCCGAGAATGAGCACCCAGCACCCTGAGTACTGAGCACCCAGCACGCTGAGTACTGAGCACTAAGCACCCAGAGCACTGAGCAACCAGCACCCCGAGCACGGATCACCCAGGACCCCAAGCACTGAGTACTGAGCACCCAGCACCCTGAGTACTGAGCACCGAGCTCCCCGAGCACTGAGCACCCAGCACACTGAGCACTGAGCACCCAGCACCCTGAGCACTGAGCACCCAGCACCCTGAGTACTGAGCACCCAGCACGCTGAGTACTGAGCACCCAGCACCCCGAGCACTGAGCACCCAGCACCCTGAGTACTGAGCACTGAGCACCCAGCAACCCGAGCACTGAGCACCCAGCACCCTGTGTACTAAGCACTGAGCACCCTGAGTACTAAGCACCCAGCACCCTGAGTACTGAGCACCCTGGACCCTGAGCACTGAGCACCCATCACCCCGATCACTGAGCACCCAGCACCCTGAGCACTGAGCACCCAGCACCCTGAGCACTGAGCACCAAGCACCCAGAGCACTGAGCACCCAGCACCCTGAGCACCGAGCACCCAGCACCCTGAGTACTGAGCAGCGAGCACCCTGAGTACTGAGCACCCAGCACCCTGAGTACTGAGCACCCAGCACCCTGAGTACTGAGCACCGAGCACCCCGAGTACTGAGCACCCAGCACCCTGAGCACTCAGCACCCAGCACCCTGAGTACTGAGCTCCCAGCACCCCGAGCCCTGAGCACCCAGCAACCTGAGTACTGAGCACCCTGAGTTCTGAGCACCGATCACCCTGAGCACTGAGCACCCAGCACCCTGAGTATTGAGCACCCAGCACCCTGAGCACTGAGCACCCAGCACCCTGAGCACTGAGCACGCAGCACCCCGAGCACTGAGCACCCAGCACCCTGAGTACTGAGCACCCAGCACCCTGAGTACTGAGCACCCAGCACCCTGAGTACTGAGCACCCAGCACCCTGAGCACTGAGCACCCAGCAACCTGAGTACTGAGCACCCAGCACCCTGAGTACTGAGCAACCAGCACCCTGAGCACTGAGCACCCAGCACCCTGAGCACTAAGCACTGAGCACCCAGCACCCCGAGCACTGAGCACCCAGCACCCCGAGCACTGAGCACCCAGCACCCTGAGCACTGAGCACCCAGCACCCTGTGCACTGAGCACCCAGCACCCTGAGTACTGAGCACCCAGCACCCTGAGTACTGAGCACCCAGCACCCTGAGTACTGAGCACCCAGCACGCTGAGTACTGAGCACCCAGCACCCCGAGCACTGAGCACCCAGCACCCTGAGTACTGAGCACTGAGCAACCAGCACCCCGAGCACGGAGCACCCAGGACCCCAAGCACTGAGTACTGAGCACCCAGCACCCTGAGTACTGAGCACCGAGCTCCCCGAGCACTGAGCACCAAGCACACTGAGAACTGAGCACCCAGCACCCCGAGCACTGAGCACCCAGCACCCTGAGTACTGAGCACTGAGCACCCAGCACCCCGAGCACTGAGCACCCAGCACCCCGAGCACTGAGCACCCAGCACCCTGAGTACTGAGCACCCAGCACCCTGAGTAGTGAGCACCCAGCACCGTGAGAACTGAGCACTCAGCTCCCTGAGTACTGAGCACCGAGCACCCCGAGCACTGAGCACCCAGCACCCTGAGCACTGAGCACCCTGAGGACAGAGTACCCAGCACCCTGAGCACTGAGCACCCAGCACACTGAGTACTGAGCACTGATCACCCTGAGCACTGAGCACCCAGCACCCTGAGGACAGAGTACCCAGCACCCTGAGCACTGAGCACCCAGCACCCTGAGTACTGAGCACTGATCACCCTGAGCACTGAGCACACAGCACCCCGAGCACTGAGCACCCAGCACCCTGAGTACTGAGCACTGATCACCCTGAGCACTGAGCACACAGCACCCCGAGCACTGAGCACCCAGCACCCTGAGTACTGAGCACCCAGCACCCTGAGTACTGAGCACCCAGCACCCTGGGCACTGAGCACCCAACACCCTGAGTACTGAGCACCGAGCACCCTGAGTACTGAGCACCCAGCACCCTGGGTACTGAGCACCCAGCACCCTGAGCACTGAGCACCCAGCACCCTGAGCACTGAGCACCCAGCACCCTGAGTACTGAGCACCCAGCACCCTGAGTACTGAACACCCAGCACCCTGAGCACTGAGCACTGAGCACCCAGCACCCTGAGCACTGAGCACCCAGCACCCTGAGCACGGAGCACCCCGAGGACTGAGCACCCAGCACCCTGAGCACTGAGCACCCAGAACCTTGAGTACTGAGCACCGAGCACCTCGAGCACTGAGCACCATGAGTACTGAGCACCCAGCACCCCGATCACTGAGCACCCTGCACCCTGAGCACTGAGCACCCAGCACCCTGAGCACCCAGCACCCTGAGTACTGAGCACCCAGCACGCTGAGTACTGAGCACCCAGCACCCCGAGCACTGAGCAACCAGCACGGTGAGCACGGAGCACCCCGAGGACTGAGCACCCAGCACCTTGAGTACTGAGCACCGAGCACCTCGAGCACTAAGCACCCAGCACCCTGAGTACTGAGCACCCAGCACCATGAGCACTGAGCACCCAGCACCCTGAGCACTGAGCACCCAGCACCCCGAGCACTGAGCACCCAGCACCCTGAGTACTGAGCACCCAACACCCAGTGTACTGAGCACCCAGCACCCTGAGCACTGAACACCCAGCAACCTGAGTACTGAGCACCCAGCACCCTGAGTACTGAACACCCAGCACCCTGAGCACTGAGCACTGAGCACCCTGAGCACTGAGTACTGAGCACTGAGCACCCTGAGCACTGAGCACCCAGCACCCCGAGTACTGATCACCCAGCACCCCGAGCACTGAGCACCCAGCGCCCCGAGCACTGAGCACCCAGCACCCCGAGCACTGAGCACTGAGCACCCTGAGCACTGAGCACCCAGCACTCTGAGTACTGAGCACTGAGCACCCTGAGTACTGAGCACCAAGCACCCCGAGTACTGAGCACTGAGCACCCTGAATACTGAGCACCCAGCACCCTGAGCACTGAGCACCCAGCACCCTGAGTACTGAGCACCGAGCACCCTGAGTACTGAGGACCCAGCACCCTGATCACTGAGCACGGAGCACCCAGAGGACTGAGCACCCAGCACCCTGAGCACTGAGCACCCAGCACCTTGAGTACTGAGCACAGAGCACCCCGAGCACTGAGCACCCAGCACCCTGAGTATTGAGCACCCAGCACCCTGAGCACTGAGCACCCAGCACCCTGAGCACTGAGCACGCAGCACCCCGAGCACTGAGCACCCAGCACCCTGAGTACTGAGCACCCAGCACCCTGAGTACTGAGCACCCAGCACCTTGAGTACTGAGCACCCAGCACCCTGAGCACTGAGCACCCAGCACCCTGAGTACTGAGCACCCAGCACCCTGAGTACTGAGCAACCAGCACCCTGAGCACTGAGCACCCAGCACCCTGAGCACTGAGCACTGAGCACCCAGTACCCCGAGCACTGAGCACCCAGCACCCCGAGCACTGAGCACCCAGCACCCTGAGCACTGAGCACCCAGCACCCTGAGCACTGAGCACCCAGGACCCTGAGTACTGAGCACCCAGCACCCTGAGTACTGAGCACCCAGCACCGTGAGAACTGAGCACTCAGCACCCTGAGTACTGAGCACCGAGCACCCCGAGCACTGAGCACCCAGCACCCTGAGCACTGAGCACCCTGAGGACTGAGCACCCAGCACCCTGAGCACTGAGCACCGATCACCCTGAGCACTGAGCACCCAGCACCCCGAGCACTGAGCACCCAGCACCCTGAGTACTGAGCACCCAGCACCCCGAGTACTGAGCACCCAGCACCCTGAGTACTGAGCACCCAGCACCCCGAGCACTGAGCACCCGGCACCCTGAGTACTGAGCACCCTGAGTACTGAGCACTGAGCACCCAGCACCCTGAGGACTGAGTACCCAGCACCCTGAGCACTGAGCACCCAGCACCCTGAGTACTGAGCACTGATCACCCTGAGCACTGAGCACCCAGCACCCCGAGCACTGAGCACCCAGCACCCTGAGAACTGAGCAGCCAGCACCCTGAGCACTGAGCACCCAGCACCATGAGTACTGAGCACCCAGCACCCTGAGTACTGAGCACCCAGCACCCTGGGCACTGAGCACCCAGCACCCTGAGTACTGAGCACCGAGCACCCTGAGTACTGAGCACCCATCACCCTGAGTACTGAGCACCCAGCACCCTGAGCACTGAGCACCCAGCACCCTGAGCACTGAGCACCCAGCACCCTGAGTACTGAGCACCCAGCACCCTGAGTACTGAACACCCAGCACCCTGAGCACTGAGCACTGAGCACCCAGCACCCTGAGCACTGAGCACTGAGCACCCAGCACCCAGAGCACTGAGCACCCAGCACCCCGAGCACTGAGCACCCAGCAACCTGAGCACCCAGCACCCTGAGCACTGAGCACCATGAGCACTGAGCACTGAGTACCCAGCACGCTGAGTACTGAGCACTGAGCACACAGCACCCTGAGCACTGAGCACCCAGCACCCCGAGCACTGAGTACCCAGCGCCCCGAGCACTGAGCACCCAGCACCCCGAGCACTGAGCACCCAGCACCCTGAGTACTGAGCAACCAGCACCCTGAGCACTGAGCACCCAGCACCCTGAGCACTGAGCGCTGAGCACCCAGCACCCCGAGCACTGAGCACCCAGCACCCCGAGCACTGAGCACCCAGCACCCTGAGCACTGAGCACCCAGCACCCTGTGCACTGAGCACCCAGCACCCTGAGCACTGAGCACCGAGCACCCTGAGTACTGAGCACCCAGCACCCTGATCACTGAGCACGGAGCACCCAGAGGACTGAGCACCCAGCACCCTGAGCACTGAGCACCCAGCACCTTGAGTACTGAGCACAGAGCACCCCGAGCACTGAGCACCCAGCACCCTGAGTATTGAGCACCCAGCACCCTGAGCACTGAGCACCCAGCACCCTGAGCACTGAGCACGGAGCACCCAGAGGACTGAGCACCCAGCACCCTGAGCACTGAGCACCCAGCACCTTGAGTACTGAGCACAGAGCACCCCGAGCACTGAGCACCCAGCACCCTGAGTATTGAGCACCCAGCACCCTGAGCACTGAGCACCCAGCACCCTGAGCACTGAGCACGCAGCACCCCGAGCACTGAGCACCCAGCACCCTGAGTACTGAGCACCCAGCACCCTGAGTACTGAGCACCCAGCACCTTGAGTACTGAGCACCCAGCACCCTGAGCACTGAGCACCCAGCACCCTGAGTACTGAGCACCCAGCACCCTGAGTACTGAGCAACCAGCACCCTGAGCACTGAGCACCCAGCACCCTGAGCACTGAGCACTGAGCACCCAGTACCCCGAGCACTGAGCACCCAGCACCCCGAGCACTGAGCACCCAGCACCCTGAGCACTGAGCACCCAGCACCCTGAGCACTGAGCACCCAGGACCCTGAGTACTGAGCACCCAGCACCCTGAGTACTGAGCACCCAGCACCGTGAGAACTGAGCACTCAGCACCCTGAGTACTGAGCACCGAGCACCCCGAGCACTGAGCACCCAGCACCCTGAGCACTGAGCACCCTGAGGACTGAGCACCCAGCACCCTGAGCACTGAGCACCGATCACCCTGAGCACTGAGCACCCAGCACCCCGAGCACTGAGCACCCAGCACCCTGAGTACTGAGCACCCAGCACCCCGAGTACTGAGCACCCAGCACCCTGAGTACTGAGCACCCAGCACCCCGAGCACTGAGCACCCGGCACCCTGAGTACTGAGCACCCTGAGTACTGAGCACTGAGCACCCAGCACCCTGAGGACTGAGTACCCAGCACCCTGAGCACTGAGCACCCAGCACCCTGAGTACTGAGCACTGATCACCCTGAGCACTGAGCACCCAGCACCCCGAGCACTGAGCACCCAGCACCCTGAGAACTGAGCAGCCAGCACCCTGAGCACTGAGCACCCAGCACCATGAGTACTGAGCACCCAGCACCCTGAGTACTGAGCACCCAGCACCCTGGGCACTGAGCACCCAGCACCCTGAGTACTGAGCACCGAGCACCCTGAGTACTGAGCACCCATCACCCTGAGTACTGAGCACCCAGCACCCTGAGCACTGAGCACCCAGCACCCTGAGCACTGAGCACCCAGCACCCTGAGTACTGAGCACCCAGCACCCTGAGTACTGAACACCCAGCACCCTGAGCACTGAGCACTGAGCACCCAGCACCCTGAGCACTGAGCACTGAGCACCCAGCACCCAGAGCACTGAGCACCCAGCACCCCGAGCACTGAGCACCCAGCAACCTGAGCACCCAGCACCCTGAGCACTGAGCACCATGAGCACTGAGCACTGAGTACCCAGCACGCTGAGTACTGAGCACTGAGCACACAGCACCCTGAGTACTGAGCACCCAGCACCCCGAGCACTGAGTACCCAGCGCCCCGAGCACTGAGCACCCAGCACCCCGAGCACTGAGCACCCAGCACCCTGAGTACTGAGCAACCAGCACCCTGAGCACTGAGCACCCAGCACCCTGAGCACTGAGCGCTGAGCACCCAGCACCCCGAGCACTGAGCACCCAGCACCCCGAGCACTGAGCACCCAGCACCCTGAGCACTGAGCACCCAGCACCCTGTGCACTGAGCACCCAGCACCCTGAGTACTGAGCACCCAGCACCCTGAGTACTGAGCACCCAGCACCCTGAGTACTGAGCACCCAGCACGCTGAGTACTGAGCACCCAGCACCCCGAGCACTGAGGACCCAGCACCCTGAGTACTGAGCACTGAGCAACCAGCACCCCAAGCACCCAGCACCCAGGACCCCAAGCACTGAGTACAGAGCACCCAGCACCCTGAGTACTGAGCATCGAGCTCCCCGAGCACTGAGCACCCAGCACACTGAGCACTGAGCACCCAGCACCCTGAGCACTGAGCACCCAGCACCCTGAGTACTGAGCACCCAGCACGCTGAGTACTGAGCACCCAGCACCCCGAGCACTGAGCACCCAGCACCCTGAGTACTGAGCACTGAGCACCCAGCACCCCGAGCACTGAGCACCCAGCACCCTGTGCACTGAGAATCCAGCACCCTGAGTACTGAGCACCCAGCACCCTGAGTACTGAGCAACCAGCACCGTGAGAACTGAGCACTCAGCACCCTGAGTACTGAGCACCGAGCACCCTGATCACTGAGCACCCAGCACCCTGAGCACTGAGCACCCTGAGGACTGAGCACCCAGCACCCTGAGCACTGAGCACCGATCACCCTGAGCACTGAGCACCCAGCACCCCGAGCACTGAGCACCCAGCACCCTGAGTACTGAGCACCCAGCACCCCGAGTACTGAGCACCCAGCACCCTGAGTACTGAGCACCCAGCACCCCGAGCACTGAGCACCCGGCACCCTGAGTACTGAGCACCATGAGTACTGAGCACTGAGCACCCAGCACCCTGAGGACAGAGTACCCAGCACCCTGAGCACTGAGCACCCAGCACCCTGAGTACTGAGCACTGATCACGATGAGCACTGAGCACCCAGCACCCCGAGCACTGAGCACCCAGCACCCTGAGTACTGAGCATCCAGCACCCTGAGCACTGAGCACCCAGCACCCTGAGTACTGAGCACCCAGCACCCTGAGTACTGAGCACCCAGCACCCTGGGCACTGAGCACCCAGCACCCTGAGTACTGAGCACCGAGCACCCTGAGTACTGAGCACCCAGCACGCTGAGTACTGAGCACCCAGCACCCTGAGCACTGAGCACCCAGCACCCTGAGCACTGAGCACCCAGCACCCTGAGTACTGAGCACCCAGCACCCTGAGTACTGAACACCCAGCACCCTGAGCACTGAGCACTGAGCACCCAGCAGCCTGAGCACTGAGCACCCAGCACCCTGAGCACGGAGCACCCCGAGGACTGAGCACCCAGCACCCTGAGCACTGAGCACCCAGCACCTTGAGTACTGAGCACCGTGCACCTCGAGCACTGAGCACCCTGAGTACTGAGCACCCAGCACCCCGATCACTGAGCACCCTGCACCCTGAGCACTGAGCACCCAGCACCCTGAGCACTGAGCACCCAGCACCCTGTGTACTGAGCACCCAGCACGCTGAGTACTGAGCACCCAGCACCCCGAGCAGTGAGCAACCAGCACCGTGAGCACGGAGCACCCCGAGGACTGAGCACCCAGCACCTTGAGTACTGAGCACCGAGCACCTCGAGCACTAAGCACCCAGCACACTGAGTACTGAGCACCCAGCACCCTGATCACTGAGCACCCAGCACCCTGAGCACTGAGCACCCAGCAACCTGAGTACTGAGCACTCAGCACCCTGAGTACTGAACACCCAGCACCCTGAGCACTGAGCACTGAGCACCCTGTACACTGAGTACTGAGCACTGAACACCCTGAGCACTGAGCACCCAGCACCCCGAGTACTGAGCACCCAGCACCCCGAGCACTGAGCACCCAGCGCCCCGAGCACTGAGCACCCAGCACCCCGAGCACAGAGCACTGAGCACCCTGAGCACTGAGCAACCAGCACCCCGAGTACTGAGCACTGAGCACCTTGAGTACTGAGCACCAAGCACCCCGAGTACTGAGCACTGAGCACCCTGAATACTGAGCAC
Organism: Microtus oregoni; assembly: GCF_018167655.1. Taxonomy (NCBI): domain Eukaryota; kingdom Metazoa; phylum Chordata; class Mammalia; order Rodentia; family Cricetidae; genus Microtus; species Microtus oregoni. The sequence continues at coordinate 45,351 of NW_024544613.1, read as the reverse complement.
CCAGCACCCTGAGCACTGAGCACCCAGCACCCTGAGTACTCAGCACTGAGAACCCAGCACCCCGAGGACTGAGCACCCAGCACCCTGAGTACTGAGCACCGAGCACCCTGAGTACTGAGCACCCAGCACCCTGATCACTGAGCACGGAGCATCCCGAGGTACTGAGCACCCAGCACAATGAGCACTGAGCACCCAGCACCCTGAGGACTGAGTACCCAGCACCCTGAGCACTGAGCACCCAGCACCCTGAGTACTGAGCACTGATCACCCTGAGCACTGAGCACCCAGCACCCCGAGCACTGAGCACCCAGCACCCTGAGTACTGAGCACCCAGCACCCTGGGCACTGAGCACCCAGCACCCTGAGTACTGAGCACCGAGCACCCTGAGTACTGAGCACCCATCACACTGAGTACTGAGCACCCAGCACCCTGAGCACTGAGCACCCAGCACCCTGAGCACTGAGCACCCAGCACCCTGAGTACTGAGCACCCAGCACCCTGAGTACTGAACACCCAGCACCCTGAGCACTGAGCACTGAGCACCCAGCACCCTGAGCACTGAGCACTGAGCACCCAGCACCCTGAGCACTGAGCACCCAGCACCCCGAGCACTGAGCACCCAGCACCCTGAGCACCCAGCACCCTGAGCACTGAGCACCATGAGCACTGAGCACTGAGCACCCAGCACGCTGAGTACTGAGCACTGAGCACACAGCACCCTGAGTACTGAGCACCCAGCACCCCGAGCACTGAGTACCCAGCGCCCCGAGCACTGAGCACCCAGCACCCCGAGCACTGAGCACCCAGCACCCTGAGTACTGAGCAACCAGCACCCTGAGCACTGAGCAACCAGCACCCTGAGCACTGAGCGCTGAGCACCCAGCACCCCGAGCACTGAGCACCCAGCACCCTGAGCACTGAGCACCCAGCACCCTGAGCACTGAGCACCCAGCACCCTGTGCACTGAGCACCCAGCACCCTGAGTACTGAGCACCCAGCACCCTGAGTACTGAGCACCCAGCACCCTGAGTACTGAGCACCCAGCACGCTGAGTACTGAGCACCCAGCACCCCGAGCACTGAGGACCCAGCACCCTGAGTACTGAGCACTGAGCAACCAGCACCCCGAGCACGGAGCACCCAGGACCCCAAGCACTGAGTACAGAGCACCCAGCACCCTGAGTACTGAGCACCGAGCTCCCCGAGCACTGAGCACCCAGCACACTGAGCACTGAGCACCCAGCACCCTGTGCACTGAGCACCCAGCACCCTGAGTACTGAGCACCCAGCACCCTGAGTACTGAGCACCCAGCACCCTGAGTACTGAGCACCCAGCACGCTGAGTACTGAGCACCCAGCACCCCGAGCACTGAGCACCCAGCACCCTGAGTACTGAGCACTGAGCACCCAGCACCCCGAGAACTGAGCACCCAGCACCCTGTGCACTGAGCATCCAGCACCCTGAGTACTGAGCACCCAGCACCCTGAGTACTGAGCACCCAGCATCGTGAGAACTGAGCACTCAGCACCCTGAGTACTGAGCACCGAGCACCCCAAGCACTGAGCACCCAGCACCCTGAGCACTGAGCACCCTGAGGACTGAGCACCCAGCACCCTGAGCACTGAGCACCGATCACCCTGAGCACTGAGCACCCAGCACCCCGAGCACTGAGCACCCAGCACCCTGAGTACTGAGCACCCAGCACCCCGAGTACTGAGCACCCAGCACCCTGAGTACTGAGCACCCAGCACCCCGAGCACTGAGCACCCGGCACCCTGAGTACTGAGCACCATGAGTACTGAGCACTGAGCACCCAGCACCCTGAGGACAGAGTACCCAGCACCCTGAGCACTGAGCACCCAGCACCCTGAGTACTGAGCACTGATCACCCTGAGCACTGAGCACCCAGCACCCCGAGCACTGAGCACCCAGCACCCTGAGTACTGAGCATCCAGCACCCTGAGCACTGAGCACACAGCACCCTGAGTACTGAGCACCCAGCACCCTGAGTACTGAGCACCCAGCACCCTGGGCACTGAGCACCCAGCACCCTGAGTACTGAGCACCGAGCACCCTGAGTACTGAGCACCCAGCACCCTGAGTACTGAGCACCCAGCACCCTGAGCACTGAGCACCCAGCACACTGAGCACTGAGCACCCAGCACCCTGAGTACTGAGCACCCAGCACCCTGAGTACTGAACACCCAGCACCCTGAGCACTGAGCACTGAGCACCCAGCACCCTGAGCACTGAGCACCCAGCACCCTGAGCACGGAGCACCCCGAGGACTGAGCACCCAGCACCCTGAGCACTGAGCACCCAGCACCTTGAGTACTGAGCACCGTGCACCTCGAGCACTGAGCACCCTGAGTACTGAGCACCCAGCACCCCGATCACTGAGCACCCTGCACCCTGAGCACTGAGCACCCAGCACCCTGAGCACTGAGCACCCAGCACCCTGAGTACTGAGCACCCAGCACGCTGAGTACTGAGCACCCAGCACCCCGAGCAGTGAGCAACCAGCACCGTGAGCACGGAGCACCCCGAGGACTGAGCACCCAGCACCTTGAGTACTGAGCACCGAGCACCTCGAGCACTAAGCACCCAGCACCCTGAGTACTGAGCACCCAGCACCCTGAGCACTGAGCACCCAGCACCCTGAGCACTGAGCACCCAGCAACCTGAGTACTGAGCACTCAGCACCCTGAGTACTGAACACCCAGCACCCTGAGCACTGAGCACTGAGCAACCAGCACCCCGAGCACGGAGCACCCAGGACCCCAAGCACTGAGTACTGAGCACCCAGCACCCTGAGTACTGAGCAATGAGCTCCCCGAGCACTGAGCACCCAGCACACTGAGAACTGAGCACCCAGCACCCTGAGCACTGAGCACCCAGCACCCTGAGTACTGAGCACCCAGCACGCTGAGTACTGAGCACCCAGCACCCCGAGCACTGAGCACCCAGCACCCTGAGTACTGAGCTCTGAGCACCCAGCACCCTGAGTACTGAGCACCCAGCACCCTGAGTAGTGAGCAACCAGCACCGTGAGAACTGAGCACTCAGCTCCCTGAGTACTGAGCACCGAGCACCCCGAGCACTGAGCACCCAGCACCCTGAGCACTGAGCACCCTGAGGACAGAGTACCCAGCACCCTGAGCACTGAGCACCCAGCACACTGAGTATTGAGCACTGATAACCCTGAGCACTGAGCACCCAGCACCCTGAGGACAGAGTAACCAGCACCCTGAGCACTGAGCACCCAGCACCCTGAGTACTGAGCACTGATCACCCTGAGCACTGAGCACACAGCACCCCGAGCACTGAGCACCCAGCACCCTGAGTACTGAGCAGCCAGCACCCTGAGCACTGAGCACCCAGCACCCTGAGTACTGAGCACCCAGCACCCTGAGTACTGAGCACCCAGCACCCTGGGCACTGAGCACCCAACACCCTGAGTACTGAGCACCGAGCACCCTGAGTACTGAGCACCCAGCACCCTGGGTACTGAGCACCCAGCACCCTGAGCACTGAGCACCCAGCACCCTGAGCACTGAGCACCCAGCACCCTGAGTACTGAGCACCCAGCACCCTGAGTACTGAACACCCAGCACCCTGAGCACTGAGCACTGAGCACCCAGCACCCTGAGCACTGAGCACCCAGCACCCTGAGCACGGAGCACCCCGAGGACTGAGCACCCAGCACCCTGAGCACTGAGCACCCAGCACCTTGAGTACTGAGCACCGAGCACCTCGAGCACTGAGCACCATGAGTATTGAGCACCCAGCACCCCGATCACTGAGCACCCTGCACCCTGAGCACCCAGCACCCTGAGTACTGAGCACCCAGCACGCTGAGTACTGAGCACCCAGCACCCCGAGCACTGAGCAACCAGCACCGTGAGCACGGAGCACCCCGAGGACTGAGCACCCAGCACCTTGAGTACTGAGCACCGAGCACCTCGAGCACTAAGCACCCAGCACCCTGAGTACTGAGCACCCAGCACCATGAGCACTGAGCACCCAGCACCCTGAGCACTGAGCACCCAGCACCCCGAGCACTGAGCACCCAGCACCCTGAGTACTGAGCACCCAACACCCAGAGTACTGAGCACCCAGCACCCTGAGCACTGAGCACCGAGCAACCTGAGTACTGAGCACCCAGCACCCTGAGTACTGAACACCCAGCACCCTGAGCACTGAGCACTGAGCACCCTGAGCACTGAGTACTGAGCACTGAGCACCCTGAGCACTGAGCACCCAGCACCCCGAGTTCTGATCACCCAGCACCCCGAGCACTGAGCACCCAGCGCCCCGAGCACTGAGCACCCAGCACCCCGAGCACTGAGCACCCAGCACCCTGAGCACTGAGCACCCAGCACCCTGTGCACTGAGCACCCAGCACCCTGAGCACTGAGCACCGAGCAACCTGAGTACTGAGCACCCAGCACCCTGAGTACTGAACTCCCAGCACCCTGAGCACTGAGCACTGAGCACCCTGAGCACTGAGTACTGAGCACTGAGCACCCTGAGCACTGAGCACCCAGCACCCCGAGTACTGATCACCCAGCACCCCGAGCACTGAGCACCCAGCGCCCCGAGCACTGAGCACCCAGCACCCCGAGCACTGAGCACTGAGCACCCTGAGCACTGAGCACCCAGCACCCCGAGTACTGAGCACTGAGCACCCTGAGTACTGAGCACCAAGCACCCCGAGTACTGAGCACTGAGCACCCTGAATACTGAGCACCCAGCACCCTGAGCACTGAGCACCCAGCACCCTGAGTACTGAGCACTGAGAACCCAGCACCCCGAGCACTGAGCACCCAGCACCCTGAGTACTGAGCACCGAGCACCCTGAGTACTGAGCACCCAGCACCCTGATCACTGAGCACGGAGCACCCCGAGGACTGAGCACCCAGCACCCTGAGCACTGAGCACCCAGCACCTTGAGTACTGAGCACCGAGCACCCCGAGCACTGAGCACCCAGCACCCTGAGTATTGAGCACCCAGCACCCTGAGCACTGAGCACCCAGCACCCTGAGCACTGAGCACGCAGCACCCCGAGCACTGAGCACCCAGCACCCTGAGTACTGAGCACCCAGCACCCTGAGTACTGAGCACCCAGCACCTTGAGTACTGAGCACCCAGCACCCTGAGCACTGAGCACCCAGCACCCTGAGTACTGAGCACCCAACACCCTGAGTACTGAGCAACCAGCACCCTGAGCACTGAGCACCCAGCACCCTGAGCACTGAGCACTGAGCACCCAGTACCCCGAGCACTGAGAACCCAGCACCCCGAGCACTGAGCACCCAGCACCCTGAGCACTGAGCACCCAGCACCCTGAGCACTGAGCACCCAGCACCCTGAGTACTGAGCACCCAGCACCCTGAGTACTGAGCACCCAGCACCGTGAGAACTAAGCACTCAGCACCCTGAGTACTGAGCACCGAGCACCCCGAGCACTGAGCACCCAGCACCCTGAGCACTGAGCACCCTGAGGACTGAGCACCCAGCACCCTGAGCACTGAGCACCGATCACCCTGAGCACTGAGCACCCAGCACCCCGAGCACTGAGCACCCAGCACCCTGAGTACTGAGCACCCAGCACCCCGAGTACTGAGCACCCAGCACCCTGAGTACTGAGCACCCAGCACCCCGAGCACTGAGCACCCGGCACCCTGAGTACTGAGCACCCTGAGTACTGAGCACTGAGCACCCAGCACCCTGAGGACTGAGTACCCAGCACCCTGAGCACTGAGCACCCAGCACCCTGAGTACTGAGCACTGATCACCCTGAGCACTGAGCACCCAGCACCCTGAGCACTGAGCACCCAGCACCCTGAGAACTGAGCAGGCAGCACCCTGAGCACTGAGCACCCCGCACCCTGAGTACTGAGCACCCAGCACCCTGAGTACTGAGCACCCAGCACCCTGGGCACTGAGCACCCAGCACCCTGAGTACTGAGCACCGAGCACCCTGAGTACTGAGCACCCAACACCCTGAGTACTGAGCACCCAGCACCCTGAGCACTGAGCACCCAGCACCCTGAGCACTGAGCACCCAGCACCCTGAGTACTGAGCACCCAGCACCCTGAGTACTGAACACCCAGCACCCTGAGCACTGAGCACCCAGCACCCTGAGCACTGAGCACTGAGCACCCAGCACCCTGAGCACTGAGCACCCAGCACCCCGAGCACTGAGCACCCAGCACCCTGAGCACCCAGCACCCTGAGCACTGAGCACCATGAGCACTGAGCACTGAGCACCCAGCACGCTGAGTACTGAGCACTGAGCACACAGCACCCTGAGTACTGAGCACCCAGCACCCCGAGCACTGAGTACCCAGCGCCCCGAGCACTGAGCACCCAGCACCCCGAGCACTGAGCACCCAGCACCCTGAGTACTGAGCAACCAGCACACTGAGCACTGAGCACCCAGCACCCTGAGCACTGAGCGCTGAGCACCCAGCACCCCGAGCACTGAGCACCCAGCACACCGAGCACTGAGCACCCAGCACCCTGAGCACTGAGCACCCAGCACCCTGTGCACTGAGCACCCAGCACCCTGAGTACTGAGCACCCAGCACCCTGAGTACTGAGCACCCAGCACCCTGAGTACTGAGCACCCAGCACGCTGAGTACTGAGCACCCAGCACCCCGAGCACTGAGGACCCAGCACCCTGAGTACTGAGCACTGAGCAACCAGCACCCCGAGCACGGAGCACCCAGGACCCCAAGCACTGAGTACAGAGCACCCAGCACCCTGAGTACTGAGCACCGAGCTCCCCGAGCACTGAGCACCCAGCACACTGAGCACTGAGCACCCAGCACCCTGAGCACTGAGCACCCAGCACCCTGAGTACTGAGCACCCAGCACGCTGAGTACTGAGCAGCCAGCACCCCGAGCACTGAGCACCCAGCACCCTGAGTACTGAGCACTGAGCACCCAGCACCCCGAGCACTGAGCACCCAGCACCCTGTGCACTGAGCATCCAGCACCCTGAGTACTGAGCACCCAGCACCCTGAGTACTGAGCAACCAGCACCGTGAGAACTGAGCACTCAGCACCCTGAGTACTGAGCACCGAGCACCCCGAGCACTGAGCACCCAGCACCCTGAGCACTGAGCACCCTGAGGACTGAGCACCCAGCACCCTGAGCACTGAGCACCGATCACCCTGAGCACTGAGCACCCAGCACCCCGAGCACTGAGCACCCAGCACCCTGAGTACTGAGCACCCAGCACCCCGAGTACTGAGCACCCAGCACCCTGAGTACTGAGCACCCAGCACCCCGAGCACTGAGCACCCGGCACCCTGAGTACTGAGCACCATGAGTACTGAGCACTGAGCACCCAGCACCCTGAGGACAGAGTACCCAGCACCCTGAGCACTGAGCACCCAGCACCCTGAGTACTGAGCACTGATCACCCTGAGCACTGAGCACCCAGCACCCCGAGCACTGAGCACCCAGCACCCTGAGTACTGAGCATCCAGCACCCTGAGCACTGAGCACCCAGCACCCTGAGTACTGAGCACCCAGCACCCTGAGTACTGAGCACCCAGCACCCTGGGCACTGAGCACCCAGCACCCTGAGTACTGAGCACCGAGCACCCTGAATACTGAGCACCCAGCACCCTGAGTACTGAGCACCCAGCACCCTGAGCACTGAGCACCCAGCACCCTGAGCACTGAGCACCCAGCACCCTGAGTACTGAGCACCCAGCACCCTGAGTACTGAACACCCAGCACCCTGAGCACTGATTACTGAGCAACCAGCACCCTGAGCACTGAGCACCCAGCACCCTGAGCACGGAGCACCCCGAGGACTGAGCACCCAGCACCCTGAGCACTGAGCACCCAGCACCTTGAGTACTGAGCACCCTGAGTACTGAGCACCCAGCACCCCGATCACTGAGCACCCTGCACCCTGAGCACTGAGCACCCAGCACCCTGAGCACTGAGCACCCAGCACCCTGAGTACTGAGCACCCAGCACGCTGAGTACTGAGCACCCAGCACCCCGAGGACTGAGCACCCAGCACCTTGAGTACTGAGCACCGAGCACGTCGAGCACTAAGCACCCAGCACCCTGAGTACTGAGCACCCAGCACCCTGAGCACTGAGCACCCAGCACCCCGAGTACTGAGCACCCAGCACCCCGAGCACTGAGCACCCAGCGCCCCGAGCACTGAGCACCCAGCACCCCGAGCACTGAGCACTGAGCACCCTGAGCACTGAGCACCCAGCACCCCGAGTACTGAGCACTGAGCACCTTGAGTACTGAGCACCAAGCACCCCGAGTACTGAGCACTGAGCACCCTGAATACTGAGCACCCAGCACCCTGAGCACTGAGCACCCAGCACCCTGAGTACTCAGCACTGAGAACCCAGCACCCCGAGGACTGAGCACCCAGCACCCTGAGTACTGAGCACCGAGCACCCTGAGAACTGAGCACCCAGCACCCTGATCACTGAGCACGGAGCACCCCGAGGTACTGAGCACCCAGCACCCTGAGCACTGAGCACCCAGCACCCTGAGGACTGAGTACCCAGCACCCTGAGCACTGAGCACCCAGCACCCTGAGTACTGAGCACTGATCACCCTGAGCACTGAGCACCCAGCACCCCGAGCACTGAGCACCCAGCACCCTGAGTACTGAGCACCCAGCACCCTGGGCACTGAGCACCCAGCACCCTGAGTACTGAGCACCGAGCACCCTGAGCACTGAGCACCCAGCACCCTGAGCACTGAGCACCCAGCACCCTGAGTACTGAGCACCCAGCACCCTGAGTACTGAACACCCAGCACCCTGAGCACTGAGCACTGAGCACCCAGCACCCTGAGCACTGAGCACTGAGCACCCAGCACCCTGAGCACTGAGCACCCAGCACCCCGAGCACTGAGCACCCAGCACCCTGAGCACCCAGCACCCTGAGCACTGAGCACCATGAGCACTGAGCACTGAGCACCCAGCACGCTGAGTACTGAGCACTGAGCACCCAGCACCCTGAGCACTGAGCACCCAGCACGCTGAGCACTGAGCACTGAGCACCCAGCACCCTGAGCACTGAGCACCCAGCACCCTGTGCACTGAGCACCCAGCACCCTGAGTACTGAGCACCCAGCACCCTGAGTACTGAGCACCCAGCACCCTGAGTACTGAGCACCCAGCACGCTGAGTACTGAGCACCCAGCACCCCGAGCACTGAGGACCCAGCACCCTGAGTACTGAGCACTGAGCAACCAGCACCCCGAGCACGGAGCACCCAGTACCCCAAGCACTGAGTACAGAGCACCCAGCACTCTGAGTACTGAGCACCGAGCTCCCCGAGCACTGAGCACCCAGCACACTGAGCACTGAGCACCCAGCACCCTGAGCACTGAGCACCCAGCACCCTGAGTACTGAGCACCCAGCACGCTGAGTACTGAGCACCCAGCACCCCGAGCACTGAGCACCCAGCACCCTGAGTACTGAGCACTGAGCACCCAGCACCCCGAGAACTGAGCACCCAGCACCCTGTGCACTGAGCATCCAGCACCCTGAGTACTGAGCACCCAGCACCCTGAGTACTGAGCACCCAGCACCCCGAGCACTGAGCACCCAGCACCCTGAGTACTGAGCACCCAGCACCCTGAGTACTGAGCACCCAGCACCCTGAGCACTGAGCACCCAGCACCCTGAGCACTGAGCACCCAGCACCCTGAGTACTGAGCACCCAGCACCCTGAGTACTGAACACCCAGCACCCTGAGCACTGAGCACTGAGCACCCAGCACCCTGAGCACTGAGCACCCAGCACCCTGAGCACGGAGCACCCCGAGGACTGAGCACCCAGCACCCTGAGCACTGAGCACCCAGCACCATGAGTACTGAGCACCGTGCACCTCGAGCACTGAGCACCCTGAGTACTGAGCACCCAGCACCCCGATCACTGAGCACCCTGCACCCTGAGCACTGAGCACCCAGCACCCTGAGCACTGAGCACCCAGCACCCTGAGTACTGAGCACCCAGCACGCTGAGTACTGAGCACCCAGCACCCCGAGCAGTGAGCAACCAGCACCGTGAGCACGGAGCACCCCGAGGACTGAGCACCCAGCACCTTGAGTACTGAGCACCGAGCACCTCGAGCACTAAGCACCCAGCACCCTGAGTACTGAGCACCCAGCACCCTGAGCACTGAGCACCCAGCACCCTGAGCACTGAGCACCCAGCAACCTGAGTACTGAGCACTCAGCACCCTGAGTACTGAACACCCAGCACCCTGAGCACTGAGCACTGAGCACCCTGAGCACTGAGTACTGAGCACTGAGCACCCTGAGCACTGAGCACCCAGCACCCCGAGTACTGAGCACCCAGCACCCCGAGCACTGAGCACCCAGCGCCCCGAGCACTGAGCACCCAGCACCCCGAGCACTGAGCACTGAGCACCCTGAGCACTGAGCACCCAGCACCCCGAGTACTGAGCACTGAGCACCTTGAGTACTGAGCACCAAGCACCCCGAGTACTGAGCACTGAGCACCCTGAATACTGAGCACCCAGCACCCTGAGCACTGAGCACCCAGCACCCTGAGTACTCAGCACTGAGAACCCAGCACCCCGAGGACTGAGCACCCAGCACCCTGAGTACTGAGCACCGAGCACCCTGAGTACTGAGCACCCAGCACCCTGATCACTGAGCACGGAGCACCCCGAGGTACTGAGCACCCAGCACCCTGAGCACTGAGCACCCAGCACCCTGAGGACTGAGTACCCAGCACCCTGAGCACTGAGCACCCAGCACCCTGAGTACTGAGCACTGATCACCCTGAGCACTGAGCACCCAGCACCCCGAGCACTGAGCACCCAGCACCCTGAGTACTGAGCACCCAGCACCCTGGGCACTGAGCACCCAGCACCCTGAGTACTGAGCACCGAGCACCCTGAGTACTGAGCACCCATCACCCTGAGTACTGAGCACCCAGCACCCTGAGCACTGAGCACCCAGCACCCTGAGCACTGAGCACCCAGCACCCTGAGTACTGAGCACCCAGCACCCTGAGTACTGAACACCCAGCACCCTGAGCACTGAGCACTGAGCACCCAGCACCCTGAGCACTGAGCACTGAGCACCCAGCACCCTGAGCACTGAGCACCCAGCACCCCGAGCACTGAGCACCCAGCACCCTGAGCACCCAGCACCCTGAGCACTGAGCACCATGAGCACTGAGCACTGAGCACCCAGCACGCTGAGTACTGAGCACTGAGCACACAGCACCCTGAGTACTGAGCACCCAGCACCCCGAGCACTGAGTACCCAGCGCCCCGAGCACTGAGCACGCAGCACCCCGAGCACTGAGCACCCAGCACCCTGAGTACTGAGCAACCAGCACCCTGAGCACTGAGCACCCAGCACCCTGAGCACTGAGCGCTGAGCACCCAGCACCCCGAGCACTGAGCACCCAGCACCCCGAGCACTGAGCACCCAGCACCCTGAGCACTGAGCACCCAGCACCCTGTGCACTGAGCACCCAGCACCCTGAGTACTGAGCACCCAGCACCCTGAGTACTGAGCACCCAGCACCCTGAGTACTGAGCACCCAGCACGCTGAGTACTGAGCACCCAGCACCCCGAGCACTGAGGACCCAGCACCCTGAGTACTGAGCACTGAGCAACCAGCACCCCGAGCACGGAGCACCCAGGACCCCAAGCACTGAGTACAGAGCACCCAGCACCCTGAGTACTGAGCACCGAGCTCCCCGAGCACTGAGCACCCAGCACACTGAGCACTGAGCACCCAGCACCCTGAGCACTGAGCACCCAGCACCCTGAGTACTGAGCACCCAGCACGCTGAGTACTGAGCACCCAGCACCCCGAGCACTGAGCACCCAGCACCCTGAGTACTGAGCACTGAGCACCCAGCACCCCGAGAACTGAGCACCCAGCACCCTGTGCACTGAGCATCCAGCACCCTGAGTACTGAGCACCCAGCACCCTGAGTACTGAGCACCCAGCACCGTGAGAACTGAGCACTCAGCACGCTGAGTACTGAGCAGCGAGCACCCCGAGCACTGAGCACCCAGCACCCTGAGTACTGAGCACCCAGCACCCTGAGTACTGAGCACCCAGCACCCTGAGCACTGAGCACCCAGCACCCTGAGCACTGAGCACCCAGCACCCTGAGTACTGAGCACCCAGCACCCTGAGTACTGAACACCCAGCACCCTGAGCACTGAGCACTGAGCACCCAGCACCCTGAGCACTGAGCACCCAGCACCCTGAGCACGGAGCACCCCGAGGACTGAGCACCCAGCACCCTGAGCACTGAGCACCCAGCACCTTGAGTACTGAGCACCGTGCACCTCGAGCACTGAGCACCCTGAGTACTGAGCACCCAGCACCCCGATCACTGAGCACCCTGCACCCTGAGCACTGAGCACCCAGCACCCTGAGCACTGAGCACCCAGCACCCTGAGTACTGAGCACCCAGCACGCTGAGTACTGAGCACCCAGCACCCCGAGCAGTGAGCAACCAGCACCGTGAGCACGGAGCACCCCGAGGACTGAGCACCCAGCACCTTGAGTACTGAGCACCGAGCACCTCGAGCACTAAGCACCCAGCACCCTGAGTACTGAGCACCCAGCACCCTGAGCACTGAGCACCCAGCACCCTGAGCACTGAGCACCCAGCAACCTGAGTACTGAGCACTCAGCACCCTGAGTACTGAACACCCAGCACCCTGAGCACTGAGCACTGAGCACCCTGAGCACTGAGTACTGAGCACTGAGCACCCTGAGCACTGAGCACCCAGCACCCCGAGTACTGAGCACCCAGCACCCCGAGCACTGAGCACCCAGCGCCCCGAGCACTGAGCACCCAGCACCCCGAGCACTGAGCACTGAGCACCCTGAGCACTGAGCACCCAGCACCCCGAGTACTGAGCACTGAGCACCTTGAGTACTGAGCACCAAGCACCCCGAGTACTGAGCACTGAGCACCCTGAATACTGAGCACTCAGCACCCTGAGCACTGAGCACCCAGCACCCTGAGTACTCAGCACTGAGAACCCAGCACCCCGAGGACTGAGCACCCAGCACCCTGAGTACTGAGCACCGAGCACCCTGAGTACTGAGCACCCAGCACCCTGATCACTGAGCACGGAGCACCCCGAGGTACTGAGCACCCAGCACGCTGAGCACTGAGCACCCAGCACCCTGAGGACTGAGTACCCAGCACCCTGAGCACTGAGCACCCAGCACCCTGAGTACTGAGCACTGTTCACCCTGAGCACTGAGCACCCAGCACCCCGAGCACTGAGCACCCAGCACCCTGAGTACTGAGCACCCAGCACCCTGGGCACTGAGCACCCAGCACCCTGAGTACTGAGCACCGAGCACCCTGAGTACTGAGCACCCATCACCCTGAGTACTGAGCACCCAGCACCCTGAGCACTGAGCACCCAGCACCCTGAGCACTGAGCACCCAGCACCCTGAGTACTGAGCACCCAGCACCCTGAGTACTGAACACCCAGCACCCTGAGCACTGAGCACTGAGCACCCAGCACCCTGAGCACTGAGCACTGAGCACCCAGGACCCTGAGCACTGAGCACCCAGCACCCCGAGCACTGAGCACCCAGCACCCTGAGCACCCAGCACCCTGAGCACTGAGCACCATGAGCACTGAGCACTGAGCACCCAGCACGCTGAGTACTGAGCACTGAGCACACAGCACCCTGAGTACTGAGCACCCAGCACCCCGAGCACTGAGTACCCAGCGCCCCGAGCACTGAGCACCCAGCACCCCGAGCACTGAGCACCCAGCACCCTGAGTACTGAGCAACCAGCACCCTGAGCACTGAGCACCCAGCACCCTGAGCACTGAGCTCTGAGCACCCAGCACCCCGAGCACTGAGCACCCAGCACCCCGAGCACTGAGCACCCAGCACCCTGAGCACTGAGCACCCAGCACCCTGTGCACTGAGCACCAAGCACCCTGAGTACTGAGCACCCAGCACCCTGAGTACTGAGCACCCAGCACCCTGAGTACTGAGCACCCAGCACCCCGAGCACTGAGGACCCAGCACCCTGAGTACTGAGCACTGAGAACCCAGCACCCCGAGGACTGAGCACCCAGCACCCTGAGTACTGAGCACCGAGCACCCTGAGTACTGAGCACCCAGCACCCTGATCACTGAGCACGGAGCACCCCGAGGTACTGAGCACCCAGCACCCTGAGCACTGAGCACCCAGCAACCTGAGTACTGAGCACTCAGCACCCTGAGTACTGAACACCCAGCACCCTGAGCACTGAGCACTGAGCACCCTGAGCACTGAGTACTGAGCACTGAGCACCCTGAGCACTGAGCACCCAGCACCCCGAGTACTGAGCACCCAGCACCCCGAGCACTGAGCACCCAGCGCCCCGAGCACTGAGCACCCAGCACCCCGAGCACTGAGCACTGAGCACCCTGAGCACTGAGCACCCAGCACCCCGAGTACTGAGCACTGAGCACCTTGAGTACTGAGCACCAAGCACCCCGAGTACTGAGCACTGAGCACCCTGAATACTGAGCACCCAGCACCCTGAGCACTGAGCACCCAGCACCCTGAGTACTCAGCACTGAGAACCCAGCACCCCGAGGACTGAGCACCCAGCACCCTGAGTACTGAGCACCGAGCACCCTGAGTACTGAGCACCCAGCACCCTGATCACTGAGCACGGAGCACCCCGAGGTACTGAGCACCCAGCACCCTGAGCACTGAGCACCCAGCACCCTGAGGACTGAGTACCCAGCACCCTGAGCACTGAGCACCCAGCACCCTGAGTACTGAGCACTGTTCACCCTGAGCACTGAGCACCCAGCACCCCGAGCACTGAGCACCCAGCACCCTGAGTACTGAACACCCAGCACCCTGGGCACTGAGCACCCAGCACCCTGAGTACTGAGCACCGAGCACCCTGAGTACTGAGCACCCATCACCCTGAGTACTGAGCACCCAGCACCCTGAGCACTGAGCACCCAGCACCCTGAGCACTGAGCACCCAGCACCCTGAGTACTGAGCACCCAGCACCCTGAGTACTGAACACCCAGCACCCTGAGCACTGAGCACTGAGCACCCAGCACCCTGAGCACTGAGCACTGAGCACCCAGCACCCTGAGCACTGAGCACCCAGCACCCCGAGCACTGAGCACCCAGCACCCTGAGCACCCAGCACCCTGAGCACTGAGCACCATGAGCACTGAGCACTGAGCACCCAGCACGCTGAGTACTGAGCACTGAGCACACAGCACCCTGAGTACTGAGCACCCAGCACCCCGAGCACTGAGTACCCAGCGCCCCGAGCACTGAGCACGCAGCACCCCGAGCACTGAGCACCCAGCACCCTGAGTAATGAGCAACCAGCACCCTGAGCACTGAGCACCCAGCACCCTGAGCACTGAGCGCTGAGCACCCAGCACCCCGAGCACTGAGCACCCAGCACCCCGAGCACTGAGCACCCAGCACCCTGAGCACTGAGCACCCAGCACCCTGTGCACTGAGCACCCAGCACCCTGAGTACTGAGCACCCAGCACCCTGAGTACTGAGCACCCAGCACCCTGAGTACTGAGCACCCAGCACGCTGAGTACTGAGCACCCAGCACCCCGAGCACTGAGGACCCAGCACCCTGAGTACTGAGCACTGAGCAACCAGCACCCCGAGCACGGAGCACCCAGGACCCCAAGCACTGAGTACAGAGCACCCAGCACCCTGAGTACTGAGCACCGAGCTCCCCGAGCACTGAGCACCCAGCACACTGAGCACTGAGCACCCAGCACCCTGAGCACTGAGCACCCAGCACCCTGAGTACTGAGCACCCAGCACGCTGAGTACTGAGCACCCAGCACCCCGAGCACTGAGCACCCAGCACCCTGAGTACTGAGCACTGAGCACCCAGCACCCCGAGAACTGAGCACCCAGCACCCTGTGCACTGAGCATCCAGCACCCTGAGTACTGAGCACCCAGCACCCTGAGTACTGAGCACCCAGCACCGTGAGAACTGAGCACTCAGCACGCTGAGTACTGAGCAGCGAGCACCCCGAGCACTGAGCACCCAGCACCCTGAGTACTGAGCACCCAGCACCCTGAGTACTGAGCACCCAGCACCCTGAGCACTGAGCACCCAGCACCCTGAGCACTGAGCACCCAGCACCCTGAGTACTGAGCACCCAGCACCCTGAGTACTGAACACCCAGCACCCTGAGCACTGAGCACTGAGCACCCAGCACCCTGAGCACTGAGCACCCAGCACCCTGAGCACGGAGCACCCCGAGGACTGAGCACCCAGCACCCTGAGCACTGAGCACCCAGCACCTTGAGTACTGAGCACCGTGCACCTCGAGCACTGAGCACCCTGAGTACTGAGCACCCAGCACCCCGATCACTGAGCACCCTGCACCCTGAGCACTGAGCACCCAGCACCCTGAGCACTGAGCACCCAGCACCCTGAGTACTGAGCACCCAGCACGCTGAGTACTGAGCACCCAGCACCCCGAGCAGTGAGCAACCAGCACCGTGAGCACGGAGCACCCCGAGGACTGAGCACCCAGCACCTTGAGTACTGAGCACCGAGCACCTCGAGCACTAAGCACCCAGCACCCTGAGTACTGAGCACCCAGCACCCTGAGCACTGAGCACCCAGCACCCTGAGCACTGAGCACCCAGCAACCTGAGTACTGAGCACTCAGCACCCTGAGTACTGAACACCCAGCACCCTGAGCACTGAGCACTGAGCACCCTGAGCACTGAGTACTGAGCACTGAGCACCCTGAGCACTGAGCACCCAGCACCCCGAGTACTGAGCACCCAGCACCCCGAGCACTGAGCACCCAGCGCCCCGAGCACTGAGCACCCAGCACCCCGAGCACTGAGCACTGAGCACCCTGAGCACTGAGCACCCAGCACCCCGAGTACTGAGCACTGAGCACCTTGAGTACTGAGCACCAAGCACCCCGAGTACTGAGCACTGAGCACCCTGAATACTGAGCACTCAGCACCCTGAGCACTGAGCACCCAGCACCCTGAGTACTCAGCACTGAGAACCCAGCACCCCGAGGACTGAGCACCCAGCACCCTGAGTACTGAGCACCGAGCACCCTGAGTACTGAGCACCCAGCACCCTGATCACTGAGCACGGAGCACCCCGAGGTACTGAGCACCCAGCACGCTGAGCACTGAACACCCAGCACCCTGAGGACTGAGTACCCAGCACCCTGAGCACTGAGCACCCAGCACCCTGAGTACTGAGCACTGTTCACCCTGAGCACTGAGCACCCAGCACCCCGAGCACTGAGCACCCAGCACCCTGAGTACTGAGCACCCAGCACCCTGGGCACTGAGCACCCAGCACCCTGAGTACTGAGCACCGAGCACCCTGAGTACTGAGCACCCATCACCCTGAGTACTGAGCACCCAGCACCCTGAGCACTGAGCACCCAGCACCCTGAGCACTGAGCACCCAGCACCCTGAGTACTGAGCACCCAGCACCCTGAGTACTGAACACCCAGCACCCTGAGCACTGAGCACTGAGCACCCAGCACCCTGAGCACTGAGCACTGAGCACCCAGCACCCTGAGCACTGAGCACCCAGCACCCCGAGCACTGAGCACCCAGCACCCTGAGCACCCAGCACCCTGAGCACTGAGCACCATGAGCACTGAGCACTGAGCACCCAGCACGCTGAGTACTGAGCACTGAGCACACAGCACCCTGAGTACTGAGCACCCAGCACCCCGAGCACTGAGTACCCAGCGCCCCGAGCACTGAGCACCCAGCACCCCGAGCACTGAGCACCCAGCACCCTGAGTACTGAGCAACCAGCACCCTGAGCACTGAGCACCCAGCACCCTGAGCACTGAGCTCTGAGCACCCAGCACCCCGAGCACTGAGCACCCAGCACCCCGAGCACTGAGCACCCAGCACCCTGAGCACTGAGCACCCAGCACCCTGTGCACTGAGCACCAAGCACCCTGAGTACTGAGCACCCAGCACCCTGAGTACTGAGCACCCAGCACCCTGAGTACTGAGCACCCAGCACCCCGAGCACTGAGGACCCAGCACCCTGAGTACTGAGCACTGAGAACCCAGCACCCCGAGGACTGAGCACCCAGCACCCTGAGTACTGAGCACCGAGCACCCTGAGTACTGAGCACCCAGCACCCTGATCACTGAGCACGGAGCACCCCGAGGTACTGAGCACCCAGCACCCTGAGCACTGAGCACCCAGCAACCTGAGTACTGAGCACTCAGCACCCTGAGTACTGAACACCCAGCACCCTGAGCACTGAGCACTGAGCACCCTGAGCACTGAGTACTGAGCACTGAGCACCCTGAGCACTGAGCACCCAGCACCCCGAGTACTGAGCACCCAGCACCCCGAGCACTGAGCACCCAGCGCCCCGAGCACTGAGCACCCAGCACCCCGAGCACTGAGCACTGAGCACCCTGAGCACTGAGCACCCAGCACCCCGAGTACTGAGCACTGAGCACCTTGAGTACTGAGCACCAAGCACCCCGAGTACTGAGCACTGAGCACCCTGAATACTGAGCACCCAGCACCCTGAGCACTGAGCAC
Organism: Microtus oregoni; assembly: GCF_018167655.1. Lineage (NCBI taxonomy): Eukaryota > Metazoa > Chordata > Mammalia > Rodentia > Cricetidae > Microtus > Microtus oregoni. The sequence continues at coordinate 26,739 of NW_024544613.1, read as the reverse complement.
CCAGCACCCTGAGTACTCAGCACTGAGAACCCAGCACCCCGAGGACTGAGCACCCAGCACCCTGAGTACTGAGCACCGAGCACCCTGAGTACTGAGCACCCAGCACCCTGATCACTGAGCACGGAGCACCCCGAGGTACTGAGCACCCAGCACCCTGAGCACTGAGCACCCAGCACCCTGAGGACTGAGTACCCAGCACCCTGAGCACTGAGCACCCAGCACCCTGAGTACTGAGCACTGTTCACCCTGAGCACTGAGCACCCAGCACCCCGAGCACTGAGCACCCAGCACCCTGAGTACTGAACACCCAGCACCCTGGGCACTGAGCACCCAGCACCCTGAGTACTGAGCACCGAGCACCCTGAGTACTGAGCACCCATCACCCTGAGTACTGAGCACCCAGCACCCTGAGCACTGAGCACCCAGCACCCTGAGCACTGAGCACCCAGCACCCTGAGTACTGAGCACCCAGCACCCTGAGTACTGAACACCCAGCACCCTGAGCACTGAGCACTGAGCACCCAGCACCCTGAGCACTGAGCACTGAGCACCCAGCACCCTGAGCACTGAGCACCCAGCACCCCGAGCACTGAGCACCCAGCACCCTGAGCACCCAGCACCCTGAGCACTGAGCACCATGAGCACTGAGCACTGAGCACCCAGCACGCTGAGTACTGAGCACTGAGCACACAGCACCCTGAGTACTGAGCACCCAGCACCCCGAGCACTGAGTACCCAGCGCCCCGAGCACTGAGCACCCAGCACCCCGAGCACTGAGCACCCAGCACCCTGAGTACTGAGCAACCAGCACCCTGAGCACTGAGCACCCAGCACCCTGAGCACTGAGCGCTGAGCACCCAGCACCCCGAGCACTGAGCACCCAGCACCCCGAGCACTGAGCACCCAGCACCCTGAGCACTGAGCACCCAGCACCCTGTGCACTGAGCACCCAGCACCCTGAGTACTGAGCACCCAGCACCCTGAGTACTGAGCACCCAGCACCCTGAGTACTGAGCACCCAGCACGCTGAGTACTGAGCACCCAGCACCCCGAGCACTGAGGACCCAGCACCCTGAGTACTGAGCACTGAGCAACCAGCACCCCGAGCACGGAGCACCCAGTACCCCAAGCACTGAGTACAGAGCACCCAGCACCCTGAGTACTGAGCACCGAGCTCCCCGAGCACTGAGCACCCAGCACACTGAGCACTGAGCACCCAGCACCCTGAGCACTGAGCACCCAGCACCCTGAGTACTGAGCACCCAGCACGCTGAGTACTGAGCACCCAGCACCCCGAGCACTGAGCACCCAGCACCCTGAGTACTGAGCACTGAGCACCCAGCACCCCGAGAACTGAGCACCCAGCACCCTGTGCACTGAGCATCCAGCACCCTGAGTACTGAGCACCCAGCACCCTGAGTACTGAGCACCCAGCACCGTGAGAACTGAGCACTCAGCACGCTGAGTACTGAGCACCGAGCACCCCGAGCACTGAGCACCCAGCACCCTGAGTACTGAGCACCCAGCACCCTGAGTACTGAGCACCCAGCACCCTGAGCACTGAGCACCCAGCACCCTGAGCACTGAGCACCCAGCACCCTGAGTACTGAGCACCCAGCACCCTGAGTACTGAACACCCAGCACCCTGAGCACTGAGCACTGAGCACCCAGCACCCTGAACACTGAGCACCCAGCACCCTGAGCACGGAGCACCCCGAGGACTGAGCACCCAGCACCCTGAGCACTGAGCACCCAGCACCTTGTGTTCTGAGCACCGTGCACCTCGAGCACTGAGCACCCTGAGTACTGAGCACCCAGCACCCCGATCACTGAGCACCCTGCACCCTGAGCACTGAGCACCCAGCACCCTGAGCACTGAGCACCCAGCACCCTGAGTACTGAGCACCCAGCACGCTGAGTACTGAGCACCCAGCACCCCGAGCAGTGAGCAACCAGCACCGTGAGCACGGAGCACCCCGAGGACTGAGCACCCAGCACCTTGAGTACTGAGCACCGAGCACCTCGAGCACTAAGCACCCAGCACCCTGAGTACTGAGCACCCAGCACCCTGAGCACTGAGCACCCAGCACCCTGAGCACTGAGCACCCAGCAACCTGAGTACTGAGCACTCAGCACCCTGAGTACTGAACACCCAGCACCCTGAGCACTGAGCACTGAGCACCCTGAGCACTGAGTACTGAGCACTGAGCACCCTGAGCACTGAGCACCCAGCACCCCGAGTACTGAGCACCCAGCACCCCGAGCACTGAGCACCCAGCGCCCCGAGCACTGAGCACCCAGCACCCCGAGCACTGAGCACTGAGCACCCTGAGCACTGAGCACCCAGCACCCCGAGTACTGAGCACTGAGCACCTTGAGTACTGAGCACCAAGCACCCCGAGTACTGAGCACTGAGCACCCTGAATACTGAGCACCCAGCACCCTGAGCACTGAGCACCCAGCACCCTGAGTACTCAGCACTGAGAACCCAGCACCCCGAGGACTGAGCACCCAGCACCCTGAGTACTGAGCACCGAGCACCCTGAGTACTGAGCACCCAGCACCCTGATCACTGAGCACGGAGCACCCCGAGGTACTGAGCACCCAGCACCCTGAACACTGAGCACCCAGCACCCTGAGGACTGAGTACCCAGCACCCTGAGCACTGAGCACCCAGCACCCTGAGTACTGAGCACTGATCACCCTGAGCACTGAGCACCCAGCACCCCGAGCACTGAGCACCCAGCACCCTGAGTACTGAGCACCCAGCACCCTGGGCACTGAGCACCCAGCACCCTGAGTACTGAGCACCGAGCACCCTGAGTACTGAGCACCCATCACCCTGAGTACTGAGCACCCAGCACCCTGAGCACTGAGCACCCAGCACCCTGAGCACTGAGCACCCAGCACCCTGAGTAGTGAGCACCCAGCACCCTGAGTACTGAACACCCAGCACCCTGAGCACTGAGCACTGAGCACCCAGCACCCTGAGCACTGAGCACTGAGCACCCAGCACCCTGAGAACTGAGCACCCAGCACCCCGAGCACTGAGCACCCAGCACCCTGAGCACCCAGCACCCTGAGCACTGAGCACCATGAGCACTGAGCACTGAGCACCCAGCACGCTGAGTACTGAGCACTGAGCACACAGCACCCTGAGTACTGAGCACCCAGCACCCCGAGCACTGAGTAACCAGCGCCCCGAGCACTGAGCACGCAGCACCCCGAGCACTGAGCACCCAGCACCCTGAGTACTGAGCAACCAGCACCCTGAGCACTGAGCACCCAGCACCCTGAGCACTGAGCGCTGAGCACCCAGCACCCCGAGCACTGAGCACCCAGCACCCCGAGCACTGAGCACCCAGCACCCTGAGCACTGAGCACCCAGCACCCTGTGCACTGAGCACCCAGCACCCTGAGTACTGAGCACCCAGCACCCTGAGTACTGAGCACCCAGCACCCTGAGTACTGAGCACCCAGCACGCTGAGTACTGAGCACCCAGCACCCCGAGCACTGAGGACCCAGCACCCTGAGTACTGAGCACTGAGCAACCAGCACCCCGAGCACGGAGCACCCAGTACCCCAAGCACTGAGTACAGAGCACCCAGCACCCTGAGTACTGAGCACCGAGCTCCCCGAGCACTGAGCACCCAGCACACTGAGCACTGAGCACCCAGCACCCTGAGCACTGAGCACCCAGCACCCTGAGTACTGAGCACCCAGCACGCTGAGTACTGAGCACCCAGCACCCCGAGCACTGAGCACCCAGCACCCTGAGTACTGAGCACTGAGCACCCAGCACCCTGTGCACTGAGCATCCAGCACCCTGAGTACTGAGCACCCAGCACCCTGAGTACTGAGCACCCAGCACCGTGAGAACTGAGCACTCAGCACGCTGAGTACTGAGCACCGAGCACCCCGAGCACTGAGCACCCAGCACCCTGAGTACTGAGCACCCAGCACCCTGAGTACTGAGCACCCAGCACCCTGAGCACTGAGCACCCAGCACCCTGAGCACTGAGCACCCAGCACCCTGAGTACTGAGCACCCAGCACCCTGAGTACTGAACACCCAGCACCCTGAGCACTGAGCACTGAGCACCCAGCACCCTGAGCACTGAGCACCCAGCACCCTGAGCACGGAGCACCCCGAGGACTGAGCACCCAGCACCCTGAGCACTGAGCACCCAGCACCTTGAGTACTGAGCACCGTGCACCTCGAGCACTGAGCACCCTGAGTACTGAGCACCCAGCACCCCGATCACTGAGCACCCTGCACCCTGAGCACTGAGCACCCAGCACCCTGAGCACTGAGCACCCAGCACCCTGAGTACTGAGCACCCAGCACGCTGAGTACTGAGCACCCAGCACCCCGAGCAGTGAGCAACCAGCACCGTGAGCACGGAGCACCCCGAGGACTGAGCACCCAGCACCTTGAGTACTGAGCACCGAGCACCTCTAGCACTAAGCACCCAGCACCCTGAGTACTGAGCACCCAGCACCCTGAGCACTGAGCACCCAGCACCCTGAGCACTGAGCACCCAGCAACCTGAGTACTGAGCACTCAGCACCCTGAGTACTGAACACCCAGCACCCTGAGCACTGAGCACTGAGCACCCTGAGCACTGAGTACTGAGCACTGAGCACCCTGAGCACTGAGCACCCAGCACCCCGAGTACTGAGCACCCAGCACCCCGAGCACTGAGCACCCAGCGCCCCGAGCACTGAGCACCCAGCACCCCGAGCACTGAGCACTGAGCACCCTGAGCACTGAGCACCCAGCACCCCGAGTACTGAGCACTGAGCACCTTGAGTACTGAGCACCAAGCACCCCGAGTACTGAGCACTGAGCACCCTGAATATTGAGCACCCAGCACCCTGAGCACTGAGCACCCAGCACCCTGAGTACTCAGCACTGAGAACCCAGCACCCCGAGGACTGAGCACCCAGCACCCTGAGTACTGAGCACCGAGCACCCTGAGTACTGAGCACCCAGCACCCTGATCACTGAGCACGGAGCACCCCGAGGTACTGAGCACCCAGCACCCTGAACACTGAGCACCCAGCACCCTGAGGACTGAGTACCCAGCACCCTGAGCACTGAGCACCCAGCACCCTGAGTACTGAGCACTGATCACCCTGAGCACTGAGCACCCAGCACCCCGAGCACTGAGCACCCAGCACCCTGAGTACTGAGCACCCAGCACCCTGGGCACTGAGCACCCAGCACCCTGAGTACTGAGCACCGAGCACCCTGAGTACTGAGCACCCATCACCCTGAGTACTGAGCACCCAGCACCCTGAGCACTGAGCACCCAGCACCCTGAGCACTGAGCACCCAGCACCCTGAGTACTGAGCACCCAGCACCCTGAGTACTGAACACCCAGCACCCTGAGCACTGAGCACTGAGCACCCAGCACCCTGAGCACTGAGCACTGAGCACCCAGCACCCTGAGCACTGAGCACCCAGCACCCCGAGCACTGAGCAACCAGCACCCTGAGCACCCAGCACCCTGAGCACTGAGCACCATGAGCACTGAGCACTGAGCACCCAGCACGCTGAGTACTGAGCACTGAGCACACAGCACCCTGAGTACTGAGCACCCAGCACCCCGAGCACTGAGTAACCAGCGCCCCGAGCACTGAGCACGCAGCACCCCGAGCACTGAGCACCCAGCACCCTGAGTACTGAGCAACCAGCACCCTGAGCACTGAGCACCCAGCACCCTGAGCACTGAGCGCTGAGCACCCAGCACCCCGAGCACTGAGCACCCAGCACCCCGAGCACTGAGCACCCAGCACCCTGAGCACTGAGCACCCAGCACCCTGTGCACTGAGCACCCAGCCCCCTGAGTACTGAGCACCCAGCACCCTGAGTACTGAGCACCCAGCACCCTGAGTACTGAGCACCCAGCACGCTGAGTACTGAGCACCCAGCACCCCGAGCACTGAGGACCCAGCACCCTGAGTACTGAGCACTGAGCAACCAGCACCCCGAGCACGGAGCACCCAGTACCCCAAGCACTGAGTACAGAGCACCCAGCACCCTGAGTACTGAGCACCGAGCTCCCCGAGCACTGAGCACCCAGCACACTGAGCACTGAGCACCCAGCACCCTGAGCACTGAGCACCCAGCACCCTGAGTACTGAGCACCCAGCACGCTGAGTACTGAGCACCCAGCACCCCGAGCACTGAGCACCCAGCACCCTGAGTACCGAGCACTGAGCACCCAGCACCCCGAGAACTGAGCACCCAGCACCCTGTGCACTGAGCATCCAGCACCCTGAGTACTGAGCACCCAGCACCCTGAGTACTGAGCACCCAGCACCGTGAGAACTGAGCACTCAGCACGCTGAGTACTGAGCACCGAGCACCCCGAGCACTGAGCACCCAGCACCCTGAGTACTGAGCACCCAGCACCCTGAGTACTGAGCACCCAGCACCCTGAGCACTGAGCACCCAGCACCCTGAGCACTGAGCACACAGCACCCTGAGTACTGAGCACCCAGCACCCTGAGTACTGAACACCCAGCACCCTGAGCACTGAGCACTGAGCACCCAGCACCCTGAGCACTGAGCACCCAGCACCCTGAGCACGGAGCACCCCGAGGACTGAGCACCCAGCACCCTGAGCACTGAGCACCCAGCACCTTGAGTACTGAGCACCGTGCACCTCGAGCACTGAGCACCCTGAGTACTGAGCACCCAGCACCCCGATCACTGAGCACCCTGCACCCTGAGCACTGAGCACCCAGCACCCTGAGCACTGAGCACCCAGCACCCTGAGTACTGAGCACCCAGCACGCTGAGTACTGAGCACCCAGCACCCCGAGCAGTGAGCAACCAGCACCGTGAGCACGGAGCACCCCGAGGACTGAGCACCCAGCACCTTGAGTACTGAGCACCGAGCACCTCGAGCACTAAGCACCCAGCACCCTGAGTACTGAGCACCCAGCACTCTGAGCACTGAGCACCCAGCACCCTGAGCACTGAGCACCCAGCAACCTGAGTACTGAGCACTCAGCACCCTGAGTACTGAACACCCAGCACCCTGAGCACTGAGCACTGAGCACCCTGAGCACTGAGTACTGAGCACTGAGCACCCTGAGCACTGAGCACCCAGCACCCCGAGTACTGAGCACCCAGCACCCCGAGCACTGAGCACCCAGCGCCCCGAGCACTGAGCACCCAGCACCCCGAGCACTGAGCACTGAGCACCCTGAGCACTGAGCACCCAGCACCCCGAGTACTGAGCACTGAGCACCTTGAGTACTGAGCACCAAGCACCCCGAGTACTGAGCACTGAGCACCCTGAATACTGAGCACCCAGCACCCTGAGCACTGAGCACCCAGCACCCTGAGTACTCAGCACTGAGAACCCAGCACCCCGAGGACTGAGCACCCAGCACCCTGAGTACTGAGCACCGAGCACCCTGAGTACTGAGCACCCAGCACCCTGATCACTGAGCACGGAGCACCCCGAGGTACTGAGCACCCAGCACCCTGAACACTGAGCACCCAGCACCCTGAGGACTGAGTACCCAGCACCCTGAGCACTGAGCACCCAGCACCCTGAGTACTGAGCACTGATCACCCTGAGCACTGAGCACCCAGCACCCCGAGCACTGAGCACCCAGCACCCTGAGTACTGAGCACCCAGCACCCTGGGCACTGAGCACCCAGCACCCTGAGTACTGAGCACCGAGCACCCTGAGTACTGAGCACCCATCACCCTGAGTACTGAGCACCCAGCACCCTGAGCACTGAGCACCCAGCACCCTGAGCACTGAGCACCCAGCACCCTGAGTACTGAGCACCCAGCACCCTGAGTACTGAACACCCAGCACCCTGAGCACTGAGCACTGAGCACCCAGCACCCTGAGCACTGAGCACTGAGCACCCAGCACCCTGAGCACTGAGCACCCAGCACCCCGAGCACTGAGCACCCAGCACCCTGAGCACCCAGTACCCTGAGCACTGAGCACCATGAGCACTGAGCACTGAGCACCCAGCACGCTGAGTACTGAGCACTGAGCACACAGCACCCTGAGTACTGAGCACCAAGCACCCCGAGCACTGAGTAACCAGCGCCCCGAGCACTGAGCACGCAGCACCCCGAGCACTGAGCACCCAGCACCCTGAGTACTGAGCAACCAGCACCCTGAGCACTGAGCACCCAGCACCCTGAGCACTGAGCGCTGAGCACCCAGCACCCCGAGCACTGAGCACCCAGCACCCCGAGCACTGAGCACCCAGCACCCTGAGCACTGAGCACCCAGCACCCTGTGCACTGAGCACCCAGCCCCCTGAGTACTGAGCACCCAGCACCCTGAGTACTGAGCACCCAGCACCCTGAGTACTGAGCACCCAGCACGCTGAGTACTGAGCACCCAGCACCCCGAGCACTGAGGACCCAGCACCCTGAGTACTGAGCACTGAGCAACCAGCACCCCGAGCACGGAGCACCCAGTACCCCAAGCACTGAGTACAGAGCACCCAGCACCCTGAGTACTGAGCACCGAGCTCCCCGAGCACTGAGCACCCAGCACACTGAGCACTGAGCACCCAGCACCCTGAGCACTGAGCACCCAGCACCCTGAGTACTGAGCACCCAGCACGCTGAGTACTGAGCACCCAGCACCCCGAGCACTGAGCACCCAGCACCCTGAGTACTGAGCACTGAGCACCCAGCACCCCGAGAACTGAGCACCCAGCACCCTGTGCACTGAGCATCCAGCACCCTGAGTACTGAGCACCCAGCACCCTGAGTACTGAGCACCCAGCACCGTGAGAACTGAGCACTCAGCACGCTGAGTACTGAGCACCGAGCACCCCGAGCACTGAGCACCCAGCACCCTGAGTACTGAGCACCCAGCACCCTGAGTACTGAGCACCCAGCACCCTGAGCACTGAGCACCCAGCACCCTGAGCACTGAGCACACAGCACCCTGAGTACTGAGCACCCAGCACCCTGAGTACTGAACACCCAGCACCCTGAGCACTGAGCACTGAGCACCCAGCACCCTGAGCACTGAGCACCCAGCACCCTGAGCACGGAGCACCCCGAGGACTGAGCACCCAGCACCCTGAGCACTGAGCACCCAGCACCTTGAGTACTGAGCACCGTGCACCTCGAGCACTGAGCACCCTGAGTACTGAGCACCCAGCACCCCGATCACTGAGCACCCTGCACCCTGAGCACTGAGCACCCAGCACCCTGAGCACTGAGCACCCAGCACCCTGAGTACTGAGCACCCAGCACGCTGAGTACTGAGCACCCAGCACCCCGAGCAGTGAGCAACCAGCACCGTGAGCACGGAGCACCCCGAGGACTGAGCACCCAGCACCTTGAGTACTGAGCACCGAGCACCTCGAGCACTAAGCACCCAGCACCCTGAGTACTGAGCACCCAGCACCCTGAGCACTGAGCACCCAGCACCCTGAGCACTGAGCACCCAGCAACCTGAGTACTGAGCACTCAGCACCCTGAGTACTGAACACCCAGCACCCTGAGCACTGAGCACTGAGCACCCTGAGCACTGAGTACTGAGCACTGAGCACCCTGAGCACTGAGCACCCAGCACCCCGAGTACTGAGCACCCAGCACCCTGAGCACTGAGCACCCAGCGCCCCGAGCACTGAGCACCCAGCACCCCGAGCACTGAGCACTGAGCACCCTGAGCACTGAGCACCCAGCACCCCGAGTACTGAGCACTGAGCACCTTGAGTACTGAGCACCAAGCACCCCGAGTACTGAGCACTGAGCACCCTGAATACTGAGCACCCAGCACCCTGAGCACTGAGCACCCAGCACCCTGAGTACTCAGCACTGAGAACCCAGCACCCCGAGGACTGAGCACCCAGCACCCTGAGTACTGAGCACCGAGCACCCTGAGTACTGAGCACCCAGCACCCTGATCACTGAGCACCCAGCACCCTGAGCACTGAGCACCCAGCACCCTGAGTACTGAGCACCGAGCACCCTGAGTACTGAGCACCCAGCACCCTGAGCACTGATTACCCAGCACCCTGAGCACTGAGCACCCAGCACCCTGAGTACTGAGCACCCAGCACCCTGAGTACTGAACACCCAGCACCCTGAGCACTGAGCACTGAGCACCCAGCACCCTGAGCACTGAGCACTGAGCACCCAGCACCCTGAGCACTGAGCACCCAGCACCCCGAGCACTGAGCACCCAGCACCCTGAGCACCCAGCACCCTGAGTACTGAGCACCATGAGCACTGAGCACTGAGCACCCAGCACGCTGAGTACTGAGCACTGAGCACACAGCACCCTGAGTACTGAGCACCCAGCACCCCGAGCACTGAGTACCCAGCGCCCCGAGCACTGAGCACGCAGCACCCCGAGCACTGAGCACCCAGCACCCTGAGTACTGAGCAACCAGCACCCTGAGCACTGAGCACCCAGCACCCTGAGCACTGAGCGCTGAGCACCCAGCACCCCGAGCACTGAGCACCCAGCACCCCGAGCACTGAGCACCCAGCACCCTGAGCACTGAGCACCCAGCACCCTGTGCACTGAGCACCCAGCACCCTGAGTACTGAGCACCCAGCACCCTGAGTACTGAGCACCCAGCACCCTGAGTACTGAGCACCCAGCACGCTGAGTACTGAGCACCCAGCACCCCGAGCACTGAGGACCCAGCACCCTGAGTACTGAGCACTGAGCAACCAGCACCCCGAGCACGGAGCACCCAGTACCCCAAGCACTGAGTACAGAGCACCCAGCACCCTGAGTACTGAGCACCGAGCTCCCCGAGCACTGAGCACCCAGCACACTGAGCACTGAGCACCCAGCACCCTGAGCACTGAGCACCCAGCACCCTGAGTACTGAGCACCCAGCACGCTGAGTACTGAGCACCCAGCACCCCGAGCACTGAGCACCCAGCACCCTGTGTACTGAGCACTGAGCACCCAGCACCCCGAGAACTGAGCACCCAGCACCCTGTGCACTGAGCATCCAGCACCCTGAGTACTGAGCACCCAGCACCCTGAGTACTGAGCACCCAGCACCGTGAGAACTGAGCACTCAGCACGCTGAGTACTGAGCACCGAGCACCCCGAGCACTGAGCACCCAGCACCCTGAGTACTGAGCACCCAGCACCCTGAGTACTGAGCACCCAGCACCCTGAGCACTGAGCACCCAGCACCCTGAGCACTGAGCACCCAGCACCCTGAGTACTGAGCACCCAGCACCCTGAGTACTGAACACCCAGCACCCTGAGCACTGAGCACTGAGCACCCAGCACCCTGAGCACTGAGCACCCAGCACCCTGAGCACGGAGCACCCCGAGGACTGAGCACCCAGCACCCTGAGCACTGAGCACCCAGCACCTTGAGTACTGAGCACCGTGCACCTCGAGCACTGAGCACCCTGAGTACTGAGCACCCAGCACCCCGATCACTGAGCACCCTGCACCCTGAGCACTGAGCACCCAGCACCCTGAGCACTGAGCACCCAGCACCCTGAGTACTGAGCACCCAGCACGCTGAGTACTGAGCACCCAGCACCCCGAGCAGTGAGCAACCAGCACCGTGAGCACGGAGCACCCCGAGGACTGAGCACCCAGCACCTTGAGTACTGAGCACCGAGCACCTCGAGCACTAAGCACCCAGCACCCTGAGTACTGAGCACCCAGCACCCTGAGCACTGAGCACCCAGCACCCTGAGCACTGAGCACCCAGCAACCTGAGTACTGAGCACTCAGCACCCTGAGTACTGAACACCCAGCACCCTGAGCACTGAGCACTGAGCACCCTGAGCACTGAGTACTGAGCACTGAGCACCCTGAGCACTGAGCACCCAGCACCCCGAGCACTGAGCACCCAGCGCCCCGAGCACTGAGCACCCAGCACCCCGAGCACTGAGCACTGAGCACCCTGAGCACTGAGCACCCAGCACCCCGAGTACTGAGCACTGAGCACCTTGAGTACTGAGCACCAAGCACCCCGAGTACTGAGCACTGAGCACCCTGAATACTGAGCACCCAGCACCCTGAGCACTGAGCACCCAGCACCCTGAGTACTCAGCACTGAGAACCCAGCACCCCGAGGACTGAGCACCCAGCACCCTGAGTACTGAGCACCGAGCACCCTGAGTACTGAGCACCCAGCACCCTGATCACTGAGCACGGAGCACCCCGAGGTACTGAGCACCCAGCACCCTGAACACTGAGCACCCAGCACCCTGAGGACTGAGTACCCAGCACCCTGAGCACTGAGCACCCAGCACCCTGTGTACTGAGCACTGATCACCCTGAGCACTGAGCACCCAGCACCCCGAGCACTGAGCACCCAGCACCCTGAGTACTGAGCACCCAGCACCCTGGGCACTGAGCACCCAGCACCCTGAGTACTGAGCACCGAGCACCCTGAGTACTGAGCACCCATCACCCTGAGTACTGAGCACCCAGCACCCTGAGCACTGAGCACCCAGCACCCTGAGTACTGAGCACCCAGCACCCTGAGTACTGCACACCCAGCACCCTGAGCACTGAGCACTGAGCACCCAGCACCCTGAGCACTGAGCACTGAGCACCCAGCACCCTGAGCACTGAGCACCCAGCACCCCGAGCACTGAGCACCCAGCACCCTGAGCACCCAGCACCCTGAGCACTGAGCACCATGAGCACTGAGCACTGAGCACCCAGCACGCTGAGTACTGAGCACTGAGCACACAGCACCCTGAGTACTGAGCACCCAGCACCCCGAGCACTGAGTAACCAGCGCCCCGAGCACTGAGCACGCAGCACCCTGAGCACTGAGCACCCAGCACCCTTAGTACTGAGCAACCAGCACCCTGAGCACTGAGCACCCAGCACCCTGAGCACTGAGCGCTGAGCACCCAGCACCCCGAGCACTGAGCACCCAGCACCCCGAGCACTGAGCACCCAGCACCCTGAGCACTGAGCACCCAGCACCCTGTGCACTGAGCACCCAGCACCCTGAGTACTGAGCACCCAGCACCCTGAGTACTGAGCACCCAGCACCCTGAGTACTGAGCACCCAGCACGCTGAGTACTGAGCACCCAGCACCCCGAGCACTGAGGACCCAGCACCCTGAGTACTGAGCACTGAGCAACCAGCACCCCGAGCACGGAGCACCCAGTACCCCAAGCACTGAGTACAGAGCACCCAGCACCCTGAGTACTGAGCACCGAGCTCCCCGAGCACTGAGCACCCAGCACACTGAGCACTGAGCACCCAGCACCCTGAGCACTGAGCACCCAGCACCCTGAGTACTGAGCACCCAGCACGCTGAGTACTGAGCACCCAGCACCCCGAGCACTGAGCACCCAGCACCCTGAGTACTGAGCACTGAGCACCCAGCACCCCGAGAACTGAGCACCCAGCACCCTGTGCACTGAGCATCCAGCACCCTGAGTACTGAGCACCCAGCACCCTGAGTACTGAGCACCCAGCACCGTGAGAACTGAGCACTCAGCACGCTGAGTACTGAGCACCGAGCACCCCGAGCACTGAGCACCCAGCACCCTGAGTACTGAGCACCCAGCACCCTGAGTACTGAGCACCCAGCACCCTGAGCACTGAGCACCCAGCACCCTGAGCACTGAGCACACAGCACCCTGAGTACTGAGCACCCAGCACCCTGAGTACTGAACACCCAGCACCCTGAGCACTGAGCACTGAGCACCCAGCACCCTGAGCACTGAGCACCCAGCACCCTGAGCACGGAGCACCCCGAGGACTGAGCACCCAGCACCCTGAGCACTGAGCACCCAGCACCTTGAGTACTGAGCACCGTGCACCTCGAGCACTGAGCACCCTGAGTACTGAGCACCCAGCACCCCGATCACTGAGCACCCTGCACCCTGAGCACTGAGCACCCAGCACCCTGAGCACTGAGCACCCAGCACCCTGAGTACTGAGCACCCAGCACGCTGAGTACTGAGCACCCAGCACCCCGAGCAGTGAGCAACCAGCACCGTGAGCACGGAGCACCCCGAGGACTGAGCACCCAGCACCTTGAGTACTGAGCACCGAGCACCTCGAGCACTAAGCACCCAGCACCCTGAGTACTGAGCACCCAGCACCCTGAGCACTGAGCACCCAGCACCCTGAGCACTGAGCACCCAGCACCCTGAGTACTGAGCACCCAGCACCCTGAGTACTGAACACCCAGCACCCTGAGCACTGAGCACTGAGCACCCAGCACCCTGAGCACTGAGCACTGAGCACCCAGCACCCTGAGCACTGAGCACCCAGCACCCCGAGCACTGAGCACCCAGCACCCTGAGCACCCAGCACCCTGAGCACTGAGCACCATGAGCACTGAGCACTGAGCACCCAGCACGCTGAGTACTGAGCACTGAGCACACAGCACCCTGAGTACTGAGCACCCAGCACCCCGAGCACTGAGTAACCAGCGCCCCGAGCACTGAGCACGCAGCACCCCGAGCACTGAGCACCCAGCACCCTGAGTACTGAGCAACCAGCACCCTGAGCACTGAGCACCCAGCACCCTGAGCACTGAGCGCTGAGCACCCAGCACCCCGAGCACTGAGCACCCAGCACCCCGAGCACTGAGCACCCAGCACCCTGAGCACTGAGCACCCAGCACCCTGTGCACTGAGCACCCAGCACCCTGAGTACTGAGCACCCAGCACCCTGAGTACTGAGCACCCAGCACCCTGAGTACTGAGCACCCAGCACGCTGAGTACTGAGCACCCAGCACCCCGAGCACTGAGGACCCAGCACCCTGAGTACTGAGCACTGAGCAACCAGCACCCCGAGCACGGAGCACCCAGTACCCCAAGCACTGAGTACAGAGCACCCAGCACCCTGAGTACTGAGCACCGAGCTCCCCGAGCACTGAGCACCCAGCACACTGAGCACTGAGCACCCAGCACCCTGAGCACTGAGCACCCAGCACCCTGAGTACTGAGCACCCAGCACGCTGAGTACTGAGCACCCAGCACCCCGAGCACTGAGCACCCAGCACCCTGAGTACTGAGCACTGAGCACCCAGCACCCCGAGAACTGAGCACCCAGCACCCTGTGCACTGAGCATCCAGCACCCTGAGTACTGAGCACCCAGCACCCTGAGTACTGAGCACCCAGCACCGTGAGAACTGAGCACTCAGCACGCTGAGTACTGAGCACCGAGCACCCCGAGCACTGAGCACCCAGCACCCTGAGTACTGAGCACCCAGCACCCTGAGTACTGAGCACCCAGCACCCTGAGCACTGAGCACCCAGCACCCTGAGCACTGAGCACACAGCACCCTGAGTACTGAGCACCCAGCACCCTGAGTACTGAACACCCAGCACCCTGAGCACTGAGCACTGAGCACCCAGCACCCTGAGCACTGAGCACCCAGCACCCTGAGCACGGAGCACCCCGAGGACTGAGCACCCAGCACCCTGAGCACTGAGCACCCAGCACCTTGAGTACTGAGCACCGTGCACCTCGAGCACTGAGCACCCTGAGTACTGAGCACCCAGCACCCCGATCACTGAGCACCCTGCACCCTGAGCACTGAGCACCCAGCACCCTGAGCACTGAGCACCCAGCACCCTGAGTACTGAGCACCCAGCACGCTGAGTACTGAGCACCCAGCACCCCGAGCAGTGAGCAACCAGCACCGTGAGCACGGAGCACCCCGAGGACTGAGCACCCAGCACCTTGAGTACTGAGCACCGAGCACCTCGAGCACTAAGCACCCAGCACCCTGAGTACTGAGCACCCAGCACCCTGAGCACTGAGCACCCAGCACCCTGAGCACTGAGCACCCAGCAACCTGAGTACTGAGCACTCAGCACCCTGAGTACTGAACACCCAGCACCCTGAGCACTGAGCACTGAGCACCCTGAGCACTGAGTACTGAGCACTGAGCACCCTGAGCACTGAGCACCCAGCACCCCGAGTACTGAGCACCCAGCACCCTGAGCACTGAGCACCCAGCGCCCCGAGCACTGAGCACCCAGCACCCCGAGCACTGAGCACTGAGCACCCTGAGCACTGAGCACCCAGCACCCCGAGTACTGAGCACTGAGCACCTTGAGTACTGAGCACCAAGCACCCCGAGTACTGAGCACTGAGCACCCTGAATACTGAGCACCCAGCACCCTGAGCACTGAGCACCCAGCACCCTGAGTACTCAGCACTGAGAACCCAGCACCCCGAGGACTGAGCACCCAGCACCCTGAGTACTGAGCACCGAGCACCCTGAGTACTGAGCACCCAGCACCCTGATCACTGAGCACGGAGCACCCCGAGGTACTGAGCACCCAGCACCCTGAGCACTGAGCACCCAGCACCCTGAGGACTGAGTACCCAGCACCCTGAGCACTGAGCACCCAGCACCCTGAGTACTGAGCACTGATCACCCTGAGCACTGAGCACCCAGCACCCCGAGCACTGAGCACCCAGCACCCTGAGTACTGAGCACCCAGCACCCTGGGCACTGAGCACCCAGCACCCTGAGTACTGAGCACCGAGCACCCTGAGTACTGAGCACCCATCACCCTGAGTACTGAGCAGCCAGCACCCTGAGCACTGAGCACCCAGCACCCTGAGCACTGAGCACCCAGCACCCTGAGTACTGAGCACCCAGCACCCTGAGTACTGAACACCCAGCACCCTGAGCACTGAGCACTGAGCACCCAGCACCCTGAGCACTGAGCACTGAGCACCCAGCACCCTGAGCACTGAGCACCCAGCACCCCGAGCACTGAGCACCCAGCACCCTGAGCACCCAGCACCCTGAGCACTGAGCACCATGAGCACTGAGCACTGAGCACCCAGCACGCTGAGTACTGAGCACTGAGCACACAGCACCCTGAGTACTGAGCACCCAGCACCCCGAGCACTGAGTACCCAGCGCCCCGAGCACTGAGCACCCAGCACCCCGAGCACTGAGCACCCAGCACCCTGAGTACTGAGCAACCAGCACCCTGAGCACTGAGCACCCAGCAACCTGAGCACTGAGCGCTGAGCACCCAGCACCCCGAGCACTGAGCACCCAGCACCCCGAGCACTGAGCACCCAGCACCCTGAGCACTGAGCACCCAGCACCCTGTGCACTGAGCACCCAGCACCCTGAGTACTGAGCACCCAGCACCCTGAGTACTGAGCACCCAGCACCCTGAGTACTGAGCACCCAGCACGCTGAGTACTGAGCACCCAGCACCCCGAGCACTGAGGACCCAGCACCCTGAGTACTGAGCACTGAGCAACCAGCTCCCCGAGCACGGAGCACCCAGTACCCCAAGCACTGAGTACAGAGCACCCAGCACCCTGAGTACTGAGCACCGAGCTCCCCGAGCACTGAGCACCCAGCACACTGAGCACTGAGCACCCAGCACCCTGAGCACTGAGCACCCAGCACCCTGAGTACTGAGCACCCAGCACGCTGAGTACTGAGCACCCAGCACCCCGAGCACTGAGCACCCAGCACCCTGAGTACTGAGCACTGAGCACCCAGCACCCCGAGAACTGAGCACCCAGCACCCTGTGCACTGAGCATCCAGCACCCTGAGTACTGAGCACCCAGCACCCTGAGTACTGAGCACCCAGCACCGTGAGAACTGAGCACTCAGCACCCTGAGTACTGAGCACCGAGCACCCCGAGCACTGAGCACCCAGCACCCTGAGCACTGAGCACCCTGAGGACTGAGCACCCAGCACCCTGAGCACTGAGCACCGATCACCCTGAGCACTGAGCACCCAGCACAACGAGCACTGAGCACCCAGCACCCTGAGTACTGAGCACCCTGCACCCCGAGTACTGAGCACCCAGCACCCTGAGTACTGAGCACCCAGCACCCCGAGCACTGAGCACCCGGCACCCTGAGTACTGAGCACCATGAGTACTGAGCACTGAGCACCCAGCACCCTGAGGACAGAGTACCCAGCACCCTGAGCACTGAGCACCCAGCACCCTGAGTACTGAGCACTGATCACCCTGAGCACTGAGCACCCAGCACCCCGAGCACTGAGCACCCAGCACCCTGAGTACTGAGCATCCAGCACCCTGAGCACTGAGCACCCAGCACCCTGAGTACTGAGCACCCAGCACCCTGAGTACTGAGCACCCAGCACCCTGGGCACTGAGCACCCAGCACCCTGAGTACTGAGCACCGAGCACCCTGAGTACTGAGCACCCAGCACCCTGAGTACTGAGCACCCAGCACCCTGAGCACTGAGCACCCAGCACCCTGAGCACTGAGCACCCAGCACCCTGAGTACTGAGCACCCAGCACCCCGAGCACTGAGTACCCAGCGCCCCGAGCACTGAGCACCCAGCACCCCGAGCACTGAGCACCCAGCACCCTGAGTACTGAGCAACCAGCACCCTGAGCACTGAGCACCCAGCACCCTGAGCACTGAGCGCTGAGCACCCAGCACCCCGAGCACTGAGCACCCAGCACCCCGAGCACTGAGCACCCAGCACCCTGAGCACTGAGCACCCAGCACCCTGTGCACTGAGCACCCAGCACCCTGAGTACTGAGCACCCAGCACCCTGAGTACTGAGCACCCAGCACCCTGAGTACTGAGCACCCAGCACGCTGAGTACTGAGCACCCAGCACCCCGAGCACTGAGGACCCAGCACCCTGAGTACTGAGCACTGAGCAACCAGCTCCCCGAGCATGGAGCACCCAGTACCCCAAGCACTGAGTACAGAGCACCCAGCACCCTGAGTACTGAGCACCGAGCTCCCCGAGCACTGAGCACCCAGCACACTGAGCACTGAGCACCCAGCACCCTGAGCACTGAGCACCCAGCACCCTGAGTACTGAGCACCCAGCACGCTGAGTACTGAGCACCCAGCACCCCGAGCACTGAGCACCCAGCACCCTGAGTACTGAGCACTGAGCACCCAGCACCCCGAGAACTGAGCACCCAGCACCCTGTGCACTGAGCATCCAGCACCCTGAGTACTGAGCACCCAGCACCCTGAGTACTGAGCACCCAGCACCGTGAGAACTGAGCACTCAGCACCCTGAGTACTGAGCACCGAGCACCCCGAGCACTGAGCACCCAGCACCCTGAGCACTGAGCACCCTGAGGACTGAGCACCCAGCACCCTGAGCACTGAGCACCGATCACCCTGAGCACTGAGCACCCAGCACCCCGAGCACTGAGCACCCAGCACCCTGAGTACTGAGCACCCTGCACCCCGAGTACTGAGCACCCAGCACCCTGAGTACTGAGCACCCAGCACCCCGAGCACTGAGCACCCGGCACCCTGAGTACTGAGCACCATGAGTACTGAGCACTGAGCACCCAGCACCCTGAGGACAGAGTACCCAGCACCCTGAGCACTGAGCACCCAGCACCCTGAGTACTGAGCACTGATCACCCTGAGCACTGAGCACCCAGCACCCCGAGCACTGAGCACCCAGCACCCTGAGTACAGAGCATCCAGCACCCTGAGCACTGAGCACCCAGCACCCTGAGTACTGAGCACCCAGCACCCTGAGTACTGAGCACCCAGCACCCTGGGCACTGAGCACCCAGCACCCTGAGTACTGAGCACCGAGCACCCTGAGTACTGAGCACCCAGCACCCTGAGTACTGAGCACCCAGCACCCTGAGCACTGAGCACCCAGCACCCTGAGCACTGAGCACCCAGCACCCTGAGTACTGAGCACCCAGCACCCTGAGTACTGAACACCCAGCACCCTGAGCACTGAGCACTGAGCACCCAGCACCCTGAGCACTGAGCACCCAGCACCCTGAGCACGGAGCACCCCGAGGACTGAGCACCCAGCACCCTGAGCACTGAGCACCCAGCACCTTGAGTACTGAGCACCGTGCACCTCGAGCACTGAGCACCCTGAGTACTGAGCACCCAGCACCCCGATCACTGAGCACCCTGCACCCTGAGCACTGAGCACCCAGCACCCTGAGCACTGAGCACCCAGCACCCTGAGTACTGAGCACCCAGCACGCTGAGTACTGAGCACCCAGCACCCCGAGCAGTGAGCAACCAGCACCGTGAGCACGGAGCACCCCGAGGACTGAGCACCCAGCACCTTGAGTACTGAGCACCGAGCACCTCGAGCATTAAGCACCCAGCACCCTGAGTACTGAGCACCCAGCACCCTGAGCACTGAGCACCCAGCACCCTGAGCACTGAGCACCCAGCAACCTGAGTACTGAGCACTCAGCACCCTGAGTACTGAACACCCTGCACCCTGAGCACTGAGCACTGAGCACCCTGAGCACTGAGTACTGAGCACTGAGCACCCTGAACACTGAGCACCCAGCACCCCGAGTACTGAGCACCCAGCACCCCGAGCACTGAGCACCCAGCGCCCCGAGCACTGAGCACCCAGCACCCCGAGCACTGAGCACTGAGCACCCTGAGCACTGAGCACCCAGCACCCCGAGTACTGAGCACTGAGCATCTTGAGTACTGAGCACCAAGCACCCCGAGTACTGAGCACTGAGCACCCTGAATACTGAGCACCCAGCACCCTGAGCACTGAGCACCCAGCACCTTGAGTACTGAGCACCGAGCACCCCGAGCACTGAGCACCCAGCACCCTGAGTATTGAGCACCCAGCACCCTGAGCACTGAGCACCCAGCACCCTTAGCACTGAGCACACAGCACCCTGAGCACTGAGCACCCAGCACCCTGAGTACTGAGCACCCAGCACCCTGAGTACTGAGCACCCAGCACCTTGAGTACTGAGCACCCAGCACCCTGAGCACTGAGCACCCAGCACCCTGAGTACTGAGCACCCAGCACCCTGAGTACTGAGCAACCAGCACCCTGAGCACTGAGCACTCAGCACCCTGAGCACTGAGCACTGAGCACCCAGTACCCCGAGCACTGAGCACCCAGCACCCCGAGCACTGAGCACCCAGCACCCTGAGCACTGAGCACCCAGCACCCTGAGCACAGAGCACCCAGCACCCTGAGTACTGAGCACCCAGCACCCTGAGTACTGAGCACCCAGCACCGTGAGAACTGAGCACCCAGCACCCTGAGTACTGAGCACCCAGCACCCTGGGCACTGAACACCCAGCACCCTGAGTACTGAGCACCAAGCACCCTGAGTACTGAGCACCCATCACCCTGAGTACTGAGCACCCAGCACCCTGAGCACTGAGCACCCAGCACCCTGAGCACTGAGCACCCAGCACACTGAGTACTGAGCACCCAGCACCCTGAGTACTGAACACCCAGCACCCTGAGCACTGAGCACTGAGCACCCAGCACTCTGAGCACTGAGCACTGAGCACCCAGCACCCTGAGCACTGAGCACCCAGCACCCCGAGCACTGAGCACCCAGCACCCTGAGCACCCAGCACCCTGAGCACTGAGCACCATGAGCACTGAGCACTGAGCACCCAGCACGCTGAGTACTGAGCACTGAGCACACAGCACCCTGAGTACTGAGCACCCAGCACCCCGAGCACTGAGTACCCAGCGCCCCGAGCACTGAGCACCCAGCACCCCGAGCACTGAGCACCCAGCACCCTGAGTACTGAGCAACCAGCACCCTGAGCACTGAGCACCCAGCACCCTGAGCACTGAGCGCTGAGCACCCAGCACCCCGAGCACTGAGCACCCAGCACCCCGAGCACTGAGCACCCAGCACCCTGAGCACTGAGCACCCAGCACCCTGTGCACTGAGCACCCAGCACCCTGAGTACTGAGCACCCAGCACCCTGAGTACTGAGCACCCAGCACCCTGAGTACTGAGCACCCAGCACGCTGAGTACTGAGCACCCAGCACCCCGAGCACTGAGGACCCAGCACCCTGTGTACTGAGCACTGAGCAACCAGCACCCCGAGCACGGAGCACCCAGGACCCCAAGCACTGAGTACAGAGCACCCAGCACCCTGAGTACTGAGCACCGAGCTCCCCGAGCACTGAGCACCCAGCACACTGAGCACTGAGCACCCAGCACCCTGAGCACTGAGCACCCAGCACCCTGAGTACTGAGCACCCAGCACGCTGAGTACTGAGCACCCAGCACCAAGAGCACTGAGCACCCAGCACCCTGAGTACTGAGCACTGAGCACCCAGCACCCCGAGCACTGAGCACCCAGCACCCTGTGCACTGAGCATCCAGCACCCTGAGTACTGAGCACCCAGCACCCTGAGTACTGAGCACCCAGCACCGTGAGAACTGAGCACTCAGCACCCTGAGTACTGAGCACCGAGCACCCCGAGCACTGAGCACCCAGCACCCTGAGCACTGAGCACCCTGAGGACTGAGCACCCAGCACCCTGAGCACTGAGCACCGATCACCCTGAGCACTGAGCACCCAGCACCCCGAGCACTGAGCACCCAGCACCCTGAGTACTGAGCACCCAGCACCCCGAGTACTGAGCACCCAGCACCCTGAGTACTGAGCACCCAGCACCCCGAGCACTGAGCACCCGGCACCCTGAGTACTGAGCACCATGAGTACTGAGCACTGAGCACCCAGCACCCTGAGGACAGAGTACCCAGCACCCTGAGCACTGAGCACCCAGCACCCTGAGTACTGAGCACTGATCACCCTGAGCACTGAGCACCCAGCACCCCGAGCACTGAGCACCCAGCACCCTGAGTACTGAGCATCCAGCACCCTGAGCACTGAGCACCCAGCACCCTGAGTACTGAGCACCCAGCACCCTGAGTACTGAGCACCCAGCACCCTGGGCACTGAGCACCCAGCACCCTGAGTACTGAGCACCGAGCACCCTGAGTACTGAGCACCCAGCACCCTGAGTACTGAGCACCCAGCACCCTGAGCACTGAGCACCCAGCACCCTGAGCACTGAGCACCCAGCACCCTGAGTACTGAGCACCCAGCACCCTGAGTACTGAACACCCAGCACCCTGAGCACTGAGCACTGAGCACCCAGCACCCTGAGCACTGAGCACCCAGCACCCTGAGCACGGAGCACCCCGAGGACTGAGCACCCAGCACCCTGAGCACTGAGCACCCAGCACCTTGAGTACTGAGCACCGTGCACCTCGAGCACTGAGCACCCTGAGTACTGAGCACCCAGCACCCCGATCACTGAGCACCCTGCACCCTGAGCACTGAGCACCCAGCACCCTGAGCACTGAGCACCCAGCACCCTGAGTACTGAGCACCCAGCACCCTGAGTACTGAGCACCCAGCACCCTGAGCACTGAGCACCCAGCACCCTGAGCACTGAGCACCCAGCACCCTGAGTACTGAGCACCCAGCACCCTGAGTACTGAACACCCAGCACCCTGAGCACTGAGCACTGAGCACCCAGCACTCTGAGCACTGAGCACTGAGCACCCAGCACCCTGAGCACTGAGCACCCAGCACCCCGAGCACTGAGCACCCAGCACCCTGAGCACCCAGCACCCTGAGCACTGAGCACCATGAGCACTGAGCACTGAGCACCCAGCACGCTGAGTACTGAGCACTGAGCACACAGCACCCTGAGTACTGAGCACCCAGCACCCCGAGCACTGAGTACCCAGCGCCCCGAGCACTGAGCACCCAGCACCCCCGAGCACTGAGCACCCAGCACCCTGAGTACTGAGCAACCAGCACCCTGAGCACTGAGCACCCAGCACCCTGAGCACTGAGCGCTGAGCACCCAGCACCCCGAGCACTGAGCACCCAGCACCCCGAGCACTGAGCACCCAGCACCCTGAGCACTGAGCACCCAGCACCCTGTGCACTGAGCACCCAGCACCCTGAGTACTGAGCACCCAGCACCCTGAGTACTGAGCACCCAGCACCCTGAGTACTGAGCACCCAGCACGCTGAGTACTGAGCACCCAGCACCCCGAGCACTGAGGACCCAGCACCCTGAGTACTGAGCACTGAGCAACCAGCACCCCGAGCACGGAGCACCCAGGACCCCAAGCACTGAGCACTGAGCACCCAGCACCCTGAGCACTGAGCACCCAGCACCCTGAGTACTGAGCACCCAGCACGCTGAGTACTGAGCACCCAGCACCAAGAGCACTGAGCACCCAGCACCCTGAGTACTGAGCACTGAGCACCCAGCACCCCGAGCACTGAGCACCCAGCACCCTGTGCACTGAGCATCCAGCACCCTGAGTACTGAGCACCCAGCACCCTGAGTACTGAGCACCCAGCACCGTGAGAACTGAGCACTCAGCACCCTGAGTACTGAGCACCGAGCACCCCGAGCACTGAGCACCCAGCACCCTGAGCACTGAGCACCCTGAGGACTGAGCACCCAGCACCCTGAGCACTGAGCACCGATCACCCTGAGCACTGAGCACCCAGCACCCCGAGCACTGAGCACCCAGCACCCTGAGTACTGAGCACCCAGCACCCCGAGTACTGAGCACCCAGCACCCTGAGTACTGAGCACCCAGCACCCCGAGCACTGAGCACCCGGCACCCTGAGTACTGAGCACCATGAGTACTGAGCACTGAGCACCCAGCACCCTGAGGACAGAGTACCCAGCACCCTGAGCACTGAGCACCCAGCACACTGAGTACTGAGCACTGATCACCCTGAGCACTGAGCACCCAGCACCCCGAGCACTGAGCACCCAGCACCCTGAGTACTGAGCATCCAGCACCCTGAGCACTGAGCACCCAGCACCCTGAGTACTGAGCACCCAGCACCCTGAGTACTGAGCACCCAGCACCCTGGGCACTGAGCACCCAGCACCCTGAGTACTGAGCACCGAGCACCCTGAGTACTGAGCACCCAGCACCCTGAGTACTGAGCACCCAGCACCCTGAGCACTGAGCACCCAGCACCCTGAGCACTGAGCACCCAGCACCCTGAGTACTGAGCACCCAGCACCCTGAGTACTGAACACCCAGCACCCTGAGCACTGAGCACTGAGCACCCAGCACCCTGAGCACTGAGCACCCAGCACCCTGAGCACGGAGCACCCCGAGGACTGAGCACCCAGCACCCTGAGCACTGAGCACCCAGCACCTTGAGTACTGAGCTCCGTGCACCTCGAGCACTGAGCACCCTGAGTACTGAGCACCCAGCACCCCCGATCACTGAGCACCCTGCACCCTGAGCACTGAGCACCCAGCACCCTGAGCACTGAGCACCCAGCACCCTGAGTACTGAGCACCCAGCACGCTGAGTACTGAGCACCCAGCACCCCGAGCAGTGAGCAACCAGCACCGTGAGCACGGAGCACCCCGAGGACTGAGCACCCAGCACCTTGAGTACTGAGCACCGAGCACCTCGAGCACTAAGCACCCAGCACCCTGAGTACTGAGCACCCAGCACCCTGAGCACTGAGCACTGAGCACCCTGAGCACTGAGTACTGAGCACTGAGCACCCTGAGCACTGAGCACCCAGCACCCCGAGTACTGAGCACCCAGCACCCCGAGCACTGAGCACCCACGGCCCGAGCACTGAGCACCCAGCACCCCGAGCACTGAGCACTGAGCACCCTGAGCACTGAGCACCCAGCACCCCGAGTACTGAGCACCCAGCACCCTGAGCACTGAGCACCCAGCACCTTGAGTACTGAGCACTGAGCACCCTGAGCACTGAGTACTGAGCACTGAGCACCCTGAGCACTGAGCACCCCGCACCCCGAGTACTGAGCACCCAGCACCCCGAGCACTGAGCACCCACGGCCCGAGCACTGAGCACCCAGCACCCCCGAGCACTGAGCACTGAGCACCCTGAGCACTGAGCACCCAGCACCCCGAGTACTGAGCACCCAGCACCCTGAGCACTGAGCACCCAGCACCTTGAGTACTGAGCACCGAGCACCCCGAGCACTGAGCACCCAGCACCCCGAGCACGGAGCACCCAGGACCCCAAGCACTGAGTACAGAGCACCCAGCACCCTGAGTACTGAGCACCGAGCTCCCCGAGCACTGAGCACCCAGCACACTGAGCACTGAGCACCCAGCACCCTGAGCACTGAGCACCCAGCACCCTGAGTACTGAGCACCCAGCACGCTGAGTCCTGAGCACCCAGCACCAAGAGCACTGAGCACCCAGCACCCTGAGTACTGAGCACTGAGCACCCAGCACCCCGAGCACTGAGCACCCAGCACCCTGTGCACTGAGCATCCAGCACCCTGAGTACTGAGCACCCAGCACCCTGAGTACTGAGCACCCAGCACCGTGAGAACTGAGCACTCAGCACCCTGAGTACTGAGCACCGAGCACCCCGAGCACTGAGCACCCAGCACCCTGAGCACTGAGCACCCTGAGGACTGAGCACCCAGCACCCTGAGCACTGAGCACCGATCACCCTGAGCACTGAGCACCCAGCACCCCGAGCACTGAGCACCCAGCACCCTGAGTACTGAGCACCCAGCACCCCCGAGTACTGAGCACCCAGCACCCTGAGTACTGAGCACCCAGCACCCCGAGCACTGAGCACCCGGCACCCTGAGTACTGAGCACCATGAGTACTGAGCACTGAGCACCCAGCACCCTGAGGACAGAGTACCCAGCACCCTGAGCACTGAGCACCCAGCACCCTGAGTACTGAGCACTGATCACCCTGAGCACTGAGCACCCAGCACCCCGAGCACTGAGCACCCAGCACCCTGAGTACTGAGCATCCAGCACCCTGAGCACTGAGCACCCAGCACCCTGAGTACTGAGCACCCAGCACCCTGAGTACTGAGCACCAGCACCCTGGGCACTGAGCACCCAGCACCCTGAGCACTGAGCACGCAGCACCCCGAGCACTGAGCACCCAGCACCCTGAGAACTGAGCACCCAGCACCCTGAGTACTGAGCACCCAGCACATTGAGTACTGAGCACCCAGCAC